>NC_044038.1:180831114-181162780 GCF_901765095.1 Microcaecilia unicolor | reverse complement strand
GTTTTAATTTTGATCTTTGTTTCAGTTACCTGTTATAGCTTGCAGATTTTCACCTTTTTTCTTGGTTCACTGTTCTATTTTTTTAAGATGATAAACCAATTCGTTTATTAGCTCTGTTTGTCTTGGATTAACTAAGAATCCTGGTGGTTTGTGTTTTGGGTCTGTGAATGCTTTCTTTGAACTCTGGGACCCCTGGCTACCACTGCTCTGAACCTGAATGGTTTTTTTTTTTTTTTTTTTTTTTTTTGGGGGGGGAGATTTAGCTAATGCCTTTTTCAATTGTAGTTCAAAGTGAGTTACATTTGGGTACACTACATATTTCCCTGTCCACACAGGGGTTACAATCTAAGGGGTTCTTTTACTAAAGGGTGTTAAGTATGTAGTGATAATAGCCCCTTGTCCATGAGCTAACTGTGCATTATTTTTAAAAAAATATTTTTGGAGGGGGTGGAGAATGGGCATGGAAGCAATAACTAGCTAGTGCATTTGCATTAGCACATGCTAACTGGGTAATGCCAAGTTAACAAATGAATACTTAAGGGCCGTTTTACTAAGTAGCGGTAAGCCCACCACAGACTTGCCACACACCAATCCAGAACTACCGCCGGGCTCCTAGTGCACACCATTTCCGCTGCTACAAAAATGTTTCCTATTTTTGTAGAGCTGCAATTTAACCGGCAGTAAGCAGGCAACACCATGCACTGCCCAGTTAGTGCAAGAGCCCTTAATGCCATCTCAATGGGTGGTGGTTAGGGCGCTCCACTGAAATGGTTGTGCAGTAAGTGGTTCACTTGCCACATGGCCATTTATTTTTCCCAGAAATGGCCAGCCTTTACCCACTACGGTAAAAGGGAGCCTCAGCGCATGTCAAAAACACACGCTGACCCTTTTTACCACAACTTAGACAAAGAACCCCTTAGTGCTTCCTAAATAAGAGGCAGTAAACGCTCCTGCGCTAATTTTTTGCAAGTCCCGCATGCTAATGGACCAATTAAAGTGGGAGCTGCAAAAATAAAAAGTTCTCTTTTACTGCCGCCTTAAAAATGGGCTTAGCACACAGGAAAGTCCTGCATTAAAACAGGTTAAGCCCCTAGTAAAAGACTCCCTTTGTTTGTAGCTGAGGTAATGGAGGGGATGCCCGAGATCACAAGGAACGGGAGTGAGATTTGAACCCTGGCTCTCGAGTCGTAGCACACTTTTCTAACCACGTACAAGCACTGGGAGTTAAGTGACCTCACCACATTCTTAATTACAGTGCTAAATGACCAAGTTTTCAGTAATTGTGATGCTCTAGGCGACTGCTAGCTTGTGTGCAGGTATTGATAGCTGAGATCTCATTAATCCTCAGCTGGTGCAGAGGGAGGTGAGACACAAAATGTAGAATTGCACAGGCATTTCTGGCTTTAACACATCCACAACTATGTTTATACTCGTGCACTTTAACGTGTACACGGTACGTACGAATGCACATAAGCGCAGGACTACAATGAACGCTAAAGAGTAGGCACTAAGGATTTGCATTGCATAACCCATTACAGAGCAATCAGGTGCTTAAATAGCAGCGTGACCGCTTTTGCCTGCTCTGAGAAGCGTACATATTTGCCCCTAAATGCAGCAGTTGTATGCAAAACTGACTGACCTAGTCGAAACCCCACCCATGTTAACGTCCCCTTTTCAGATGTGCACTGTAGAAGTTACATGCTAAATTTATAGCGCCTCACACAGTTATGTGCACAACTGCTGATAAGTATCAGCCATTGGTCCATAGCACCACTTAAGCAATTACATGAAGGGCATAAGTGATGGTATTCTAGAACTATGTGTACAGTTTATAGAATGAGGAGATCAGCGCATATCTCCATACATCAAGTGAATGCTTATCTCTTGCAAGGAATCCAGGAATAATTAGGTCATGTGGATAGTCCAGAGTCTACAAACCAGATTCACTGGAAGGCTGTCATCTAAGAAAGGAAACTGATGCATTCTCCTCAAAACACACTTTAGAGATTGCAATTACAAATAAAATCCCTAATCGTTTGCAGATGGGCTGAGGAAAAGAATCCATCTTGGGCACAGTGAGCTCTGCTGAGTGTCTAGACAAGCCTGGAAGGGAAGTTTTGCAGAGCTGGCTGGGGGAAGTGTAGGCCGGTGCTGGCTGCAGATGTGTGGGATTACACCAACCCAATAACTCACACTTAAATAGAGAGTACTGCAGGATTAAACGGCTCCAGACCAGCTTGTCGAACCTGTCTGAGACACAGCCCGGGAGAGTTTAGGAACATTTGTTCATGCCTTTTGTTCACTTTGACCCTTTGAAGAGAGTGTAACTGCTGAAAACTAGCCAAAAAGACATTTTTTTACAATTTACCTTTAGTTCTGTGCATTCAAGGAGATTAATATGGCAGCTGAGTACTTTACCTAAAGACCATCTAAAGCTCAGACCATTTACAAGAATTTTTCTAGAGACAGAGTAGGAGAAAACCTTTGTCCAATCTGACCTATTATTTATTTATTAGGATTTATTTACCACCTTTTTTGAAAGTTTTGTGGGCGAGTACGTTTTTACTGAGTTGTAAAGCTTGACATGCAGTAGCGAAGGTCCTTAATACCTTGTACAACATAAAGATTCACACTGAAGACTGAAAAAGCTTATAAAATGGAAAATATTTGAAACCCTGATAGACTGTGAGACAGGGCAGAGTAAATTCCGCCTTGAGAATTGAAAACTTGTGTAGAAGTCTAAGCCCTGCACAATGATAAACCCCCAGCGTGCATCCTGCCAAGCCAGTGGTGCACTGCAAACGTTTTGTGAACAGGCAGAGACATTGGATGTCTTCAACAATTCACTGACTGTGGGAGAAAAAGCTTAGGGACTCTCAATCTTCCAATGAAATGCAGATGATGGATACTGTAAACTAGAAAGAGACTACTACTACTACTACTACTATTTAGCATTTCTATAGCGCTACAAGGCATACGCAGCGCTGTACAAACATAGAAGAAAGACAGTCCCTGCTCAAAGAGCTTACAATCTAATAGACAAAAAAATAAATAAAGTAAGCAAATCAAATCAATTAATGTGAACGGGAAGGAAGAGAGGAGGGTAGGTGGAGGCGAGTGGTTACAAGTGGTTACGAGTCAAAAGCAATGTTAAAGAGGTGGGTTTTCAGTCTAGATTTAAAGGTGGCCAAGGATGGGGCAAGACGTAGGGGCTCAGGAAGTTTATTCCAGGCGTAGGGTGCAGCGAGACAGAAGGCGCGAAGTCTGGAGTTGGCAGTAGTGGAGAAGGGAACAGATAAGAAGGATTTATCCATGGAGCGGAGTGCACGGGAAGGGGTGTAGGGAAGGACGAGTGTGGAGAGATACTGGGGAGCAGCAGAGTGAGTACATTTATAGGTTAGTAGGAGAAGTTTGAACAGGATGCGAAAACGGATAGGGAGCCAGTGAAGGGTCTTGAGGAGAGGGGTAGTATGAGTAAAGCGACCCTGGCGGAAGATGAGACGGGCAGCAGAGTTTTGAACTGACTGGAGAGGGGAGAGGTGACTAAGTGGGAGGCCAGCAAGAAGCAGATTGCAGTAGTCTAAACGAGAGGTGACAAGGGTGTGGATGAGGGTTTTGGTAGAGTGCTCGGAAAGAAAGGGGCGGATTTTACGGATGTTGTAAAGAAAGAAACGACAGGTCTTGGCGGTCTGCTGGATATGAGCAGAGAAGGAGAGAGAAGAGTCAAAGATGACCCCAAGGTTTCGAGCTGAGGAGACAGGGAGAATGAGAGAGCCATCAACAGAAATAGAAAACGGGGGGAGCGGGGAGGTGGGTTTGGGGGGGAAAATGAGAAGCTCGGTTTTGGTCATATTTAATTTCAGGTGGCGTTGAGACATCCAGGCAGCAATGTCAGACAAGCACGCTGAAACTTTGGTTTGGATGCAAGGTGAGATATCAGGGGTAGAAAGGTAGATTTGGGAGTCATCAGCATAGAGGTGGTAGGAAAAGCCATGGGATGAGATTAATGAACCAAGGGAAGAAGTGTAGATAGAAAAGAGGAGGGGACCAAGAACAGAACCCTGGGGTACGCCGACAGGCAGAGGGATAGAAGTAGAAGAGGATCCACCAGAGTGAACACTAAAGGTGCGGAGGGAGAGGTAGGAAGAGAACCAGGAAAGGACAGAGCCCTGGAATCCAAGTGAGGACAGGGTATCGAGAAGTATGCTGTGATCGACAGTGTCAAAAGCAGCGGAAAGATCAAGAAGAATGAGGATGGAATATTGACCTCTGGATTTAGCCAGTAATAGGTCATTGGAGACTTTAGTAAGCGCAGTTTCGGTTGAGTGGAGAGGGCGAAAACCAGATTGTAATGGGTCAAGAATAGCATGTGAGGAGAGAAAATCAAGGCAGCGGCGGTGAACAGCACGCTCAAGTAATTTGGAGAGAAAAGGAAGGAGGGAGATGGGTCGGTAATTAGAGGGACAAGTAGGGTCAAGTGAAGGCTTCTTAAGGAGAGGTGTGACCACAGCATGTTTAAAGGCAGCAGGGACAGTCGCAGTGGAAAGTGAGAGGTTGAGAATGTGACAGATAAAAGGAATAAGAGTAGGAGAGATGGCATTAAGAAGGTGGGTGGGAATGGGATCAGAGGAACAGGTGGTACATTTTGAGGAAGAAAGGAGAAGTGTAGTTTCCTCAATAGTAACTTCAGGAAAGGAGGAAAGGGAATGAGGGGAAGGAGAGAGAGGGGAACGGACTAGTGGAGGGAGAGCTGGTGAGGTAGAGAAAGCAAGGTTTATCTTTTGAACCTTGTTGTGAAAGAATTCAGCAAGGGTCTGAGGAGATAGTGAAGGGGGAGTTGGGGGAGGGGGCACCTTGAGGAGAGAGTTCAATGTGGTGAAGAGAAGTCGAGGATTAGAGCCAAGAGAGTTGGTCAGTTGGATATAATAATCCTGTTTGGCACGTAAAAGAGCAGATTGGAAGGAGGTCAGCATGAACTTAAAGTGTAAGAAATCGGCAAGGGCCCGAGATTTCCGCCAGAGGCGTTCGGCGGAGCGGGTACAGGAACGTAGGTAGCGGATATTAGAAGTCAGCCAAGGTTGGGGTTTTGTACGCCTTACAGGGCGGGTCACCAAAGGTGCAAGAGTGTCTAAGGCAGAGGATAGAGTATTGTTGTAAGAAGAAACAGCCTCGTTGACAGACGTGGATGGTGCCACAGTAGAGAGGAGGTTTGAAACATGGGAGAATAGAGATGAAGGGTCAATGTCGTGAAGATTCCTAGATAAATTAGATAGGATAGGACGGGACTGGGAGGGAGGAGATTTAAGTGTGAAAGTTATAAGATGGTGATCAGAGAGGGGAAGATCGGAGGCAAGGAAACTAGAGGGTGAACAGTTGGAGGAGAAGATGAGATCTAGACAGTGACCATTTTGATGAGTGGGGGAGGTGGAGCATAGTTGGAGATTAAAGGACGACGTTAAAGCGAGTAACTTGGAAATATAAGAGTTGGAAGGATCATTAGCAGGAATATTAAAGTCACCAAGGATGAGAGAGGGGGAGGAAGGATCATGGAAGAAGGCAAGCCAGGCATCAAAGTCACTGAGAAAGGATGAAAGGGACTTATCAGGGGGACGATAAATGACCGCTATTCGAAGAGGCAGAGGAGAGAAAAGGCGGATAGAGTGGACTTCAAAGGAGGAAAACAGTGAGATTGAGGTGGAAGAAGGGGTTGAAATCTGGAGGAGGGAGAGAGAAGTAGTCCAACACCGCCCCCACGGCCAGCAGGGCGAGGAGTATGTGAAAATAGATGACCGCCATGGCACAGGGCTGCGACTGAAGCAGAGTCATCAGGGCAGAGCCAGGTTTCTGTTATGGCGAGCAGATGGAGGTGACGCGAGATAAAGAGGTCCTGGATATAGGGGAGTTTGTTACAGATAGAGCGGGCATTCCATAGGGCGCAAGAGAAGGGCAGAGAAGAGGAGGGGAGTAGAGGAATAGAGATGAGGTTAGAGAGGTCGCGGTGAGATCTGTAGAGTTTGGATAATAGTTGGTGAGGAGGGCCAGGATTGGGATTGATGTCACCAGCTGAGAGTAAGAGAAGGAGTAAAGAGAGCGGAGGAGAGTAGGAGAGGTGTGGCCACGAAGGCGTCGAAGGCGAGAGGTATTTAGGTGGAATGGGGAAGGCAAAATGGAGGGAAGAAAGAGACGGAGATTAAAAGCCAAAAATGAGGAAGAGGGTAGGAGAGAAGGTGAGGTGATGAAGTCAATGGATGGGAAGTGAGTTCCTGTAGCGGAGAGAGGTAGGGGGTGAGGGAAAAGATTAGGAAGGGACAGAGCTAGGAAGAGAATGTGAATAGGGGCCATAAACGATTAAGGTACTTTAGCAACTGGAAAAAGATTAGATACAAAGAGAAAAAATGCCCCGCGCGCCGTTAGGCGCGCGGCACCTAGAGCGGAGGCCCTGAGTGGATCGGGGTGGACCTGGGTGTCACCCCGGAGAAGGCTGTAAGGATATGCAGATGAGCTGCAAGTCCTCCACAGCACCTGAAAGGCAGCCAGTGGTAGAGGTGGGTACCTCTCAGCTGAGGAAAGGCTTACCAGGGGTTAGGCCGAAGCCAGCATTCCTCCCCCTGAGGGTCGCCTGATCCTAGCCAAAAAGCACCTGGGAACTCTGGGCACTTGGAGAGAAGGCCCTGGGAAGGTCGGGGTGGAACTGGAGTCACCCCGGATACAGCTGTGAGGAAATGCAGAAGGGCTGCAAGTCCTCCACAGCACCTGGTGGGAGCGCTGGGCACCTAGAGCGGAGGCCCTGAGTGGATCGGGGTGGACCTGGGTGTCACCCCGGAGAAGGCTGTAAGGATATGCAGATGAGCTGCAAGTCCTCCACAGCACCTGAAAGGCAGCCGGTGGTAGAGGTGGGTACCTCTCAGCTGAGGAAAGGCTTACCAGGGGTTAGGCCGAAGCCAGCATTCCTCCCCCTGAGGGTCGCCTGATCCTAGCCAAAAGAGGGAAAAAGAGAAAAAGTGCAATTCCATTACAGAGTAAAGCACTGAAAGAAAAGTTTATAATGATAACAGAAACAAAGGGCCACTAGTAAATTAACCAGAACCTGAGCCTCCACATGATGTGCTAAGGAAAGGATTGAGGAAAAACCATGCTCTGTTTTGCATGAGGAGAGAATGAGGCAGTGCTAGACCTTCCTTATCCCTGGTGGTCTCTACCACAGGTCCCACCCTCTTCACCCTGTGCTATGGAAACAAAGAAAGAAGTGCAATATGTACAGTCAGTTTTTGTTTTCCCTTTCCTAGATGGAGAGCAGGGATGAGGCCCCCTTTGCTTCTTGGCTTGTTAGTGGCAGATTTTTAATTTAATTGGCATTTATAATCCGCTTAACCATCAAGTTCAAAGCAGAGAACAATCTCCGATTAGAAGGGAAAGGGAAATAGGACTTGATATTCCGCCTTTCTGAGGTTTTTGCAACTACATTCAAAGCGGTTTACATATATTCAGGTACTTATTTTTTGTACCAGGTACTGTGTTGCTTTATGTAGACATGAAAAGCCCCCCACATTTTAAATATCCCCAAAACTCACATATAGTCATCTCTAGGGCAGATGGTCTGGGGCCTGTTTGGCTGCCAGTTTCATTCCTAATCTCTCGGGCAACTGCCATAGTTGGTGAAGAAGGCCCTTCAGTTTGCAAATTTACAGGGGTTAGTAAACTGAAGCACATGAAAATAAAAACCCACTCCTTCAAGAGCACACCTACAGTTTGTGACGGTCAGGGCTTAGAAGTGAAATGGGGATATAGTGTGACCTCCTCAAAGACACACACAAAAGAGTCAGTGGCAGAGCTGTTCTCCTGTAGAGCCACAGCAAACCTCCAAACCTGCTGAAAACATTTACACCTTTCTGCTCAGAGACACTGATTTGCCATGTACTAGAAATGGTCTGAAAAATTCCAGGCATTCCCAAGACGGTGTACTCCATTTCCAGGGCATGTCACAATTCCAAACTCCCCCCCCCCCCCCCCCCCACACACACACACGCACATTTTTTTCTCTTTGGATGGGGGGGTGGTTATATCATGATGATAAGAAGCAGGACCCTGGTGGGGGGGGCAAACCCCATTTGAGAAGAGTCTCTGCATCTATCCCCCAATTGTGGAAAGTAGTTTAGTGGAAGCTTCACTCAAATTTATTCTGCCTTTACAACTTATATGGACCAGAGCAGAGCACAGGAAAATGTCCATAATAATCAAAGCAAAACAAATATAAAGAAAGATACTCTGGGAATGTGTTTGCTATGTGCCATCCCCCAGGGGAGCTTCAGGCACTTTCTTTATTTATCTTACATTTAAACCTCTTGGTAAAATCTCGGTAATGTTCTGAGGTCGGTGTAAGGGAATTAGGTACCTAGACAACCCTTCAGCCTTGCGCTCCCAATTAACTTGGATGGGTTCCTAACCTGTATCTCTGAGTTCTTGATAATTAAGCTCAGCAATCATGATGATCCCAGCACATTCCACCCCCCCCCCCCCCACACAGAATGAGTCTGCAAAAAAATGCATATTCAGACATTATACTTATCAGCATTAAACTTTGCTTTGCATATGCGTATGAAATGTGGAGAATTTCCGAAAGCTATTTGCCCCAGTAACTGGATTATTTGAAAATTGCCAGTTCTCCCTGAGTTAGTGTGGTGTGGTCCTATTGCTCTGTGCTGCCCCCTGGAAACTGCTTCCCTAGGCTATTGCCAAGTCTGCCTGCTGGTCAAACGACTGCAGCGTAGAGATCACAAGAGCAATCCTGGCAGTGAGATGTACAGCTTTCATTCCTTGTCAACATGACTGAGAGATTTTTCTTCTTGGGATATTTTTACATCCAGTTTTCTCCCCTCTACAGCATTCTGGAAAGAGGACACAAACTGGAGAGCCCCGGCACTTTGTGGAAAATTCACCCAACCTGTTCTCAGACTCTTCTCCATGTCCTGTGGCCATCCTAAGCTTACATCCAGTAAGTATATTCTACTACTGCAAACATGTAACTTCTACCAGGCCTAAACTGTGAGAAAAGACATGGAAAGTGAAGCCATCATTTCTTGTTCTATCTTCCAATGAACACCACTCCTGGAACAGGTAATAAGTAGAAAACAAAAGAGAGGAAAATAAGGTGACACCTTTTTTATTGGACTAACTTAATACTAACAGAATACAGCAATCACACAAGCAAGTCCGAAAGGGAAGAGTGACTCAGAAAGACAGGAAAGAGGTCTGTGAGCAGAAAAGGAGTCGGCCATGGAGGTCTAAAACACCTGGAAGAAGATCCGATTAAAAACAAATGTCATTTTTTAGTCGAAGTACACGCTGATATAGTTTTCTAAGGTTTCTTTTTCATTTCTGTGCTTTTTTATATACATAATCCTCCTCTGCCAAACATATTTTTCTGTTTTTGTATTCAACTTCTTTCCAAGGCTTTGCATGGTTTGTTGTATAAAGTGACTGGAATGGCCCAGGAGTTACATATCTTACATAGACACAAAAATCTACAGTAAACAGGCTTTAAATTCTCCAAGGGAGAGCTATTGCATGCAACTGCTTCTGTGAACCAGTTCTAAACCAGTCTGCCTATTTACTCTGTACTGGCTTTAGCAAATTTGAACACAGAGCAGATAGGACTCCGGACTCCAGTACCAGAAGGGTTTTACTACGCTGCCAGCTACTGCCCGGCACAACCGGAGACCCTGACATCCAGCTTGTTACCTACCTCTCTCGATGACTGTCCAGAAGGCGATGTTCACACCTGTTTTGAAGCGTGCACTTTTGGAATGGGGGAGGGGTTCAGTTCTTCTCTCCAGAATATAAATTGCCCACTGGGACTCTGTGCAGCCACTCTAGCTGTTTTAAACGGCGTGTGAGGGGGGGCCTCTGTCCTAATAGTCTGTTCAGTGTGGCTCATAAGCTGGAAATCCTTTTTCTTTTACCTTATATGAGCTGAACGAAGAGGCCAGGCAGCTGGAAGTCACATCTGTCAAACCTTCCAAAGGCTCCCATTGGTCAGGGCATGGTCATGTGACCCTCTCCTCCCCTGCCTTGACCTGTGATAATTCAGAAGAGTGTTGGTTTTACCCACTAAGGAAGGGACGTTTAACAATTTTCATATTTCTTCTAAATTTGGAGATTTCAGACAATAGTGGAGGCTCGGCTTGAGATGCCAGATGTCCATGTGGAAATCATTAAGTCTGAGAGAAGAGGGGTTGGGGTAGGGGAGGGGTTGGGAGGGAGGGAGGGAGGGAGGGATAGGGAGAGAGAGAGAGAGAGAGAGAGAGAGAGAGAAGGACCCTGTGACCACTGCCAGCTCCATGCCTGGGAACAGGACTGAAATCAGTGAAAGTTGTTTGTAATAATTTCCTTCCTCTGCTGTCCTCCTCCATGTGGGAAGGAGCTGTGCATCAAGAGTATGAGAACCACAGGCTGGAATGGAAAAAAAATGGAGCCTTGTAAGCCTTGAAACCCTCTGACCCCACCGAATAACTAAATCCTCTGGGGAATCTTAATGTTACATGTATTTAAGATTTCAAAAACATGTCAAAAATAAAATATGATTGAAGCCCCCCCCCCACCTCTCCTTCCTAGATCTAGGAAAAGGCTATGTGATTTGGGGGATCCCAGAGCTTGCCCCACAGGAACTGGAGCCCTTGGTCAGACTGCTCCTTAAAACACACAAAGTTTGTCCTATAACTACAACTTTCCAGTGGAAAAAGAACTTCATAAGCTTTAGAGAAGAAAAGTCCATTTTGTCAGATGCTAGTGTAAGATGCGCTCACAGCTTCTGTGCTGTTTTTGCTGTTCTACATACAAACCTGGCTACCACTTTGGAAAAAGCTATTTATGTTGTGAGACCGAGGATTCTGTAAACACTTCTTCTTAAATTCCTGGTAGGGCATCTGTCCCTGGTTTCCATCTGTACAGTCCACCTCTCCATTCAGATTTAAGTCATAAAAACAGAAAATGCTTTTGCTTCGTGGAGACTGGGCCATAGTGCACAGAAATATTTGCAAATCAGTGAAATGGCAGGATGAGTTCGTGAAGATTGCCTCACCAATCTATTACATTTCTTTGAAGGGGTGAACAAATGTGGATAAAGGTGAGCTGGTTGATAGTGTGTATCTGGATTTTCAGAAGGCGTTTGACAAAGTAACTCATGAAAGACTCCAGAGGGAATTGGAGAGTCATGGGATAGGAGGTAGTGTCCTATTGTGGATTAAAACTGGTTAAAAGATAGAAAACAGAGAGTAGGGTTAAATGGTCAGTATTCTCAATGGAGAAGGGTAGTTAGTGGGGTTCCCCAGGGGTCTGTGCTGGGACCGCTGTTTTTTGACATATTTATAAATGACCTAGAGATGGGAGTAACTAGTGAGGTAATTACATTTGCTGACAACACAGAGTTATTCAAAGTTGTTAAATCGTGGGAGGATTGTGAAAAATTACAAGAGGACCTTACGAGACTGGGAGAATGGGCGTCTAAATGGCAGATGATGTTTAATGTGAGCAAGTGCAAAGTGATGCATGTGAGAAAGAGGAACCCGAATTATAGTTACATCATGCAAGGTTCCACGTTAGGAGTCACCGACCAAGAAAGAGATCTAGGTGTTGTCGATGATGATACGTTGAAACCTTCTGCTCAGTGTGCTGCGGTGGCTAAGAAAGCAAATAGAATGTTAGGTATTATTAGGAAAGGAATGAAAAACAAAAATGAGGACGTTATAATGCCTTTGTATCGCTCCATGGTGCGACTTCACCTCGAATATTGTGTTCAATTCTGGTTGCCGCATCTCAAAAAAGATATAGTGGAATTAGAAAAGGTGCAGAGAAGGGTTACGAAAATGATAAAGGGGATGGGACACCAAAGTCTGCAGTCGCCTCTCCAGTACTATGTAAGCCACATTGAGCCTGCAAATAGGTGGGAAAATGTGGGTTACAAATAAATAAATAAATAAAGTGTTGATTTGGATAGCAGTGTTTTCCATAATTACCTACTATCTAAAGCAGCTGGGGCTCTTCAGCTTGGAGAAAAGGTGACTGAGGGGAGATATGATAGAGGTCTATAAAATAATGAGTTGAGTGGAATGGGTAGATGTGAAGCATCTGTTTACGCTTTCCAAAAATACTAGGACTAGGGGGCATGCGATGAAGCTACAAAGTAGTAAATTTAAAATGAATTGGAGAAAATTTTTCTTCACTCAATGTGTAATTCAACTCTGGATTTCGTTGCCAGAAAATGTGGTAAAGGCGGTTAGCTTAGCAGAGTTTAAAAAATGTTTGGACGGCTTCCTAAAGGAAAAGTCCATAGACCATTATTAAAATGGACTTGGGGAAAATCCACTGCCTATTTCTGGGATACAAAAAAGCAAAATAAATGGCTCAACCTTATCCCTAAATAATTTGTATGATTACACAACAATAGTTGGGCTAAGTAAATATATTGCAAAAAGAACCTTATTGACTATGGAGGTTATCTCATAACTCACCAAATGTCCACATGTGTCCACTATTGTTTGTGGCTCAGGGGACTGGATGTATCTATAATCATTGATTACCTCCAGCCAACCAGTAGTATCAGATAGTGCTTATACATATAGACAACCTAGGGTGCCTCATTATTTTATACTAATTGAATGTGGCCCCATGAAAGAGCACTAAAAACTTCAGATATACTACTGTTCAATTGGTTCAAAAATTAAACATTATTGCAATAGGTAGGCAAATAATGCACCAAGGTTACTTAACTTGCGGGCTCCAGACTTTGTCGTGTTATTTTCTAAAGCTGGAGCTTCCCGGGTTTCACCATACCATTGTGAAACCTTCCTAATAACTCCGATACCGTTGTACGTTGGGCGGAGTTATTAGGAAGGTTTCACAATGGTATGGTGAAACCCGGGAAGCTCCAGCTTTAGAAAATAACACGACAAAGTCTGGAGCCCGCAAGTTAAGTAACCTTGGTGCATTATTTGCCTACCTATTGCAATAATGTTTAATTTTTGAACCAATTGAACAGTAGTATATCTGAAGTTTTTAGTGCTCTTTCATGGGGCCACATTCAATTAGTATAAAATAATGAGGCACCCTAGGTTGTCTATATGTATAAGCACTATCTGATACTACTGGTTGGCTGGAGGTAATCAATGATTATAGATACATCCAGTCCCCTGAGCCACAAACAATAGTGGACACATGTGGACATTTGGTGAGTTATGAGATAACCTCCATAGTCAATAAGGTTCTTTTTGCAATATATTTACTTAGCCCAACTATTGTTGTGTATTTCTGGGATAAGCAGCATAAAATGTATTGTATGTTTTTGGGATCTTGCCAGGTATTTGTGACCTAGATTGGCCACTGTTAGAAACAGGATGCTGGGCTTGATGGACCTTTGGTCTGTCCTAATATGGCAATACTTATGTATTTATGTAATACTTATGTAAGAGAGCACATTACATGAGTGACCATGAAACACTGAGATGGACAAATATTTTCACTTATTATTATTATTATTTAAAACTTATAGCTCACTATATCCAACAATCATAGTGGGTTACAACATAACATACATAATGAAAATAATGTGATACGATATAAAACACAGTTTTTAAAATAATTGTAAAAGAACCAATACAGATCATCAAACTTACAAAAATGTAATATTATAATCTGTACTAAGCACTGTAGCAGTCATGCATATTTAAGAAAAATACAACATAAAACTTACAACGAGAGCAATTTCCACTATTAAAGCAGCTTTTTGTCTGTGCAAATGGGCTGTCAGAAAACTCCTCTCCCCCCCACCCCACCCAGTTTATTTACTTTGGACTCTTATAAAAATATGTGTACTAAAATCGTGTACCTCCTTTTACACAATCTACAGGTAGTTTGGACTAAACAGAAGCACATGTATTTTAAAAATACGTGGGTACACGCATAGACTACCCCCATCAATTTTTGCCTTTCTCAGAGCGTGTGGATTTGTGTGCTGTTGGGGGATGGTTCTGGAAGACTATTTTATAAAGGCACGTAGGCAGCTGTCCCCTCACTCTCTTACATTTTTTTTTGTGAACCATTAGATGGTAGATACTTATAGACAACAATGATATCCAAACCAACACTTTAGTTCTTCATGGGTCCATTTTTTCTTTAGTGGAGGAGTAGCCTAGTGGTTAGGGTGGCCTAGTGGTTAGGGTGGTGGACTTTGGTCCTGGGGAACTGAGGAACTGAGTTTGATTGCTGGAACAGGCAGCTCCTTGTGACTCTGGGCAAGTCACTTAACCCTCCATTGCCTGCCGCATTGAGCCTGCCATGAGTGGGGAAAGTGTGGGGTACAAATGTAACAAAAATAAAATTAATTAAAAACAACAAAATGAATTCTTATCAAAATTTTCAAATAAATTTGACTTGGCTGAAGCCGTAAATCACTTTCTCAGCGCACAGAGAACATCCTTCTGAAACATCTCTATTTTTCACTTCTGCTGCATTAGGGAAGTCATTCTTTCAAACTTACCTAACTTGTCTATTAGATTGTAAGCTCTTTGAGCAGGGACTGTCTTTCTTCTATGTTTGTGCAGCGCTGCGTACGCCTTGTAGCGCTATAGAAATGCTAAATATTAGTAGTAGTAGTAGTAGTACCTGATGCAGCAGAAGCGAAATATAGCGCTGTGTCGGAAGGATGTTATCTGTGCGCTGAGAAAGTGATTTATGGCTTCAGCTAAGTCAAATTTATTTGAAAATTTTGATAAGAATTCATTTTTTTTTCTTTAAATAAAAAATGGACCCTTGCAGATCAAAGAACGCATTGCTTTCAAAATCTGCACTGTAGTTCACAAAATAATCTACAGTGAAGCCCCGGGATACATGACAGACTTGATTGACCTACCAACCAGAAACACAGTTGAATCAGCACGAACGTACCTAAACCTGCACTACCCAAGCTGCAAAGGACTCAAATACAAATCAGCTTACACATCCAGTTTTTCCTACATAAGCACACAACTGTGGAACACATTACCAAAAGCCTTGAAAACTACGTATGACCACCTACACTTCCGGAGAACACTAAAAACTTACCTGTTTAAAAGGCATACCCTACCAACACAACATAAATGCCTGATCTCTGCAACAAACAAGCAAAAAAAAAAACAATAGACATAAAACAACCCTTCCATGTACGATTCTCTCATTGTGGCTATACCACATGAACGTTATCCTACCACAACTTCACTATGTATTTGTTTACACCAAAGTCTGCAATCACCTCTCCGGTACTAAAGAAGCCACAATGAGTCTGCAAATAGGTGGGAAAATGTGGGTTATAAATAAAGTGTTGATTTGGATGTCAGTGTTTTCCATAATTACCTACTATCTAATGGTCCAAAAAATATATATTTAACAGAGTGAGGGAATTAGTTTGTGTTTAGCTACCTCTCACAGTAGTTTTCATGTATCATCTTTTTGGATTTCACACTTAGGCACTCTGTTATCAAATCAAGTCCCATGTGCTTATAATTACAGCAACAAATAACCTGAGTTGGGGAGCTGGAAGCTTGTGCTTGCAGTACAAAACTGCCCTTGCGGAGATCGGTGGTGCAGTGAATCGGTGTCCACTAGGCCTGTGACATCATTGCAAGGAGCTGACTGACTTCAAAAGGAAGTGCTTCCTGTGGCTCTCTCTGGAGCCACGATAAAGCCACAGCGGCTCTGCAGCGGGACTGTGGTGATGTATATTCCGAGTGTCCCCTTCTAGCAAGTGAGGCTTGTTTCAGAGGTACTGTTTAACTATTTCCCATGGGTAGGGTTACCATATGGCTCCAGAAAAAGGAGGACGGATTGAGCCAGCCGGGTTTTATTTCCATTGCTTTCCATTGAAAGCAATGGAAGTAAAACCCGGTGGCCCAATTACTTCCATTGAAAGCAATGGAAGTAAAACCCGGCTGGCTCAATCCGTCCTCCTTTTTCTGGAGCCATATGGTAACCCTACCCATGGGGTCGCTATTGAGTATCTGGTTTATTTTTGGCAGGGTTAAAGATAACCAGCTAAGTTGATATTCAGACTTAGCTGGTTATCTTTAAACCGGCCAAAGATATCCACATTTTCACACAGCCAAATATGGCCGCTAAAATGATTATTGACAACTAGTTGGTTAAGTACTATTTAACCAATCAGAATTAAATAGCACTGAATTTCGCGGGGTGGGGTGGGGTCTTAACTTTTGCACAGTTGCCTATGGCTAAGGGCAAGAACAAAGGGAAACCTTTTCCTGCTGTTGGTGGGACTAGTGGCCCTATAGACAAACATTAGTGGTCTCCAAGCCCCAATCTGTCGTGTCTTGATGTCATTGGGACTTCATTCAAAAGTATGTGCAGATGACATTCAGTTTTACTTTTCTATGAAGAACAAAGTAAAAGAATCTGTTTGTTTGAATCTTTCTTTGTTGGTGATTAGAAGTTGGTTGAAGCCAAATAATCAGGTACTGGGTTTGTCAGGTAAACCAGTACCTATAGAGCTTCCTTCTACTATTGTAATTGATGATGTGGAGGTTTCAAGTGTTAGAAAAAGTCGGTATCTTGGGGTGATTGTTGATTCATCTCTGTTAGTTAAACCTTATGTTTCTAGTATCGTTCAGGTTTTTGCAAATTGATACTTCTCAGACGGCTGAAAGATCTGTTCTCTACTGACAATTTTTGCACAGTCTTGCAAGGATTAGTTCTACCTATATTTGACTATTGTAATGCCTTGCTGTTAGGACGTCCTAAAAATATTTTACAGGCTCTACAAGTAGCTGAGAATGCAGCAGTAAGGTTTGTTCCATTTTTGTCATATCTTAAGGGACTTAGGACCTCTTTTACAAAGCCACGCTACTGATTCCTGGTGCAGCAAATGAGAGGAAGCCCAATCGATTCCTACGGGCTTCCTCTCATTTGCTGAGTGGGAATCGGTATTGCGTCTTTGTAAAAGAAGCCCTTCTATTTGGCTGCCAATTAAGGGGTCCCTTTACAAAGCCACAGTAATAAGTGGTCTGCAGTAGTGTGGGCGCACTGGGCCTTTTTTTTACCATGGCTGGGAAATGGGCCTGCACTAATATTAACACTAGCGTGTGCCTATTTACAGCCTGAGCCCTTACAGTAACCCATTGACCTAGCGGTAAGGGCTCACGTGCTACCCATGCGGAAATCATGCAGCATGTGCCAACATGGGCATGCTGCTGGTTACCACTAGGAACGCCCCCCGAGGTAGAAAGTAGAAATTGGAATTACCACCGGGCGCACTGATACCCCAGTGGTAGCAACCCACACGTGAACCCTCCCACACCTTTGTAAAAGGGTCCCCAAGTTTTGTGTGCAATTTAAAGTATTGACTATGATTTATAAAGAGCATTGAACAGTGAAACATCTCCAATTGCTTTGAAAATCTATCGACCGAGTTGTTGTTTGAGATCAATTGACAAATTACTTTTAGAAGTACCTACATTTAAACAAATTATGCTCAATATTTATATTGTGCATTATGGTCCATGTGGAAGGTGCATACCTTTTGGCATGCATTGCCCTTTGAGTTAAGAAGTATTGATTCTGTCCTACACTTTAGAAAATTGTTGAAGGCTCACCTATTCAATTTGGCTTACTGTATTTAGGCATACTACATAGACGAGCAAGTAACCTTATTATCTTATTCTTTTGCAAGCTGTTTATGGTTTAACAATTTTATTCAGGATCAAACATCCAGTAACTAAACAAGAAATCTAAACAAAAGCATCAATCGATTACAAGACAGCCATCAAACTGAACAGAATAATAAGCGAAAACATCATACAGCAAAGAGCTGGATAACTCATGATCCTAGTTTTGTTTTATGAAGCAACTCCCGCACCCTTCCCCTCATTACCTTAATTTCCTTTCAAATTGAACATTTGTTTGCAAGAACACCCCCTCCCCCCAACCCCACTTTATCCCATATCTTAAACAAACACTAAGATGGCCCGGTGTCTTATGACCCCAAGCCATCATTGAAGGATTTTTGCATGCTGTTTAGTGTTTGTTGGTGTTGGTATGTTTTAATGTTTGTTAATGATTTGTTTGACTTTTATGATAATATATTATGTATGTTATTATGTACACTGCCTAGAACCATGAATAGTGCAGCTAATAAATATTTTAAATAAATACATTTGGTAGTAGGCTCCTCAGCTACTAACAACTCTTTGTCTTTGGAGTCTCCTTGAGTTTGGGGGTTGATCTACCTCCTCCCCCTACACCTAACATAGTAACATAGTAGATGACAGCAGAAAAAGACCTGCATGGTCCATCCAGTCTGCCCAACAAGATAAACTCATATGTGCTACTTTTTGTGTATACCTTACCTTGATTTGTACCTGTCCTTTTCAGGGCACAGACCATGTAGGTCTGCCCAGCACTATTCCCGCCTCCCGCCACCGGCTGTGCCACCCAATCTCGGCTAAGCTCCTTAGGATTTATTCCTTCTGAACAGGATTCCTTTATGTTTATCCCACGCGTGCTTGAATTCTGTTACCATTTTCATTTCCACCACCTCCCGCGGGAGGGCGTTCCAAGCATCCACTACTCTCTCCGTGAAAAAATACTTCCTGACATTTTTCTTGAGTCTACCCCCCTTCAATCTCATTTCATGTCCTCTCGTTCTACCTCCTTCGCATCTCCGGAAAAGGTTCGTTTGCGGATTAATACTTTTCAAATATTTGAACGTCTGTATCATATCACCCCTGTTTCTCCTTTCTTCCAGAGTATACATGTTCAGGTCATCAAGTCTCTCCTCATACGTCTTGTAACGCAAATCCCTTACCATTCTTGTAGCTTTTCTTTGCACCGCTTCAATTCTTTTTACATCCTTCGCAAGGTACGGCCTCCAAAACTGAACACAATACTCCAGGTGGGGCCTCACCAACGACTTATACAGGGGCATCAACACCCCCTTTCTTCTGCTTGTCACACCTCTCTCTATACAGCCTAACAACCTTCTAGCTACGGCCACCGCCTTGTCACACTGTTTCGTCGCCTTCAGATCCTCAGATACTATCACCCCAAGATCCCTCTCCCCGTCCGTTCCTATCAGACTCTCTCCGCCTAATACATACGTCTCCCGAGGATTTCTATTCCCTAAGTGCATCACTTTGCATTTCTTCGTGTTGAATTTTAATTGCCAAACCTTAGACCATTCTTCTAGCTTCCTCAGATCCTTTTTCATGTTTTCCACTCCCTCCCGGGTGTCCACTCTATTACAGATCTTAGTATCATCCGCAAATAGGCAAACTTTACCTTCTAACCCTTCGGCAATGTCACTCACAAATATATTGAACAGAATCGGTCCCAGCACTGATCCTTGAGGCACACCACTACTAACCTTTCTGTCCTCCGAGCGAATTCCATTCACCACCACCCTCTGGCTTCTGTCCAGCAACCAGTTCCTAATCCAGTTTACCACTTCGGGTCCTATCTTCAGCCCATCCAGTTTATTTAAGAGCCTCCTGTGGGGAACCGTGTCAAAAGCTTTGCTGAAATCTAAGTAGATTACGTCCATAGCTCGTCCCTGATTCAATTCTCCTATCACCCAATCAAATAATTCAATGAGATTCGTTTGGCACGATTTCCCTTTGGTAAAACCATGTTGTCTCGGATCTTGCAACTTATTGGCTTCCAGGAAATTCACTATCGTTTCCTTCAGCATTGCTTCCATTACTTTTCCAATAATTGAAGTGAGGCTTACCGGCCTGTAGTTTCCAGCTTCTTCCCTATCACCACTTTTGTGAAGAGAGACCACCTCCACCATTCTCCAATCCCTCGGAACCTCTCCCGTCTGCAACGATACGCCTGGATCCAGGTATAGTTTTTGGTTGTTTTTTTTTTTTTTTTGGGGGGGGGGGGGGGGTTGGCGAGGGCTTGTTGTATTTGGGTGGGTGAGTTTTGTTTTGACTTTTTGTGAGGATGTGTTTGCTTTCCTATTTTTCAATGGAGTTTCTTTCTCTTTTGTTTTTAATTTGATTTTGATGTAAACTGCCTTGACTTGCTAAGCTTTGGCAGTATAATAAATTGATAATAAATGAAATGAAAACAACTTGGTTTCGTTAGTAGAGCCTTTACCTCCCTCAGGAGCTGACCCAGCAATTTCTCTTGCCAATATCTGGTCATTTGTAACTAGGACTGAGACTATTCTGAAGTCTTCAGTTGTTCAGCTTGCAGAATTCTCCAACCAAACTGCTGATAAATTAACAGATCCAGGCAATAGGACAATTGATGTAGGTTTCAACTTTGCAAATAACTTGCCGCTTTTTACATCAGAAAATGAAGGTGATGGAGAATCAGTCAAGATTTAAAAAAGAAAAAAAGAGTAACACTCTTAAATTTTCCAATTTTTCATCTTTTGTCAGCTGAGATTCTACTCTATTTCAAGGAGGTGGTGTTGAGTATTGCAGATACTATTCCTTCTCTAATTGCTGGTTGGGTAGAGAAAGGGTGATCTGGAGGGGCATAATCGAACGTCGCCGGCCAAATAGATCACCGGCGATCTATGTTGGCGGTGGCGCTACAGCTGGCCGGAACCATATTATCAAAAAAGATGGCCGGCCATCTTTTTTTTCGATAATACGGTTTAGCCCGGCCAAATTCCGTGGAGTTCGCCGGGTTTGAGATGGCCGGGTTTGTTTTTCAGCGATAATGGAAAGTTATGTCGGCCATCTCAAACCCTGGCCAAATTCAAAGCATTTGGCCGTGGGAGGAGCCAGCATTTTTAGTGCACTGGCCCCCCTGACATGCCAGGACACCAACCAGCCACCCTAGGGGTCACTGCGGTGGACTTCAGAAAAGCTCCCATGTGCATAGCTCCCTTACTTTGGGAGCTGAGCCCCCCAAACCCACTACCCACAAATGTACTGCACCCTAAAATTGCTCCAGGGACCTGCATATAGCCTTTAGGACTTATTGCTGCTGTATAACTTTGGCACACCAGTTCACACCTGAAGACTAATCTCTCTGAAAAAGTCCTTTCTTGAAATAAGCACGTTTACTCACAGTTAACTGCAGATCAGAGGTTGTGCCCCACTGGCAAAGAGTCCCCTGGTAGTAAGATTAGCAGTAGGTCAGAGCTGGCACAATGGTATACAATGCCCTCTTTCAGCACCATGCAAGGTAAGAACTACGTTCTCTAACGTGGGTAACACAGGAAAGGGAACTAAAACTGGCTTACAAAAATGGCCACTACCGCATGGACTACAACAGGAAACAAAACAGGTCACACTCTGACCCAGTTAGCAGGGGGGAAAAGCACCATGGGAGTAGAGCCCAGTACCCTACACCCACCACAATGCATTGCTAATGTGACTCTGCAGGGCAACTAACAGAAAAGGTGTCACACTCACCCAAGAGCCACAACGCAACCAGGGAAAGGCTGTCGGAGGATACAACACATTCTGCTGTCATGGAGGTGGGTACAGCATTTGAGGCTGGCAAAAAAGGTTTTTAATTTTATTTTTTTAGTTTGGAAGGGGATTGGTGACTACTGGGGGAGTATGGGGAGGTCATACCCCATTCCCTCCAGTGGTCATCTGGTCAGTTGGGGCACCTTTTTGAGGCTTGGTCGTGAAAATAAAAGGACCAAGTAAAGCCGGCGAAATACTGCTTAACGCCGCTTTTTTTTCCATTATCAGCGAAAGCCGGCCATCTGGTAGCCACGCCCATGCCCGCCCATGTCCCGCCTTCGCTAATCTACCGCCACGCCCCCTTGAACTTTCGCCAGCGAAGCGACGGGAAAGCGGCGATGCTGTAAAAAATGCCGCTTTCGATTATACCAATTTCGCCGCTTTTAAGAAACCGCCGGCCATCTCCCGATTTGTGTCGGAAGATGGCTGGCGTTCACTTTCGATTATAAGCTGGCTGGACTCCACTGAAATGCAAAGGTCCTCTAAGTTTCTGGAGTTTTCATAAGTCAATATAGGTACCAGATCTACCCTCTGAATAGGATACGTCTATGATTCTGAAGAAAACTTTGCTTTTTTGTGGTACCTTAGTTTTTCCTTTAATTGTGGACTAAATATTGGTAATTTTCCTTAATTGAGGTTAATGTTGCTATATTGTGTTTCTAATCTATTTCAAGTCATGGAATGATGTATGCTTGATATATTGATAAATGCACAAATAATAATAATAAAAAAAAATTACATTAGTGGTTCCCAAATCTGGTCCTGGAGGCACCCCAGCCAGTCAGGTTTTCAGGATATCCACAGTGAATATTCATGAGAGAGATTTGCATGCACTGCTTCTACTGCATGCAAATCTCTCTCATGGATATCCTAAAAACCTGACTGGCTTGGGGTGCCTCCAGGACCAGGTTTGGGAACCACTGCATTACATCATAAAACGTGGATTTCAGGTCAGTGAGGAGGTGTGGTTAAAGGTAACAACAGTTGTACCTCAGCTATCAATGATTGTCTGATCATTGCAGAGGTACTGGATCTGCAGTGCTTCTAGCACTATGCACATGCTTGAGTGTACTTTTTGCCTGTTTACTCTTTTTCTCTCTCTCTCTCTCTTTCATAGTTTAAACACATGTGATGGGTGGGAGCTCTGTGTTAGCAGTGGCTGCTTGCACACTCTCAATACTGAGCAAATGCTTTCACTTTCTCTATGTTGAGTTTAGCAGCTCAAATCATTTTGAAAAGCTGGCTAATATGCATGGGGGTGTGTGTGTGTGTGTGGGGGGGGGGGGGGGGGGGGGCATATCAGAGAGCAGCCAGAAAAGTAGAGCAAAACCCAAGAACGTGACCTTTACTGCTCACTGTCCCCCAGGAGATCATGGTAGGTACTTGTGAAGGTTTCAGTGCATTTCTCTATCACACATAACAAAGGAGGGAGGGATCAAATACATCAGAAAACATAAAGCTGATGGGCTGTGTTTCAGCCTGGAACAGCTTCTGCCTCTTAAATATCACTCACAATATTTCACTGCAATGGAATCCCAGCAATTACACTTCACATATTTTGCATATCTTTTCCTATCTTGCAGAATTGTTTTATTTTTATTAATAGACTGTTGATGACATCAGTAGACCCTAAAATTCCCCTGAGCTGCACCATCCCGAGCAGAGGCCACCCCCATGCATAAGTCACGCTTTCCTGACAGTAGGAGCCTTTTACTAAAATGCAGTGTATGGTTACCATGTGAATTAGTGTGCATTGTAAGCACACAGCTATGATAACAGTTGCCATGTTGCATGGGACACTCAGCCTATGCTAATTGGATGAGTCTCTGCGCAAAGGTGGTTAATAAATCCCAATGAATAAATAAATCATGTACTAACTGCAATATTGTAGAATGGGGTGGGGAATGAGAACAGACTGCACGTTGCAGTTAGTGCCCAGTAACTTACTGTGCACTGTCACTGCTGCAGGTAGAGCAGATGCACTTCATGGCAATCAGCAACTGCAATCGCAGTCTGGCAATATACTTAATACTCCATAAAGGTAATTGTGCGGTAACTGTATAAGAATAAGCTTTGAAGTTATACCATGCAGTAACTTAGAGCAGAATCAAGCATTACACCTATCTTACAATTCTAAGTTCATCAGTTATGGTCTAAGACTTTTATTAGGCTCAGGCAGTTGCGTCTTATAAGTTCTTATTTTGATCAGCATGTCTTTGCTTTCCTGGTCCAGATGACTATCCTTCCCCACCTAGACTACGGTTTCTATTGCGTTCAGTTAACATTGGTAATTTCCGCTTTCTTAAAATAGCTGGCATTCTTTTTTTAACCATGGGAGTAGTGCTCTGGAATTCCCTTTCTATCCCAGAGTTGAACAAAATTATTTGTCATTTCGCAAAAGCATGAAAACATTTTGTTCAGTCAATCTTGACGGTTTTTTCTCTTTTTTTTTTTCTTTTTTGTTTCTGTAATTCTTTTGCAACTTAAGATGTTCTTTTTGAGTTACAGTAATTTGTTTTAAGTTTATTTGCCTGCTTATATTTTGATTTTTTTTAACAATGTATAATATGTTTCTATAAATTACATTCTGTTGACTATGTGCAGCATATTGAACTCTGATCACAGGGAATTAGCAGTCTATAAGCCTTACATTTGATATTGATGGTTTGCAATACTTTAATGACTCTAATTTTTGTTCCTAAATATAAGAACCTAAGAAGTGCCTCACGTGGTCAGACCAAAGGTCTAATTAGCTGCTTCCTGTTTCCTATAGTGGCCAGCCCAGGTCACAAATACCCGGCAGAATCCCAAAACGTAGCAAGACTCCAAGCTGCTTACCTCCCAAGGATAAGCAATGACCTTCTCCAAGTCTACCTTAATAATGGTTTATGGACTTTTCTTCCAAGAATTTGTCCACCTTTCTTAAACCCAGCTGCAATAATTGCTTTTACCACATCATCCAGAGCTCAACTATACATTGAGTAAAACAAATACTTTCTCCAATTTTCTTTAAATGTACTGCTTAGTAACTTCATAGCCTGTCTCCTAGTCTTTGTACTCTTTGAAAAACAATTGATTTGTGTTTACTTGCTCTTATATGGACCTCTTTCATATCTCCACTCAGTTGTTTCTTCTTCAAGCTGCAGAGCCCCAACTTCCCTTGCCTTTCCTCATATGAGTCATTCCATGTACCTGTTCTAATTCTGTTATATATTTTTTTCAGATGCAGCAACCAGAATTGCACATAGTACTCAAGCGATGGTTGTACCATGGACTGATTAAAGAAGCATTATGATAGTTTTTGTTTTATGCTCTATTCCTTTCCTAATAATTTCTAATGCTGTATTAGCTTTTATGGCTGTGGCTGAACACTGAGCAGAAGATCACGATAACACTATATTCCTTTCATGGGTGCTGCTGACTCCTACTGTAGAACCTAGCAATATGTAGCTATAATTTGGGTCATTCTTACATAAGAACATAAGAGAAGCCAAACTGTGTCAGACCAATGGTCCATCTAGCCCAGTGTCCTGTTTCCAACAGTGGCCAAGTCAGATCACAAGTACCTGGCAGAAATCCTAATAGTATGAACAGTCCATGCTACTAATCCCAGGGCAAGCAGTGGCTTCCCCATGTCTGTCTCAATAGCAAACTATGGACTTTTCCTCCAGGAACTTGTCCAAACCTTTTTTTAAACCCAGATACACTAACCGCTGTTACTACATCCTCCGTAAAACAGTTCCAGAACTTAACTATTCGTTGAGTGAAAAAATATTTCTTCCTATTTGTTATAAAAGTATTTCCATGTGACTTCCTTGAGTGTCCCCTAGTCTTTGTACTTTTAAAGAGTAAAAAATCAATTTACTCATTCTACAACACTCAGGATTTTGTAGACCTCAATCGTATATCCCCTCATCCATCTCTTTTCCAAGCTGAAGAGGGGATTTGGGGTTAGAGACCATATTTTCAAATGTTCTAAGTATTGATTTAGTTTGATTGAGATATTTTATGTGAGTTACTGTTTGTCATTTAATATTTTTAGTCATGATGTATCTATATTTTGCAATCTGCCAAGAACTTTAGATTGAGCGGAATAGAAATGTTATAAAATAATATAGATATTTATAAATATATAAGAAGCAGCATAGAAGATATGTTAACATGCAACAATTTAGACTTTACAGAGGCTTATATCAAAGGTTGGATGCCTCCTTTACTTGTGCACAAAACAAGGAGAAGTGGCCTAGTGGTTAAAGCTCTTTTCTATCTGAGGTTACCTCTTTGTTACCAGAGTACTCACTTTGAATTCGTTTACACAAAGTACTCCTTACACCTTAAATATCTTAAACTTATTTCTTTATTATGTTACACGTGCCTGTTTATTACTTCTAACCTCGAAACTCACATTCTCACGCCGCATTCACACACAGTAACACAATGCTCTTTATCACATACTCATTGGATCCACCATTTAGCTTTTACATACACATTCTAACACAAAACAGCAAATCATCAGTTATTTCAATTTCTTATGTCATGTAAATAAGTAAATAAAGAAATAAGTTTAAGATATTTAAGGTGTAAGGAGTACTAGTGGTTAGAGCACCAGTTTTGAAATCCAGAGGTGGCCAGTTCAAATCCCACTGCTGCTCCTTGTGATCTTGGGCAAGTCACTTAACCCTCCATTGCCTCAGGTACAAACTTAGATTGTGAGCCCTCCGAGGACAGGGAAATACCCAGTGTACCTGAATGTAACTCACCTTGAGCTGCTACTGAAAAAGGTGTGAGCAAAATCCAAATAAATAAATATTGAGTAAGGGGAAGAAGGCAGTTGGAGAGGAATCTTTAGAGAAATACAAATTGTTTATCTTTCTGCGCTCTCCCAGGTATAAAGGTACTAGTTACCTGGAACCTGGAATGTCCAGGACTCCAGGAATTATGGTGGAGAGACAGAAAGACACAGAAGGCTATAGTAATATGAGAATAATAAGTAATTGTTTATTACACTTACCAATCAGGAATTCAATTAGAATAAGTAATATAATTAATTAATTACAGCAACCGGGACACAAACGTGACCTCTGACATTAGCTCTCTGATTGCCTCTGTCCATGATTCTCCTTTTATACCCTTTTTTCCCCATAGACTAGTATTGGAAGTACAAAGTCAGCATTTTCTAACATATTCCAGCAAATTCTATCTTACAGAAGCAAAGTTCTTTATAAACATATTTGCTTATCATAAGTAAGGTCAGTAAAGTTATCCTACTTTGCAAAAACCATCTTCCCAGTAATCAAAGTGTCTCTGCTTTCATGGTCAGCAGCAAATTTCCCTTACATTACTACATCCATGTACAGTATTCTCTTGCCACACATATCTCTGTTATGGCTCCATATCTGCCTATCTCTCCAACAGAAGGGCAAGCTGACATGAGATTCACATTCTGTGTAATTCTTATTATTTAACTTCTCAGTGACTCTTAACCTGTTCATAGCCAGTTCATAGAGGCCTAGCTTTGCTCATAATTCTCAGTTACTGTTGTAAAGTTATTTTATGGTTCATGACCTGCATGTCCCATATAAACAAAATGTAAGAGGTAGTGTTTGTTTTTTGCACATTTCTAAGATGAATAAAGATAATTTTGCTCTAAATATCTCTTCTGGAAGTGGGTAACTTGTATCACACGCTTACTCTTCAGAAGAAGAGTTCTCGGTAGGAAGTGAGCTCAGGCCTCTTCCTATCTCTCATACTGCTGCCATTCTTAGCTTTATGATGCAGCACTACCTGATTGGTCTATCTGAATATCCCAAGAGTTGGTTAGGCCATGTAGAAAACGCTCTTTGATTAGCTCCCAGTACCTATATAACCCTGGAACCTTCTCTGTCCTCAGAAAGGTCTCGTATGTGCCTTATCATCTGCTGACTTTGGTGATTGACTTCTGCATATCTCTTGGCTATGAACCTGTTCTGCGTGCCCGAGTTCTGCTTGTTCCTGGTTGCCCTCTGCCTGCCATTTGGATTTGGTTCTTCACCCGGTTCTTCTCCTGCCTCCTCTGCCCGACGTCCGGTGTCCACTCCTCTCTGCTGAAACACCCATGTTTGAAGACCTGGGAGCTTCTGAGTATTGGAGGACTCAGCCTGAAGAAGATGGGAGCTGTTATAGGTGAGATGCATGTCTAAGACCCCTGACGTTCCCGAGTGGACCTGGCTGTGACAATGGGAGCGCTGAGTTACTTAAGTCTTTTATCTTTATCTTTAATAAAATTCTTATGTATTGCATATACAACACAGATGTTTGCTCAAAGAGATTTGTATAAAATACAGTCATAAAAATCAAGTGAAAGCTGAAATGAAGTCAACAAGCAAGCCAAAAAACCCAATGACCCACATATCTCAAAAGATGAGGGAAATTTTATTGTAGTTTGGTACTTGATAAGTTTGATGGTTGGGATAAAAATGACAAAGTGGCAGAACATGTCTTCTTCAAGTTTTGTAATGCAAATGCTCAGAAGAACTGGACATGTTCATGCAAAATTTCTATCATTGTCTTTTAGAAACATGACGACAGATAAGGGCCAAAGTTGGCGCGAACTAACCATGTAGATGCCCATAAGAATATTATGGGCGTCTACACTGTTAGCACGTGCTTAAAATGCTAACGCGCCTCTAGCGTGGCTTAGTAAACAGGGCCCTTCGTGTTTTGCAGTGGAGATTGTGTGTTGACCTTACTCAGGTAACTTCAAAGCTTTAATTTTAGTTTGTTGTAACATCAGACAGGATTTGTGAAATAACCATTGAATGTACATACGTATGTCAATTTTTCTTCTGAGATGGCATCTCTAATGTGGACAGGGTGAGGAAAGGGTGCAACAGTACATGTGGCAAAGGACTTGAAGCAGGGCATGGATGGGGCAAGGGAGGGGCATGGAGCAGGGCAGAGTCAGGTTTCCCTAGCTACTTGTAAATGTGTTGTGATTTTGTCTTTAGTGAAGCATGTCTTCTTGGGAACCTACACACGTGACATCTTTTTTGGCTGCTAGAGGATCTCCGGTGTTGCCTCTCCGTATTGGTGGGTTACAGTAACGGGGGAATTTCAAAGTACTTGCCCACATACCTGGATCTTTTCTTAGTTAATTAATATTACTCCTTTAATCTCTTCTGCTTTATAACAATCCATTGACTTCTACCTCCTAATATAATCCATTATCCTTTCCTGTAATGTTTTTTTTGTCTCATGCATTACACCATTGGTCTCTAATTGTTCTCATACCTCACACTAACATTATTAAATGGCTTTTGTCTAACCTAGAATGTAAACCTCACAGAACCCTGGAAAGGGGATATTAGCAGTATAAAGATTTGATTTGATCCACTCTGCCCATTCTCAGTAACCACTAACTCCTCCTTTTCCTAAGGGATCTCACATGCATGTCCCACTTTTTTAAAAATTCTGACACAGTCCTCGTCTCCACAACCTCTACCGGGAGGCCATTCCATGCATCAAACCACCCTTTCCGTAAAAGGGTATTTTCTTAGATTCCTCCTGTGTCCTCTTAACTTCATCCTATGCCCTCTCATTTCAGAGTTTTCCTTCATTTGAAAAAGGGTCCACCTCTTTATCTTCATACATGAAAAACTATATATAAGCCTTGGCCTACAGTTGAGATGGACATTGGGGAAGCCACTGCTTACCCTGGGATTGGTAACATGGTATGGTGCTACTAATTGTGTTTCTGCCAGGTACTTGTGACCTTGATTAGCCACTACCCAGTATGGCTGTTCTTATCAAACTCAGTATCAAGCATTTAAAGTACCTGATCAGAAAGGGATGGGCACACTTAGTTCAATATTTATATACTAATGTTCCAGGTTTTTAACACCTAATAGTAACATTTCTAAAGCAGGGAGTCTCAACCAAGTCCTTAGGACACCTCCAGCCAACTGGGTTTTCAGGATATCTACAATGAATATACATGAGATAGCTTTGCATGCGGTGCTTCCAGTGAATATAAATCAATCCCATGCATATTCATATATCCAAGCACTGTACTCTCATTTTCAAAAGGGAAAATGTACATGGGCCTTACACTGGAAAATGAAGGGGCACATCAGTACCCAGGGGCTTTGCACCTACTTTTCAACAGAGAAAGTCCATGTCTGAAATCAGCTATGGGAATGTCAACATGAAATCCTCCACCTGTAGGATTTTCTGAGAAACTCAGAAGGTGGCTGTAGGGCAGTGGAACTGTCTTTGGTGTAACAAGTAAGTAAAAATGTATGTATCAAAATATATACAGAGATGCACAGCCACACTCTCACACACACAGACACCGAGTTTTAGCTGTTAACTTCCTTACTTTGAAGAATAATCTGCAATAGTGATTCTACCTTTAAACAAGACTCTAAAATTAGAAACATGCAGTATTCTAAATGGAGTGAACACTGTAATACTAGCCTTTGTTTATAGGCTGGATGCTAAAATCTTGTTCCACAACCCAGAAGGGTTGTGACCCTTTGTGTCCAAGAAGACTTAATAAGGCAATGTTTAAGAGCTTACTATCTTTACAACTCTCTTGCTCTTACAAAGTGTGTTAAGAAAATATTTCAGAGGAACTGTCCTTCCAAACTTTTGTGTTTTAATGTTTTTCCTGCTCCATGGAGATTCAGGGAACAATATTTCTGCTCAACTAATCTATTCTCAGAATCAACCCATGCCTTTCCCTATGCATAAAGAGAAGACTTTCCAGAGATGGATGAGCTCTCGCAGTCATTTCATGGGCTTTGGATTCACGTTCCTACTTCTTTATCTCAAGAGGCAGACATAGGTCCTGTCTGCTTTTTTTTCTTTAAAGGTTTTAGTTTTCCCAAAGACTTTCATGGGTAGAGACCAAGGTCTTTTCAGGGGCGTAGCCACGGGCGGGCCCGGGTGGGCCTGGGCCCACCCAATTTGGGGTCAGGCCCGCCCAGCAGCAGCACAGCGATTCTGGTCGCAGGCTCCGTCCCCATCATCGTCCCTTCCCCTGTGGCGTGCCGCAACTTTCACCCCATCTTCCCTCACCCTCCTTGCAGGCCCGCCCAGCAGCGATTCCGGTCGCAGGCTCAGCTTCGGCTCGCACACGCCGCCTGCCGCTCAAATCTCCTTGCAGCTACTAAGCGGCAGCGCTAACCTGGAAGCCTCTCCTCTGAGCTTCCGGGTTAGTGCTGCCGCTTAGTAGCTGCAAGGAGATTTGAGCAGCAGCCGGCAGGCAGCTTGTGCGAGCCAAAACTGAGCCTGCAACCGGAATCGCTGCTGGGCGGGCCTGCAAGGTGGGTGAGGGAAGATGGGGTGAAAGTTGCTGCACGCCATGGGGGAAGGGATGATGGGGAATAGATGTTGCACGGGGGAGGGAAGACGGGGACAGCAGCTGCACGGGGGGAGGGAAGATGGAAGGAAAGATGCTACACAGGGAGGAGGGAAGATGGAAGGATGAGGCATGGTGGGTGGGGGAGAAGCTGCACAGGGAAGAAGGGAGAGATGCAGCAAAGGGGTGGAGGGGTGAGGAAGGGAGAAGTCTTGGCTGCATACGAGGTGGAGGGGAGGGAGACATGCTGTATAGAGAGGGGGAGAAATTTTGAACATAAGGGTGGAGAGGAGGGGATAAATGTTAGAAATGATGGTAGAGGGGAGGAAGGGAGAGATGCAGCAAAGGGGTGGAGGGGCAGGAAGGGAGAAGTATTGGCTGCATATGAGGTGGAGGGGAGGGAGACATGCTGCATAGAGAGGGGATAGGTGGTGAGATGGGGAGAAATGTTAAACATAGGGGTGGAGGGAAGGGAGAAATGTTAGACATGATGGTAGAGGGGAGGAATTTGCTTACTTTATTTTTGTCTATTAGATTGTAAGCTCTTTGAGCAGGGACTGTCTTTCTTCTATGTTTGTGCAGCGCTGCGTACGCCTTGTAGCGCTATAGAAATGCTAAATAGTAGTAGTAGTAGTAGTAGGAAGGTAGAGATGCTGTATGGGAAGGGGAGAGAGATGTTGGACCCAGAACACAAAGAAGAGGGGGAGAGAGATGGTGGACAGTGGGAATGAGAGGGGGAGATAGACATGGGGGTGGATGAGAGGGAGGGAGAGGTACACAGTAGGTGGTGAGGGGGGGAAATGCTGGGCCATGGGGGAGAGGACAGGAATGAAGAGAGAAGGGGCAGGAAAATATAAGGCTACCAGGGTGGGGTGTGGAGGGGATCAGATGCTGGTTAGAAGGGTGAAGGGAGAAGACGATGGGAATGGTGGAACCCTGTTGGAGAGGCCAAGAGGGGGAGGAGGGGGTGGCAAGGAAATGAATGAGAGATAGTGATTACAGAGGGTAGAAATGTGGTAATGGGAAGTAGATTAAAGATAAAAGAGAAAGTAGAGATGGGGATGAGTAAGATGGGGAATGGGAGAGCTAGTGGGTGAAAGAAGAAGATGGAAATTTGATAGGTAGTTGAAAAGTAAAAAGGAGACGAAGAAGGGTGAGAGGCAGAAAAGAGCTACAAAGGAATGATCAATATGTCAGAGGCAGGAATAGTGAGGGAACAGACAGGAGAGAGGAGAAAAGACAAATGGACTGCAGCCACTTGAAGAAGAATTAGCAGACGACAGAGAGGAAAGCAGAAAAGAGAAATTGGAACCAGCAAGATGGAAAAATAAAATGTCCAGACAACAAAGGTAGAAACAAAGCATTTTATTTCGAATGTTTTAAATGGAATATGTTAGCTTTTGGAAATGTGCATAGCAAATGTCTTTTTATTGTGTTCTGTAGAAAAGGAAATGCATTTCTGTTTTATGTCTCCAGTGTTGCAGTACTGCTACCGTGTTTCCCCGAAAATAAGACACTGTCTTATATTAAATTTTGCTCCCCAAGACCTGCTAGGTCTTATTTTCAGGGGAGGCCTTATTTTTCGGGGAAACATCGGGGTCACTCCCCCCCCCCCCCGAGATCGCCGGCTCCCCTCCTCGATCGGTGGCTCCCCCTGCCCTCAGTCGCTCCCGGAAGTAACTAACCTCTTAAATGCTTCCTTTCACCATTCATCTTCGCACTCGCCGCAAGCAGCAGGGCAGGCCACTCCTTCCTTCCGTGTCCCGCCCTCGCCTGACGTAACGTAACGTCAGACAAGGGCGGGACACGGAAGGAAGGAGTGGCCAGCCCTGCTGCTTGCGGCGAGTGCGAAGGTGAAAGGAAGCGGTTAAGAGGTTGGTTCCGGGAGTGACTGAGGGCGGGGGGAGCCGCTGATCGAGGGGGGGAGCCGGCGATCTCGGGTGGGGGGTGACCCCGATGTTTCCCCAAAAAATAAGGCCTCCCCTGCTAGGTCTTATTTTCGGGGGATGCCTTATATTTTCAAATTTAAGCAAGACCTCTACTAGGTCTTACTTTCGGAGGATGTCCTATTTTCGGGGAAACACGGTATGTTTAACTTCTTGGGGTTCCTTTTCAATTTTTGTCTAAATATTTTTATTTCTAATTTGTGATCCCTTGTTCTGTGTTTGGTGAGGTTCTGTTGGTGTGATAGTAATGGTAGGTGGGAAATTGGAAGGGAGGCAAAGAGGAGAGGGAATTGGGGAGGGGAGCCCTCCTTTATTTTCTGACCTGGGCCCAAGCAGGTCTAACACCAGTCCTAACCCTTGCTGTATAGCTGGTGAGGATTCCCAGACATCCCCAGCTAAGGACCTCCTCCAAAGGTGGCCAGAACTCCCTTCTACCAAGCTCTGGCAACAGCATCCTTGAGCCATCGACAGCTAAGCATGTGTGGGGTGCTGGCATCAGTGGCTTAGGGTCATTGCTGCTGCCTGCCAAGCTTGGTAAAAGAGAGTTCTGGCCACCTTCAGAGAAAGTCTTCAGCTGACTGAGCTTGAGGATCCTCATTAGCTAAAGTATTTATATTTTGAGGTGGAGGTAGGACGGAGCAGAGAAAATGTTGTGCCCACCCACTTTGGGCTCAGGCCCACCCAAAACTGGCTGTCTGGCTACGCCACTGATGGGAATGGGGATGAGGTAGAGTGTGTTCAGGGCCAGCTCAACCACTAGATAAACTAGGTATCTGCCTAGGGTGGTAGTATCAGCACAGAAGTCAGCATTTCCAAAAGACTCAGGGAGGCTGATATGGAGAATGGAGTACCTTTGCATCTCAAAGCCTGTCATGTCCCGCCCCCCTCCCAAAACAGGAACTATGGAGGAGGTAGGACACAAAGGCTTTGAGCATGTGTGGATGCTCAAGACTCTGTGTCAGCTGTGCTGAGTCTTGTTTAGGGAAGCTGAAGCATACTCTGGTGGCACAACCCACTAAATTATATCACCCTGCAGAGCTAGGGATGGGAAGGGGAGATGCTGGACATTTGGGAGGAGGAAAGGCTGGACACTTGAAAGGTGGTAGGAAAGGGGAGAAGCTGGACACTGGAAAGGGTAGGGAAGGGGTGATGTGGACACAAAGAATGTAGGGAAGGAGTGATTGCCAAAAACTTGGAAGGTAGGGAAGAAGTGATGGACATGAGGGGAAAGGCCTTGCACTGGCCCTATGGGGAAGGAAGCGGGGTGCATGGATATAGGTTTGCATAAGGCATCAGATACCCTTGGGCTAGCCCTGGATATGTTTGTATGGGGGAAGGTGGTCATTCCTTTATTTAGAACTGAGATCAGGCATTTATCTGTGTCCAAGGCACAGTTGTGCTCAGGGTTGGGATTGGAGATTTCCCTGAGACCATGGCCTCCTTGTGTTGAGAGCAAGGTCAGTCTTAGCTCTGTAACACCCTTTATGGTCAGGGATGAGGGGTTCCTCTAGAGGTTGAAGAATTCCCCTATAGTGCCACTGCAACAACCCTTTGAAGCCATGTCCACATTCCTATTGTGGCAGTAATTCTGCTACTACAGCAAAATTAGGGTCTCCCTGGGCTCTGAGCTGAGATTGGGGTTTCCCCCTCTTTCATCAGTTGGAATGAGACTCTCCCCTGATCTCTTGACTGGCAACAGAGTTTCCTTATAATATGTACTGGGATCAAGGTTTCTCCTATGTTCTTGGGTAGGATCAGGGTCTCCATATGATTTGGGTTTTAGGTTTAATTATTCATCTTATAGAAAAACTAGTAAAAAAGGCCCGTTTCTGTTAGAAATGAAACGGGCACTAGCAAGGTTTTCCTTGGAGTGTATGTTTCAGAAAGAGCGTGTGTGAGAGATGGAGCGTGTGTGTCAGAGAGAGAATGTGAGAGAGAGAGAGAGACAGAGTGTATGTGTTTGTGCAAGAGAGAGAGAGTGTGTGAGAGACAGTGTTTGTGTTTCTGTGTGACACTGTGTGAGAGAGGGACAAAGACAGTGAGTGTGTGAGTGAGAGTGTATGTAGCAGACAGAGAATGAGTGACTGCGTGTGTGGTGTGAGGAACCCCCTCACCCCCTCCCTCTCCTCTGCCCCCTTGCAGCCAGGCATGCGCAGCGACCCTCCTCTCCCCGTGTTCCCCCTGCAGCCACCCATGTCCAGCATCCCCCTGCAGCCACCCATGCCCATCAACCCTCCTCTCCTCCTGCTGCGTCCTTCCTGTCTCCCCTGCTCCCCCTACAGCCACCCATGTGGTCTCAGGCCCCCCCTCAGCATCCCTCCTGTCCCGCTGCAGGCACGCATGTGCAGCGTCCCTCCTCTCTCCCCTGTCCCCCCTGCAGCCAGCCATGTCCAGCGACCCTTCTGTCCCCCTGCCCCCCCTGCAGCTACCCATGTCCAGTGACCCTCCTCTCCTGTGCAGCCACCCATGTCTGAGGACACTCCTCTCCTTTTTCCTTGTTCCTCCCCTGTGGCCAGCCATGTCCATTGACCCACATGTCCCCCCTGATGACCACCAACCCTTCTGTCCCCCTGCCTGCCCTGCAGTGTCCATCCTGTATCCCCTGTCCCCCTTGCAGGCACCCATGTGGTGTGTGGAGCCCCATCCCTATCTCCCTGTTCCCTGCCCCCCCTGCAGCCACCCATGTGCAGCGACCCTCCCCTCCCCTCCCCCTGCTTCCTTCCAGCCACCCATGTCCAGCGAGACCCCCCCTTCCCCCCCCAGCTGGCGCAGCACCCAAAGAAAGCCCCTTGTCCCCCACTTCACGCATCACCCGACCCCCCCACCGTGGCACATCACCAAGCCCCTCCCCCCCTCATCAACCCCCTCACCACCCGCAACCACTAATACAAACTGTGTCCGGCGGCTGCTGCTTCTGCTATTCAGCAGCAGCAGCCCGTACATAAAGAAAACCAAAAAAAAAAATCCTCCTAAAACGCACCTCCGTTGAGAAGCATCTCACATTGGCTGAAGTCTCAGCATGCGCTCCTCCTCTCCCCTCTGACATCTCAGCGTTTCTCCGGGGTCTTCCGGCAGGGGCACTGACGTTGAGGGGAGAGGAGGAGCGGCTGCAGAGACGTCAGCCAATGTGAGATGGTTCTCCACGGAGGTGCGTTTTAGGAGGTTGTTTTTTTGTTTGTTTGTTTTCTTGATGTACGGGCTGCTGCTGCTGAATAGAAGCAGCAGCAGCCGCCGGACAGAGTTTGTATTAGCGGTCGTGGGTGGCGAGGCAGTCGATGTGGGGGGGAGGAGCTTGGTGAAGCGGCGGGGGAGGGGTTGGGTGATGCGGCGAGGAGGGAAGGGGGTAGGGGCTTTCTGATGCCCCGTTGCACGGGTTGTTGTGGCGATGCGGCGGGGGGGCACTTAGAGGTGCACCATCGAGGCTGTTTGTGTGTGTGTGTTTGTATGTGTGTGTGTGTGTATGTGTGTGTTTGTATGTTTGTGTGTGTGTTTGTGTATGTTTGTTTGTGTGTGTGTTTGTCTGTTTGTGTTTGTTTGTTTGTGTGTGTTTGTGTGTGTGTGTTTGTGTGTATGTTTTTGTGTGTGTGTGTTTGTGTTTCCGTGTGTGTGTGTGTGTGCATTTGTGTGTGTGCGTTTGCGTGTGTGTTTATGTGTGTGTGTGTGTTTATGTGTGTGTGTGTTGTGTGTGTGTTTGTGTGTTTGTGTGTGTGTGTGTGTTTGCGTGTGTGTTTGTGTGTGTTTGCGTGTGTGTTTGTGTGTTTATGTGTGTGTGTTTGCGTGTGTGTTTATGTGTGTGTGTGTTTATGTGTGTGTGTTTGCGTGTGTGTGTGTTTGTGTTTGTGTGTGTGTTTCTGTGTGTGTTTATGTGTGTGTGTTTATGTGTTTGTGTGTGTTTATGTGTGTGTGTTTGCATGTGTGTGTGTGTTTCTGTGTGTGTGTATGTGTTTGTGTGTTTATGTGTGTGTGTTTGCATGTGTGTGTGTGTTTCTGTGTGTTAATGTGTGTGTTTGCATTTGTGTGTGTTTGTGTATGTGTGTGTTTGTGTTTGTGTATGTGTTTGTGTGTGTTTATGTGTGTGTGCGTTTGTTTTTGTGTTTGTATGTGTGTTTATGTGTGTGTGTTTGCGTGTGTGTGTATGTGTGTTTGCGTGTGTGTTTGTGTGTGTGTGTTTGCGTTTGTGTGTTTGCGTGTGTGTTTGTGTTTATGTGTGTTTGCGTGTGTGTGTGTTTGCGTGTGTTTGTGTTTGCGTGTGTGTGTGTTTGTGTGTTTATGTGTGTGTGTTTGCGTGTGTGTGTTTGTGTGTTTATGTGTGTGTGTTTGCGTTTGTAGGTATGTGTGTGTTTATGTGTATGTGTGTGTGTGTATGTGTTTGTGTGTGTATGTGTTTGTGTGTGTTTGTATGTGTTTGTGTGTGTGTGTGTTTGTGGGGGGGGGGGGTTGTGGGTGGCTTTTGTGGTCGTGTGGTTGGGGAGTTTGCCAGCAGTCTGTAGCGATTCCTAGACAGGGGGAGGAGTACGGAAACACTCCCCCTGCCTGGGTCGTTGTTTGTTGGAGGGGGTTGCCAGTTGGTAGGGGTGCCTTTATGGATCCCTTTACTCTCTGTGTTCCGCCCTCGAGGGCGGGGCAGAGAGACATGGTGAGTTGGATGGCTTCACCACCATGAACTTAGGAACTGTTTAGGGATTTTGCAGATGGCTTCAGCAGGTTGTCTTCAGAATGTTGAGGTAGCATTTTATGTACAGACTAGTAAAAAAGGCCCGTTTCTGAGACAAATGAAACGGGCGCTAGCAAGGTTTTCCTCGGAGTGTGTATGTTTGGGAGAGTGTATGTGAGAGTGACTGTTTGAGAGTCAGAGTGAAAGTGTGAGTGTGTGAGAGAGAGAGTGAGTCTGGGTGTGAGTGTGTTTGTGAGAGAGTGTGTGTGTGAGAATGAGAGTGTGTGCAAGTGTGTATGTGAGACACAGTGTGATAGAGAGTGTGTGTGTGTGGCCATCCATGCTCCTCTGTCCCCTGCCCCCTCCATTCATCCCTTTCCAGCATTTCCCCTCTTTGCCTGAGGCCTGCCCTGCAATCCATATCCATCCATGCACATCTGTCCCCTCCATTCATCCCTATCCAGCAATTCCCCTTTCCCTGAGCCCTGCCGTCCCAATCCATGGCCATCCATGTTACTCTGTCACCTGCCCCCTCCATTCATCCCTATCCAGCATTTCCCCTCTCTGCCTGAGGCCTGCCCTGCAATCCATGCTCCTCTGTCCCCTGCCCCCTGCATTCATCCCTTTCCAGCATTTCCCCTCTCTGCCTGAGGCCTGCCCTGCAATCCATATCCATCCATGCCCATCTGTCCCCTTCATTCATCCCTATCCAGCAATTCCCCTTTCCCTGAGCCCTGCCCTCCCAATCCATGGCCATCCATGTTACTCTGTCCCCTGCCCCCTCCATTCATCCCTTTCCAGCATTTCCCCTCTCTGCCTGAGGCCTGCCCTGCAATCCATATCCATCCATGCCCATCTGTCCCCTCCATTCATCCCTATCCAGCAATTCCCCTTTCCCTGAGCCCTGCCGTCCCAAATCCATGGCCATCCATGTTACTCTGTCACCTGCTCCCTCCATTCATCCCTATGCAGCATTTCCCCTCTCTGCCTGAGGCCTGCCCTGCAATCCATGCTCCTCTGTCCCCTGCCGCCTCCATTCATCCTTTTCCAGCAAGTCCCCTCTCTCCCTTCCATGACCCCCCCTCGCATCCATGCTCCTCTCTCTCCCATGTCCCAGCCTGGCCCGCCCTCTTCTCCTCCCCCCCTTTGCATCCATGCCCCCCCCCTTCGCATCCATGCATCCGTTTTTTTTTTTCCTTCTTTTCAAATTTACCTCCGTGGCGGTTCCGGCAGCGAAGTGTCAGGGAAGGAGGCGGCGCTCCCGACGTCTAGGTTTCCCTTTGCTGTGTTCCGCCTTCTTTTGACGTCATCCTTAAGAAGGCGGAACACAGCGAAGGGAAGGCTAGACGTCGAGAGCGCCGCCTCCTTCCCTGACGCTTCACTGCCGAGCGATGCGATTGGTTGTCATTGCTCCGCCCTCGACGTCATCACGTTTGACGCGTTGGCGGGGCAGACACAATGCGATCTCACCCCCTTCACTTTTGGCTAAAAGAGGCTTCATAGAACGTTGGAGGTGCGTTTTATATAGAGAGATGGGGCGTGGCTGAGGGCGGGTCTATGAGTGAGGGTGACTGGTCCTAGCCTATGAAGACTACAGGATTTTTGTGCTTCTCTGCCTTGGAGTGAGCTTCAGAACGTTCAAGGTGGGATTTATTAATATAGATGGCCTCAAGAGGAGATATGTTTATGCTTTAAACTTTTGAATTGTGACAACAGATAGTGACATCATCACGTGGCAATTAGAATAGCATGCCTGCCACTGAGGCATTGCACCGAAGGAACATGCCAAAGGGGCAGGTCACGCCCTTTTGTGCAACTTTGTTATTTTTCCTATATCCTGTTCTGTCGATTTAACTGAACTGAACATGATACTCACTGTGACTTAAGGTAAAAATTCTTAACTGCACACTTCAGGGCTCACCTCTTCTTCCTGCTACTGTCCACCAGTTTATTGCATTATTTTAGGCCATTCTACCCTGGGATTGTGAGCCATTTTGAGATCTACAGGATACTGGAGAGAATTGCATCACAATGTCTTTGCATTGTGTTCGTGGAAGTCCCTTTTTCCCCAGGTCTTACCCTGATGAACTCACTATGGAGGGATCCTATAGTTCCATAGACCTATATCTCTTTTATTCTGGTGCTCTTGCTGAACCTCCCTCTACCATAAACAAATCTGTGGCCGCTGACACTGTGAATCCTAACACATGTCATTAAAGATGTATAGTGTCTGCAGACATAGAACAGTTTATCCAGTGCAAAACCCACCAAAAGCCATCTCCTTTCAGGCAAGCCCCAGCAGCTATTTACATAAAACTCCAGATCTGCAGGATAAAGAAAGCTTCAGGGAGGGATGTTAGCACCCCAGAACAGGTGATGGAACATTATGAATCTTCTCAAATGGTCACAGGCGGTTTCTGGCTGGCTCTGGCTAAACAGGAACTGTACTTTTCTTCTGGCTCCTTCCATCTGTTCTGTGTACACCAGGAGCAGAACTGCCCAATTAGTTTCCCATATTTGTTAGGATTCATTTTTGAAGAAACTCACTCAAGGCGGTGTACAATAAGAATAAGCCAGGCATAGGCAATAAACAATTACAGCAGTAAAAATATTCAAATAGCAGTACGTAGTATGGTATTGTATATAAATATGTATTTTCCTGATGCTGTCATAGAGACTGATATCCTTTACCAGTTTAGCTGGGGTTCAGCTACTCTGGAACTTTCTCCCCCTATTTTGTACCCCTCACAATTCACTTGGCCCAGGCACTAAGCGACAGTGTGGGGGGCCACACATCAGGGCTCCTGCCAAAACCAGGACTCTAGGATGTCGGTATTCAAAACCATTTATACGATTGGCACTGGCACCAACTATATATATATGCTTTATTTTTTACAATATCATAACTTCAGACATACAATATAAATCGCTATTATCCTTACGTACTAACCTTTTTCACATATTACCTGTTGCAAAATCCATTTAATACAATGTGTAAAGGCATTATCACTCATTACAGAAAACAGCCATCTGCCTGCTTAGTCATGCCTGTAAATTTGACATAGGGTCTAATTTAAGGTAATGACTCTTACTTTTAGGGCCTTATGATAGGGACTCCAGAATATTGTGCTTCCCTTACAATATCATATTTCTGCCACAGTTACTTTGCTCAATGAATTCATCTAGATCAGTTCTTCCTGGCCCAGCAGGTCCCAGGCATGAAACTGCCGGGCACTGTGCTTTTTTCCTTTGTTACACTGTCACTTGTTTTCCACTGGAAATTTGGTCTGAATTATCATTTTAAAAAGTCAACACTGCTCTTGAAACATTTTGATTATATATAAAGGCGTTTGGAGAAATGAGTTGATGGATGTGCTAGGAGCAAGTTTTTTTTTCATGAAATTTAGTTTTATTTTGTTGTTTTATGGCCTGAGTTTTTAAAAACTTTTGAAAACAAAACTGTTTCTGCATTTTGGTAAATTATACATGAGGCTGCTGTTTGATGCTGAGTAATGTTTTTGTATTGTGGTTGATTATGAATGATTTTATGGAAAACACCTACTTACAGGTGGTATATAATGTTAATTATGAAATGTTTATCCCACTGACAATGGCATTCTTTTCCTCTTTTACTTATTAGATTGTAAGGAAAGCTATAATGAACCATAAATTATAACCAAAGATTTAATAAACAAGAACCTGACCGCTGCACTGTATATAGGTCACTCAAAGTTGGGTGTTAAAATTTGGCCATGGATTCTAGATGTGTACGTAAACCAATTAGTCAATTGGGTGCCAACGATTCATTTTTGGTGATAATTGGAATTGGCACTAATTTGGGTTAGGCATTCTTCAGCCTATGCCCAAAGTGCCTTGCGTGCAACCCAAAAGGGGGTGAGGCCACAGGAGAGGGGTGGACAGATCAAGCGCATTTTCAATATTTAGATGCAGTGCAATAAAATACTGGGGTTAAATACCAGGATTTAGACATAGCTCCTTATGCTCAAAGTTGGGTGCATGAATCTGTTCTAAGAGCTAGTTCTATAAAGGAAGCTCAGCCTGGAGCAACCAGCACAGAATAGTTCTGAGCACAGATTTATCCAGGCGTTTAAGTTTGGGCATTATTTGTAGAATTGACTCCTATACATCCAAAGTTATAAGCTTAAGAAATAGGAGTGACTTGAAGTGGACCATAAGTGGGTCAAAAACACAGTTCCACAAAGTTATGCAGAAGCACCATGGCTGAATTTCAACCACAGAACATGCACATCAAACATCTAAGTGTTGAGACATAAGGAACACATGTAACATTCTACAATAACTCATAAGTTGCCATCAATTTAGACCCCCATCCATTGTTTTGTTTGTGTATGTCTCAATACACTTGCTCCCCTTGGCTGCCTATTAGGCATTTCATGGTATCAGACTCACGTTGTGAGGAGCATTATCTGTTATCTGAATGATCTAATATGTGTTAATTAAGGTATTTCATGGTGTAATACTGACATTGTGAGCAGCATATGTATCTTATATGAATGCTCTAATGTGTGTTAATTAATGTCAACTATGCTGCCTCTCTCCTTTCATTGAGAACGTGAATCTTGTCCCAGTTGTGCATGTCATGATAATATCAAGACTGGATTACTGCAATGCACTCTACATTGGTCTGACTACGAAGGATCTGTGCCAGCTCCAATTGATTCAGAATGCGGCAGCAAAACTATTAAAAGGTTGCAAGAGACGTGACCACATTGCACCATTTTTGCAAAAACTTCAATGGCTACCAGTACAATACAGGGCAAAATTTCATTGTGTTATACTGACATTGTGAGCAGCAAATCGATATTATATGAATGATTTAATGTGTTTTAATAAAGAGGTTTCATGGTATCATACAGAGATTGTAAGCAGCATATCCATGTTATATGAATGACCTCATACAGTGGGGGAAATAAGTATTTGATCCCTTGCTGATTTTGTAAGTTTGCCCACTGACAAAGACATGAGCAGCCCATAATTGAAGGGTAGGTTATTGGTAACAGTGAGAGATAGCACATCACAAATTTAATCCGGAAAATCACATTGTGGAAAGTATATGAATTTATTTGCATTCTGCAGAGGGAAATAAGTATTTGATCCCCCACCAACCAGTAAGAGATCTGGCCCCTACAGACCAGGTAGATGCTCCAAATCAACTCGTTACCTGCATGACAGACAGCTGTCGGCAATGGTCACCTGTATGAAAGACACCTGTCCACAGACTCAGTGAATCAGTCAGACTCTAACCTCTACAAAATGGCCAAGAGCAAGGAGCTGTCTAAGGATGTCAGGGACAAGATCATACACCTGCACAAGGCTGGAATGGGCTACAAAACCATCAGTAAGACGCTGGGCGAGAAGGAGACAACTGTTGGTGCCATAGTAAGAAAGTGGAAGAAGTACAAAATGACTGTCAATCGACAAAGATCTGGGGCTCCACGCAAAATCTCACCTCGTGGGGTATCCTTGATCATGAGGAAGGTTAGAAATCAGCCTACAACTACAAGGGGGGAACTTGTCAATGATCTCAAGGCAGCTGGGACCACTGTCACCACGAAAACCATTGGTAACACATTACGACATAACGGATTGCAATCCTGCAGTGCCCGCAAGGTCCCCCTGCTCCGGAAGGCACATGTGACGGCCCGTCTGAAGTTTGCCAGTGAACACCTGGATGATGCCGAGAGTGATTGGGAGAAGGTGCTGTGGTCAGATGAGACAAAAATTGAGCTCTTTGGCATGAACTCAACTCGCCGTGTTTGGAGGAAGAGAAATGCTGCCTATGACCCAAAGAACACCGTCCCCACTGTCAAGCATGGAGGTGGAAATGTTATGTTTTGGGGGTGTTTCTCTGCTAAGGGCACAGGACTACTTCACCGCATCAATGGGAGAATGGATGGGGCCATGTACCGTACAATTCTGAGTGACAACCTCCTTCCCTCCGCCAGGGCCTTAAAAATGGGTCGTGGCTGGGTCTTCCAGCACGACAATGACCCAAAACATACAGCCAAGGCAACAAAGGAGTGGCTCAGGAAGAAGCACATTAGGGTCATGGAGTGGCCTAGCCAGTCACCAGACCTTAATCCCATTGAAAACTTATGGAGGGAGCTGAAGCTGCGAGTTGCCAAGCGACAGCCCAGAACTCTTAATGATTTAGAGATGATCTGCAAAGAGGAGTGGACCAAAATTCCTCCTGACATGTGTGCAAACCTCATCATCAACTACAGAAGACGTCTGACCGCTGTGCTTGCCAACAAGGGTTTTGCCACCAAGTATTAGGTCTTGTTTGCCAGAGGGATTAAATACTTATTTCCCTCTGCAGAATGCAAATAAATTCATATACTTTCCACAATGTGATTTTCCGGATTTAATTTGTGATGTGCTATCTCTCACTGTTACCAATAACCTACCCTTCAATTATGGGCTGCTCATGTCTTTGTCAGTGGGCAAACTTACAAAATCAGCAAGGGATCAAATACTTATTTCCACCACTGTATGTGTTCTTTAAGAGGTTTCAATGTATAATACTGTTATTGTGAGCAGAATATCTGTTATATGAATGCTCTAAAGTATGTTAATTAAGGCCTTTAATTGTATTATACTGACATTGTGAGCAGAATATATATGTTATATGAATGTTCTAATATGTGTTAATTAAGACCTCTGATGGTATCATACTGAACGGAATTTAAATTTTCTGACCGATTGACCCCAACACTGCTCTACAAAACACCTGTGGATTTTGGCTTGGGTCTTTCCCATCACTCAATTGTGGTAGTGTTTATGCTGGAGACTGGATTCTGGGTTTTCATGTATGGTGCTGTGATCCAGGATTACAGGGCCACACCTTGGCTTGTGTTAAGTTTGGCTGCTTAGAAAAGGGGACAGTAGTGTGGCTAGTGAGAGCCCAGGACTATGACTTCCAATCCTACCTTCTGTCAAAGCAAGTTAATTCTCCTTTCTCTTTCTTCCCAGCCACAGCAGCATGGATCCATCCTTTCCTGCCTCTCACCCTTCTTGCTCCAGGCTCTATGAATGTTGTTCTTCTGATAACCATTGGCCTGGTCCCAGCACAGTAAGAGAGTAAGCAACAGCAGCAGCAAAGGTAGGTCCTCCTTATATCACGTGACTCCTCCAGTCTCCTTCAGAGAATCCACAGTGTGTGACTCCCACAGTACATGGGAGACTGAAGCTGATACTGAAAAGTGCCTGCGATAAGATACAGCCACTAATCAGCTTGCAGCCCCTGTGTTTTCAGACAGCTTTGCAAGTCTGCATTGGCCACAGAAAGTCTTTAATCATGATGTTAGAACAAGAAAACTCCTCCATGCCCATGAAGTAACCTGTAAGATGCAGTGCTTTCCAATCCTGTACATTTCAAGGGCTGAAGGAAAAATGGACCTACATTACATTACATCAGATTACTTTACATCATACTTATATATTGGTAGTACCAGTTTACAAAGTTAAAAAGCCAAGACAAGCCCTCAGGAGTTAGAAAAGCAGAATAAACAACTAGTTTTCAAGACAACTACAGTGATATAAATTTTTTAAATTAATGTGATGCTAGCATGTGGGACTATCCTGCGTGCTCACTGTCAGCGCTGGTCACACTCTTGCACCATCCATAACACATCCAGATCCTGCTTCTGTCTGTGCTAAGCAGCTAGACTGGAATTTTTTTCTACACTGGCTGGTTTTAGCTTGCAGTAGCCAATAATTCTGGCCTGTGCTAATGGCTACTGTGCTGAAAACACAGAGCTTAGTAAACATCCCTCACATGCATACTTTGTGGCTTCATCCAAACTAAACCCCCAGGAATGTGTACATATGGGTTTATTTTCTTTTATGTAGAGCAGCAGGCTGAGAACTTGGGGAGCCCAGTTCAAATCCCACTGCAGCATCTTGTGATCTGGAGCAAGCCACTTACAGGGCTGTTCTATAAACTGTTGCCTTCATATATAGTTTGCTTCATGAGTATCTGGTTGCAAATGCTGTATAAGGGATTTGGTTAGTTCTCATTGTTTCCTATGATAAATGTATGTGTGATTACTTAACAGATTATGCATGTCAAATGGGCCATTAATTGACATTTTGGCACCTAAGTTCCATAGCATCTAACTGTAAGAGGGTGGGCCAAGCAAATGTCTCTGTTACACAAGCACAGGCCCAAATTCATAAGCATAACTTTTAAGCTTTTAAATTTAGGTAAAATTTCAGTCGAAAGCTTAGGCTCCTAAATGTGTCTTCTATTTTCAGTCAAACATAGGAGCCTAACCTAGGGTCCGCAGTGGTCCCTATGGTACCTGTGCCCTGATGAGCAGAATCAAATGCGGGTGCTAGAGGTTATTAGCGCCATGCTAGTGCCCGTTTGCTCCTGCCCCATGATCAGAGCCCGTGAGCGCATGAAACAATATGCTTGTGGACTCTGATCACAAGTAGCATACAAATGCTTGCGAAACAACTAATTTACTATTTCTCTCCAATGCTCAGCGGGCAGCATGCCAAATATTGGTGCTGCTCCTGCAGCAAACTCTTTGCCAGCTCAGGGTTTGCGGAGCATTGGGGTGGAATGGGGAGCCCTGTCCAGCATGCATTTGCTTGCTTGCAAGTCCCACAAATCCCCCCCCCCCCCACACACAAGCAGGCCACCTAACCTCCCTCCCATAGCTTTCCCTGGTGTCCCAGTGGTCTTCTCCCTCCCTCCACCCTCTGAACAGGATGCACTGGGCATGGCAGTGCTCTGCCATTTTAAAGGCGACACTGGAATGAAGAGGAAGTGTTACTCCCTCCTCCACTCATTGATGAAGTACGGGCCTATGGAGGGGGAAGTTGGGGGCTGCTAGACCACCAGTGTGGGTGGGGATGGGGTAATAGCCCACTGGACCACCATGGATTTTTTGGTGGGGTTGTTGGGGGGGGGGGGGGCTGAAGATCCATCGTAAATTTTCAGCATGAGTTTGGTGGCCATATTTGACCGCTTGAATACCAGGCCTATCTTTGGCTGCTTCAGACTTAACTGACCGGCACCAAAATATCGGCTTGGCTGGTTAAGTTTGAACCGGTCCAACATAAACCAGATATTTAATGACGGCCACCAGAAATGGCCTGACATTGAATTTCCGGGCTCAGCACCGACCACGGGAGTTATCAAGACTAACTCCTGTGGTTTGAATGTCAGGCCCAAAGTGTTTTCTACGTTCTGGGACATTTCTTATTTCATGTCCTTGTTTAGACATTGCTTCCAATGGTGTGGCTGCATTCCATCATGCCTAATCCCTGTGAATGTGTTTTCTGTTGTACCTTTACTCTTCTTATGGGGGTGTCTTGGAAATGTGACACCTAGGTCTGCAGCCCCTCATGCTGTTTAGGTTTATGAAATGTTCTGTTGCAGAAACAGTCCTCAGAGTTCTATTGAAAATTATGGCCAAGGTTTTTGCCCTGCAAATAAACTCATTGTAAACAGCCCATTCCAGGGGGCTCCAAGGCTTATCCCACCCTATTTCTCACCACCCAGGTCCTATAGAATTGCATTTGAAAGTTTCTTTCCTCTGTGCTACTTGGCAGCCATCAGTGCTGTACTGTGTGTCAGTGTGGCTTACTTTCCTTCTGGAGTCGGAGGGGATTTAATTTTAGACCTGAACTCTGCTAAAGGTAATGAGAGGGGGTGTGAGGGAGGCAGAGTGTAAATCTGGCTGTCTCTGGAGGCTCCAGACCCCTGGTTCCCTGGAGATTGTTAGCATTAGAAAAGCAGTGGAAATGTAAATCTTCCTCCTCAGAGTATTTTGTTTAGCTAAAGAAGGTTTATACAACCTTGTGCAGAAACTTCTTTTACAGGAAATTAAATCTTTCGCAAGCTCACTATCTCTTTCCATCCATGCCAAAAATCTCTCCTTTAGAAGAAGAAATTGAAAAAGCCCAGAGAGAGAGATTTGTTCTCAGTAGGTTTCCTTTTCTTTCCAGATAAAGAGTGGTTGCCGTGTTCAGCCACTTCAATACATGACAGTAAAGTTTAACAGTAACAAAGGAAAAATGGTGCAAAGTGAAAATATATTTCTTGACTAGTTTTTAAGAGTTTGCATTCCCTTCCTCAGCTCCTAAACAGAACTGTACAGTTAGTCCAATTAATTAACAGTTTTCATCCTAAGTTGTTGTTTTTTTTTGTTCACCTTCAGTTCTGAGTACTTTAAAGAGTAAAACAGTGTCCCAGGGACCTTAGCTACTACTGAAAGGTGTGAGCAAAATGTTTTAATTAGGCCAGTGGCACCCAACGCAACTGGGCCCATTTCTGGATCTTTGTGCCACAGTCTTTTGATCTCTGATGCATTTATTGGTACTTAAGGATCTTCTCTCAAACCACATGTACTACAGGAGTATCACTTGCCACTGACATTCCTATTACAAATGCTGTTCTTGTACTTTTCCCTTTTACCACAGCATCTGGATTTGTTATATTTACTGATTTTTTTATTCATTTAGCCAGATTTCTGGGGTAACGCTTTTTGTGTGTATTCACCTCATTTTATGCCTGAGAGGAATGCTTTCTATAAGCCTGCTATACCCTTTCTAAATCAAAGAAATCCTTTATAGTCCCAGCCAGCAGAACTGTGTAAATCTGACAGGGCTGTATAAGTAGGGAGCACTTCCACTGGAAACATCCGGAAAAGAATACATCCAACAGCTGCTGGGACCTCACTTGTCAGTTACCTTAGCAAATGCATATCCGGGGATGATCGATGCACTTATAGTGCCACAGAGCGGATGTGGGAATAGCCAATTACTAGCAGCATCTGACTCTCAGAGCTCGGAGCCTACATCGTTCTTCTCCCATTATCTCAGGAAAGGAAATAAAACCAAATCCTGTTTATAATGAATCCGTGCAGGCCTCACTGTTCTCCATGCTGCCACAGAAATAGTTCAGACATTTTGTGCTCTTTAAGACAACATTCCCCTATCTGTTTTTACAGTTTTAGTGAACATCTCTTGAGGTCCTGCTTCCTTCAATGAAGCAAGAACTCTCTTACTATCGTAGGGGTCCTTTCAGTAAGCTGTGTTAGAATATGGACTTAGTCCACAAACAGGATAAGAGAGTATCTTAGTTTATGTCAGGGGCGTGGCCACAGCCTGAGCTTGGGGGCACATTTTGAGTGCCCCCCCCCATTGCCATGCCTCACCCCCCCACTGCCTCGCCTTGCCTCCTTGTCGCTTCCCCTCACAAACAAATACCTTTGCTGGCGGGGGTCCCCAACCCCTGCCAGCTGAAGCCTTCTTCAGCGCCGGTCTCCAGCGCAGCCGCATTCGCAGCCTGCCCTCTGCTCTTCTTTCTTCTTGCTCCTCCTGTGCACGCTGACGCTGAGCATTAGCATGCACAGGAGGAACAAGAAGAAAGAAGATCAGGGGGCAGGCAGCAAATGCGGCTGCGCCGGAGACTGGTGAGTGTCAGCGTGCACAAGAGGAGAAAGAAAGAAGAGCTGGGGGCAGGCAGCGAAACCGGTGCTGAAGAAGGCTTTGGCTGGTGGGGGTTGGGGACCCCCGCCAGCCAAACCAGGGGCCCGGACAAAATTTGTGGGGGCCCAGGCCCCTGTGGCCCCCCATAGCTATGCCCCTGGTATATGTAGGTACAAAAAACGTAAATAGATTGCAAGATACTTAGTATAGTACTATGTTCCTGTGAAGTGCAAAAAAAGTAATTATTGAGAAAGGGAAAAAGCCTCTGTACCCAAACCTCCACCCTATTGTTAATATATGTTCTAGCTTGAGACCTATCCACTGGTATGGTGGTGGGCCAAGCTACACAGCTTAAACCAGCTGAAAAGCACTAACTAGGCCTGATAACCAGCTGATGGCCTTATAGCAGAGAGCCTGCAAGAGCAGGACTGCTTGGTGAGTCTTATTGAAACCTGGTACAACTTTCAAATTGAGTGTAACACTTACGATGTAGAAATTAATGACAAAAATGGTAAAAAGCTTGGTTCTTAAAATGGAGTTTGTCTTTATAAAATGGCTTCCAGTATCACAAGATATAAAGACACAGATCTCTCTCAGTATTAGGAAAGAGGTTTTAAAAGTGTTGAAATTGGCACTATGAAGAAATCTTTGAGAGGAGGGGCAGGTGGGCACCTGATCTGCGGTTAAGTGTGATTCAGAGATGAAGCAAGATTAGAGAAAAAAGTCCCTCTCCAATTGACTTGTATGTACTGAAAATGCTATATAAGAAGTGGGCATCAGAGCTATCGTTGGAACATTTTTCCCCAACAAATCTCCAAAGGGCGAAGCTCTGGCCGGTTGAATCCAGAATCTGTCCGATGAATGTGCCAAACTGAAGTCCTGATTTGGGTGAGAATAAAAGACTATTTCTTTCACTAAACTGTTTCAGTCTTGTTTCAATCTATTCTCTCTCCTCCACCTGTTTCACAGAATATTACACTCACAAGTAAGATTCTTTCTTTCTCACTCACATAGATTTCATGTGGGAACATAAATGGCCATTCACTTAGATCCAGATAGACAGAAAGCTGTGGTCATGGGAATTAGATTTGAACTGCGCCTTCTGTCACCCCCCCTGCGCCTCCATGACCGGAGGCGCTCCTTAGAACCCCGTGACATAACCCCATGGAATGGGGTGTCACTGGAATTCAGGGAGGGGGTGATTAACAAGATCTTAGAAGAGCAAACCCTCTGTACACCTCCGTGGGGAAGGGTCCTACGGGGGTCTAGAGAGGGATAGATAAAAACACTATCTATATAAATAATTCTCACCTCAAACATTCTGAAGCTCAGTCTGTGGCAGGGAAACACTGAAGCCCTGCAGTTGGTAGGCTAGGCTGTCACAACCACTCACTTTCACTCATGCACCACTCACTCTCACTCATAGCCCCGCCCTCAGACACGCCCCTTCCGGACATAATTCGCAACCCCAACGTTCTAAGTGAAGCTGCAACTTCCTCTTGCATGGTGGTGTAGATCGGAATGTCTCTTTTTCACCATGAGTGTCTGCCCCGCCCTCGCGTCACAACATGATGATGTTGTGGGCGGGGCTATGACACTCAGCGAATCGCTCCCCCCTCCCTGTGTCCGACGTCAGCTGTCTTCACACCGAACCGGCCCACCGCACCAACAGCAGCAGCGAGGAACACCTCACACATCGCCGCCACAACCCCCCTCCCTCCGTCATCACCTATGTTAAAAACGAAGCCGCCCACCGCTACGAGCGCAGCAGCAGCGGATTCACAGCGTGCACATCGCTGCCCCTCCACCCTCCCTCCCTCCGACGTCAGCTGTCTTCAAAACGAAACGGCCCACGGCTCCGACACGAGGAGCGGAAGGCACAGCTCACACCAAATCGCCGCGATGGCTGCCAGCGGTGCCCCGCTTCCTGTTTACATGCATTTTGGAAGACACCCTGGTGGGGGTTGGAGTCCCCTGCCACCACAGGTACGCGATGGCCACACAGGGGGGCAGCACCTCCGAGGGGGGGGGCGGAAAGCGGAGGGACGAAGGCACGGATGTGGGGTCTGCAACTCGGAGCGAAAGGGACGGCTCTGCAACTCCAATGGGGGAGTCTGGAACTGGGGGAATCTGGAACTGGGGAGGGGTGGACCTTTCTACGCCCGTTTCATTTCTCCCTGAAACGGGCCTTTTCTGCTAGTATATATATATTTTGAAATAGGGTGTAGAGCAAATAACATGGGTCCAATTTCTTCATCGGCAGCCTTAAACATTGAAGACACGCAGTGTCTAGACTTACGGATGTCATGCACACCTTGAAACAGCCCATGGTAGCGAAACTTTGGCCACAGTTGGGGTGTGATTGACCCATTCTGCACGTTATCAGGCTTATTTTTGAAAGAGAAGGGCGCCCATCTTCCGACACAAATCGGGAGATAGGCGTCCTTCTCTCAGGGTCGCCCAAATCGGCATAATGGAAAGCCGATTTTGGGCATCCTCAACTGCTTCCCGTCGCGGGGACGACCAACGTTCACAGGGGCATATCGGCACCGTAGCGAAGGCGAGACTGGGGCGTGATTAAGCGATGGGGGTCCTCGGCCGATAATGGAAAAAAAAAGGGCGTCCCTGACGAGCACTTGGCCGACTTTACTTGGTCCATTTTTTCTTGCGACCAAGCCGTGAAAAAGTGCCCGAACTGACCAGATGACCACCGGAGGGTATCGGGGATGGCCTCCCCTTACTCCCCCAGAAGTCACCATCCCCCTCCCACCCTAAAAAAAACCTTTAAAAAATGTTTTTTGCCAGCCTCAAATGTCATACCCAACTCCATGACAGCAGTATGCTGGTCCCTGGAGCAGTTTTAGTGGGTGCACTGCACTTTAGCCAGGCAGACCCAGGCCCATCCCCCCCCCCCTACCTGTTCCACTTGTTGTGGTAAATGTGAGCCCTCCAAAACCCACCCGAAACCCACTGTATCCACATGTAGGTGCCCCCCTTCACCCCTTAGGGCTATGGTAGTGGTGTACAGTTGTGGGTAGTGGGTTTTGGGGAGTCTTAGGCGCCTCAGCACCCAAGGTAAGGGAGCTATGCACCTGGGAGCAATTTCTGACGTCCACTGCAGTGCCCCCTAGGGTGCCCAGTTGGTGTCCTGGCATGTCAGGGGGACCAGTGCACTACGACTTCTGGCTCCTCCCACGACCAAAGGGCTTGGATTTGGTTGTTTTTGAGATGGGCATCCTCGGTTTCCATTATGGCTGAAAACCGGGGACGACCATCTCTAAGGTCAACCATCTCAACATTTAGGTCGACCATCTCTAAGGTCAACCTAAATGTTGAGATTTGGGCGTCCCCGACCATATTATCGAAACGAAAGATGGACGCCCATCTTGTTTCGATAATACGGGTTTCCCCGCCCCTTTGCGGGGCCATCCTGCGAGGACGCCCTCATGAAAACTTCGGCGCCACGTTCGATTATGCCCCTCCACGTCTACTATTTAGAAGTTTAAGCTAAGTATTTTTTCACTTCTTTTTTTGGATCCATGAGTTGTCTTTCCTGTGAAGATTTTAGCAATAAACAGTACAAGAGATAAGGGTTTTTTTTATGCCGATGAAGAAATTGGACCCATGTTGTTTGCTGTACACCCTATTTCAAAAAATATATATATAGGGTGGAGGTTTGGGTACAGAGGCTTTTTCCCTTTCTCAATAATTACTTTTTTTGCACTTCACAGGAACATAGTACCATACTAAGTATCTTGCAATCTATTTAACAGAAGTTTCTCCGAGGACAAGCAGGCTGCTTGTTCTCACTGATGGGTGACGTCTGTCGGCAGCCCCAGGATCGGAGATTTTCCTAGTAACAAAGTTTGCTAGCCCTCACGCGCACATGCGCGCACCAGGAATGCGCGACCGTCTTCCTGCCCGAACGCGAGCGTGCTCCTGAGTCTCTTTTTTTCCGTGGCTCAGGATGGATGTTTTTCGGTGGTTCTGCACCTCAGGAGACCCTCGCAGTGTTTTTCGCCGCTCTTCGGAGTTGTTTCTGAGCGAGTTCGCTCGTTTTTTGTTTAAAAAAAAAAAAGAAAAAGTTTTCTTCCTCTATTTCCTTAGTTTTGTTCCATGTAAGTTTCCTTTCGTTGTCGTGTGCGGCCATTTTGCCCGCCCGTACGGGTTTTCCCCGGTTTTGGTGCCTCTTTTTTCGGCATCATCGCGAATTTTGATTTCGCCGGCGTGATTTTTCCGCCTATGTCCTCGAAGCCTACCAGCGACTTCAAGAAGTGCATGCGGTGCAGCCGGACGATCTCGCTCACTGATAGGCACGTTTCGTGTCTTCAGTGTCTGGGGGCTGGTCATCGCCCCAACGCCTGCACTTTGTGTCTTCAGCTGAAGAAGAGGACCCAGGCAGTGAGATTGGCTCAGTGGAACCTTTTGTTCGGAGCCCCCTCCGGTACTTCGACGTTGACGGTGCCAGTGGTACCAAGGTCATCGTCGGTATCCATGTCGGCATCGGAGACTGCATCGACGTCAGGAGCACAGGTGATGGCTGTCCACAGACCCTCCCATGCTGGTAGCAGTGAGCCATCGAGTGGGTCTCCACCAGCCTCGAGGGCTCCTGCGGTACAGGCCCCCCAGGACCGACCTCTTTCGGACCCGGCCCCGAGGAGACGTGTGGATTCCGGGATGCCGAAGGATTCGGCACCCGTTAAGCATCGACGCCGGGAGGACCCCTCACCCTCCATACAGGAGGTGTCGATGCGCTCTTCTCCGGACAGCCCGGTACCGCATCCTCGCCCCAGGCAGATTCTGAGTTCGTCGCCTGTACCGGCCCCACTGCCTTGCTCGACAGACAATCTAGACGAGCGCCTCCGAGCCATTCTTCCAGGGATTCTGGAAGGGCTGCTGTGACCATCTGTTCCGGTACCGCCGGTGCTTGTGCCGTCGGTACTGTCGAGAGATGCAGCGGTTGGCTCCCCGCCCCTGGTGAGGACTGCAACGCCAGTACCGCTTGCGGCATCGGCCTCCGCTGCCACCCAAGTTGACTCCCCGTTGACGTCGCTGAAGGGAGTTTTGTCGCCGGCGGCGGAGTCTTCTTCTCGGCATTGCCATACAGGACTTAGTTCGTCGGCGTCGAGACGGGCTCGGCTTCGGACTGAAGTTAGAGAACTTGTGTCCGATACCGAAGGTGAGGCCTCATGGGAGGCAGAAGAAGACCCCAGATATTTCTCTGATGAGGAGTCTTGTGGTCTTCCTTCTGATCCTACTCCTTTGCCAGAGAAAAAGCTTTCTCCCCCCGAGAGTCTGTCTTTCTCTTCATTTGTCCGGGAAATGTCTATGGCAATTCCCTTCCTAGTGGTTACTGAGGATGAGCCCAGGGCTGAGATGTTCGAGGTCCTGGACTATCCTTCGCCACCTAAGGAGTCGTCCACTGTTCCCCTTCATAATGTCCTCAAACAGACATTGTTGGCGAACTGGGTGAAACCATTAAGTAATCTCACTATTCCCAAAAGATTGAGTCCCAGTATCGGATCCAGGGGGACCCAGAGTTGATGAAGACCCAGTTGCCTCATGACTCTGGATTTGTGGATTCACCTCTCAAGAAAGCCAAGAGTACTAGGGATTACGCCTCAGCGCCCCCGGGGCGGGAGTCTAGGACTCTGGACTCTTTTGGGAGGAAGGCCTACCATTCTGCTATGCTTGTGTCCCAGATCCAGTCGTACCAGCTCTACACGAGCATCCACATGCAGAACAATGTGCGGCAGCTGACGGACTTGGTCGATAAGCTCCCGTCGGAGCAGGCCAAGCCTTTTCAGGAGGTGGTCAGACAGCTGAAGGCGTGTCGCAAATTCCTGTCCAGGGGTGTTTACGACACTTTTGATGTTGCGTCCAGGGCCGCTGCTCAAGGTATAGTGATGCGCAGACTCTCATGCCTGCGTGCCTCTGACCTGGAGAATAGAGTCCAGCAGCGGCTTGCTGGGGGGATAACATTTTTGGCGAGAAGGTCGAACAGGTGGTAGAGCAGCTCCACCAGCGGGACACCGCCTTCGACAAACTCTCCCACCGGACGCCTTCAGCATCTACCTCAACAGGTAGACGTTTTTATGGGGGAAGGAGGAATGCTCCCTACGCTTATAATAAGCGTAGGTACAATCCAACAAGCCCCAGCGCGCTTGTTCACGTCAACAGCGTGCGCCTCAACAGGCCCCTGCAGCTCCCCAGCAAAAGCAAGGGACGGGCTTTTGACTGGCTCCAGGCGAGCAAAGCCGATATAAAAGTGTCCGTGCCGGACGATCTGCCGGTAGGAGGGAGGTTAAAGTTTTTTCACCAACGGTGGCCTCTTGTAACCTCCGACCGGTGGGTTCTCCAAATAGTCCGGCTAGGATACTCCCTCAATTTGATCTCCAAACCTCCAAATTGCCCACCGGGAGCTCAGTCCTTCAGCTTCCAGCACAGGCAGGTACTTGCAGAAGAACTCTCCGCCCTTCTCAGCGCCAATGCGGTCGAGCCCGTGCCACCGGGGCAGGAAGGGCTGGGATTCTATTCCAGGTACTTCCTTGTGGAAAAGAAAACAGGGGGGATGCGTCCCACCCTAGACCTAAGGGCCCTGAACAAATATCTGGTCCGAGAAAAGTTCAGGATGCTTTCCCTGGGCACCCTTCTTCCCATGATTCAGAAAAACGATTGACTATGCTCTCTGGACTTAAAGGATGCTTATACTCACATCCTCATACTGCCAGCTCACAGGCAGTATGTTCGATTCCATCTGGGAACACAGCATTTTCAGTATTGTGTGCTACCCTTTGGTCTCGCCTCTGTGCCCAGAGTGTTTACAAAATGCCTGGCAGCAGTGGTGGCGTCCCTATGCAGACTGGGAGTGCATGTGTTCCCTTATCTTGACGATTGGCTGGTGAAGAACACCTCGGAGGCAGGAGCTCTACAGTCCATGCGGATGACTATTCGTCTCCTGGAGCTACTAGGGTTTGTGATAAATTATCCAAAGTCCCACCTTCTTCCAGTTCAATGACTAGAATTCATAGGAGCTCTGCTAGACTCCCAGACTGCTCATGCCTACCTCCCCGAGGTGAGGACAGACAATCTCCTGTCCCTTGTTTCCTGGGTACGAGCGTCTCAGCAGATCACAGCTCGGCAGATGTTGAGATTGCTCGGCCACATGGCCTCCACAGTTCATGTGACTCCCATGGCTCGTCTTCACATGAGATCAGCTTCCCAGTGGTTTCAAGCTGCGGGGGATCTAGAGGACGTGATCCAACTGTCCACAGTTTTTCTCAAATCCCTACACTGGTGGACAATTCGCTCCAATTTGACCTTGGGATGCCCCTTTCAAATTCCTCAGCCGCAAAAAGTGCTGACTATGGATGCGTGTCTCCTGGGGTGGGGAGCTCATGTCGATGGGCTCCACACCAAAGGATGTTGGTCCCTCCAGGAAGCAGGTTTTCAGATCAATCTCCTGGAGTTACGAGCGGTCTGGAACGCGCCAAAGGATTTCCAAGATCGGCTGTCCTATCAAATTATTCAAATTCAGACAGACAATCAGGTTGCTATGTATTACATCAACAAGCAGGGGGGCACTGGATCTCGCCCCCTGTGTCAGGAAGCCGTCAGGATGTGGCTTTGGGCTCGCCAACATGGCATGTTTCTCCAAGCCATGTATCTGGCAGGCATAAACAACAGTCTGGCCGACAGGTTGAGCAGGATAATGCAACCTCACGAGTAGTCTCTGAACTCGAGAGTAGTACGCAAGATCTTCCAAGCGTGGGGCACCCCCTTGGTAGATCTTTTTGCCGCTCAGATCAATCACTAGGTCCCTCAGTTCTGTTCCAGTCTTCAGGCCCATGGCAGACTAGCATCAGATGCCTTTCTCCTTTATTGGGGGAAGGGCCTCCTGTATGCGTATCCTCCCATACCCTTGGTAGGGAAGACTTTGCTGAAACTCAAGCAGGATCGTGGAACCATGATTCTGATCGCTCCCTTCTGGCCGCGTCAGATCTGGTTCCCTCTTCTTCTGGAGTTGTCCTCAGAAGAACCGTGGAGATTGGAGTGTTGTCCAACCCTCATCACTCAGAACGAGGGGGCGCTTCTGCATCCCAACCTCCAGTCCCTGGCTCTCACGGCTTGGATGTTGAGAGCGTAGACTTTGCCTCCTTGGGTATTTCTGAGGGTGTCTCCCGAGTCTTGCTTGCTTCCAGAAAAGATTCCACGAGGAGGTGTTATTCTTTCAAATGGAAGAGGTTTGCCATCTGGTGTGACAGCAAGGCCCTAGATCCTCGTTCTTGTCCTACACAGACCCTGCTTGAATACCTTCTGCACTTGTCCGAGTCTGGTCTCAAGACCAACTCTGTAAGGGTTCATCTTAGCGCAATTAGTGCTTTTCATTATCGAGTAGAGGGTAAGCTTATCTCGGGACAGCCTTTAGTTGTTCGCTTCATGAGAGGTTTGCTTTTGTCAAAGCTCCCTATCAAGCCTCCTACTGTGTTATGGGATCTCAATGTCGTTCTCACCCAGCTGATGAAACCTCCTTTTGAGCCACTGGATTCCTGTCATCTGAAGTACTTGACCTGGAAGGTCAATTTCTTGCGTGCAGTCACTTCAGCTTGTAGAGTCAGTGAGCTTCAAGCCTTGGTAACTCATGCTCCTTATACTAAATTTCATCATGACAGAGTAGTCCTCCGCACTCACCCTAAGTTCTTGCCAAAGGTGGTGTCGGAGTTCCATCTTAACTAGTCAATTGTCTTGCCAACATTTTTTCCCTGTCCTCATACCCACCCTGCTGAACGTCAGTTGCACACATTGGACTGCAAGCGAGCATTGGCCTTCTATCTGGAGCGGACAAGCCCATTCAGACAGTCCGCCCAAGTGTTTGTTTCTTTTGATCCCAACAGAAGGGGAGTGTCTATCGGGAAACGCACCATCTCCAATTGGCTAGCAGATTGCATTTCCTTCACTTACGCCCAAGCTGGGCTGACTCTTGAGGGTCATGTCACGGCTCATAGTGTTCGAGCCATGGCAGCGTCAGTGGCCCACTTGAAGTCAGCCACTATTGAAAAGATTTGCAAGGCTGCGACGTGGTCATCTGTCCACACATTCACATCTCATTATTGCCTCCAGCAGGATACCCGATGCGACAGTCGTTTCGGGCAGTCAGTGCTGCAGAATCTGTTTGGGGTTTAGGATCCAACTCCACTCCCCTAGGCCCATTTTTATTCTGTTCCAGGCTGCACTCTCAGTTAGTTGTTTTTGTTTAGGTCAATCTCAGTTATGTCCTCGCTGTTGCGAGGCCCAATTGACCAATGTTTATTGTTTTGAGTGAGCCTGGGGACTAGGGATACCCCATCAGTGAGAACAAGCAGCCTGCTTGTCCTCGGAGAAAGCGAAGTTACTTACCTGTAGCAGGTATTCTCCGAAGACAGCAGGCTGATTGTTCTCACAAACCCGCCCACCTCTCCTTTGGAGTTGTGTCTTCCCTTGTCTTTGCTTTCTACTTGACTGAGGAGCTTGCTCGCGTTCGGGCGGGAAGATGGTCGCGCATGCGCGGTGCGCACATGTGCGCGCGAGGGCTAGCAAACTTTGTTGCTAGGAAGATCTCCGATCCTGGGGCCGCCGATGGACATCAGCCATCAGTGAGAACAATCAGCCTGCTGTCCTCGGAGAATACCTGCTTTTTTGTACCTACATAGAATATGGGCTTATCACACTTTAATGCAGGACTTTCCCATGTGCTAATCCCATTTCTAGTCTTGTAGGTATTTTTCAATTATTTTTTATTTTCATGTTGTGCACTAATGAAAAAAGTTAATGCTGGAGCACTTGGCTCCTTCTGTTTACAATGTTAGAATTGATCACTGTAATCGCAAATCTCTATGGGTTGTGTTGAGTTTACCTAGGGTAGAAGCACATGGATTTGATATACTACCTTCTGTGGTATAACAAAGCAGTTTACATGTATTATATGCAGGTACTTTCTCTGTCCCTAGTGGGCTCCCAATCTAAGTTTTTTTTTTGTACTAGGGGGGGGGGGGGGGGGGGCAATGGAAGGTTAAGTGTCTTTCCCAGGGAAGCCAGGAGCCACAGTGGGAAATGACCCAGTTCACACAAACAGGAAGATGCCTCTATGTGAAATCAACAAGAAAAAACAATGGTACTGGGATGCCACAAACCACAACCAGCCAAAGGATTGTGATATAAGTTCTTTAATCAAAGCACCAGTGGTCAGATCCGACACGGTCCGTGTTTCTGCGGATAATCACCTGCATCAGGCGGGCGGGGGGGGGGGGGGGGGGGTCACGATAAAACTTTCCCTACAGATTAAAAGCAAGCTCTGCTTGGTGCCCATTAATAACACAGCTATCAAGTTCCAGCTATGGTAACAAACTTTTCTGTCCTTAAACAAGTGGAAGGAAAGAGGGACAGGAAGAGCTCAGTTTTCTGTTTATCACTGTAAAATATAGTCAATGCACAGTAGATGCAGCTTAACTGTGATACAAACCCCCTTCAGGGTTATAATGTCAACTTTGACCTTAAAAGGTCCCATAAGTGAGGCAGAATAGCAGAGACATCAGAGTATGAAGGGGAAAGGGGAGAGCATCATCCCAAGGTCAGCTGCAGTGCTACCCGGTCCCATGGCTCTTTCTGTCTCCTACACTAATGACACAGTTTTGTCTAAGAAAAGGAAAGAAACCAAGTTCATTAAATTTGGCCATGTTTAAAAGCCCCAACTCCCTTTTCACCAAAAAAGATCAAAACTTGATAATTGGCTGAGGCTGCAGAAATGCCTCAGAGCTTTGCTCATGTATAAACAGCATTTCCAACTGTTGATAGAATCCAGGCTGCAGGAGGAGAACAAAGCACCTTGGATAGTCTGGGCAGCCGCTAACCAAAAGAGGCTGTGCACTGAGCAGAGCAATGCTTATGAATGCAAGCCCCCTTTTCCAGAGCACGGCATGCACGAAGACCTCTCTCGTTCAATGCACTTGCTTGCATTGGAGCTGCACTGCAGCTCCCTGTGTTCATAAGCACTTTTTATAGCCCCACTGCACCAGCCAAACCACCTTTCCTCCATGTCACTCACACCTGTGTGTGCTTTCCCAGGATTCTGCCAGGCTCTGTCCTTTCAATGAGGACAGGATTGTAAGCTGCAATGAGTACTGATTGGATGAAAGGTGCCGTCTAGTTAGTGCACTATGGAACTCCAGCCTCCCTGACAGTGCAGCACTCAGGAGAGGGGCAATAGAGGCAGTACAGTGTTTGACTGGGCTCACTTTGCATTAGAAATCTCATGTTTTAGGAATTGCTTCCTCTTGATGCAGGAAGAAATAGACATGGGAGCACTGAAGAGGTTCATGCATATTTGTGCATTGTAAGACTTTTCCGAGTCCATCCTTTCAGGGCCAGATTTAAGGATGGGTGGCAGGTAGAAGTGGACTGTGGTGGGGAAGGGAGATTTCTCCCACTGAAATTGTAGAGCTTGGTCCTAAAGCAAGTGCAATGAGGCTTTCAGCGGCATTGAAATTTGGTACTTTAGCCAGTTGCCTATGTTACCTATGTCTAAAGCCTAGCCTGCATCCTCTTACATTGCTGAATGTGCAGACAGTGAAAGGCATACTGGGACCATTCTGTACTCAGCAAATGTCTGTGCTAGTTCACCTGAGAAGAAACAGGAGTCAGAAGTGTCCATTTCTAACCTGCTATCTTCTGCTTTTAGCAGTTCTAACAAATGTTTTCTTTTTGAAATTCATTCCAGTATGAAGAATTTGTGGGACGTTTTACAGATGTTAAGAGCACAAGAAGTGAACCATGGATTTGTTAGACCGCCTTTCTGTGGTACAAGTAAAGTGGTTTACATTTTATCATATACAGGTACTTTTTCTGTCCCTAGTGGATTCACAGTCTAAGTTGTTGTTTTTTTTGTACCTGGGGCAATTGAGGGTTAATTGATTTACCCAGGACCACAAGGAACCACAGTGGGAATTGAAACAGTTCCCCAGGTTCTCAGTCTACTGCTATAGCCATTAGGCTACTCCTCACTTCCAAGTGTCATACTGGATCAGCCCAGTGGCACATCAAGCCCAGTATCCTGTCTCTGACAGTGGCCAGTCAAGGTCACGTGGATGTGCCCTCAGGTCTAAAGGGGCGATCCATTCTCACTTGCTCACCACTGTAAATAAGAAATGGCAGTCTGTAAATCTTCCTGACTAAAAAGATTTGGACACGTTTCTGGAGGAGAGGTCAATTAACAATTATTAAACATCAGCTATATTACTAGCTTTGATACATCCTCTGGCAATAAATTGCACAGCTTAATTGCTAGATTTTCTTATCTTTTAAGAGCTACACTTCGGAAGATGATGTTCAGTGTGGTGGGACCTACTCTCTGGAACGCTTTGCCCATAGTTTTATGTCACGATCCCTCTCTTTATTTAAAGTTTGTGCTGCCCTATGGGTTTGCTACCTATTTCCTGCCCCTGATTTAACATCTAATCAGCATGGGTGATCCAATCTCATTTGGGGGGATCTTGCCAGGTATTTGTGACCTGGATTGGCCACTGTTGGAAACAGGATGCTGGGCTTGATAGACCTTTGGTCTGTCCCAGTATGGCAATACTTCTGTACTTAACTACATCTGTTTCAGTCAGCTTTTAATAATTGACTTGTTTGCTAATCTGCTGGGGTGCTTTAGCCCTATGATCCTGTGAGATGCAGCAGGGCTCCCTCTACACTTTTCCTATTCATATTGTATTTCTTTTCATGTCTGAAACTTTACTGTGTGTAAATTTCTTTGATGGTACCGCCCTAGGCGATTAATCAAATAGAAGTACCTTGAACCATGAGCTACACATTCTGTGCCCATGGAAAAATGTCCTGGATAATAAGATCTCACGTCTCAGTTTTCTTGGGGTTGCTCTTCCTCTGACCTATTTTCAAATTTCCCTGAGATACTAAAAGACCCTGATTCTAAAAATATATTCCTGCCATAACTTGTATCGTTTCCATTTTCATCATCAGAGACAGCACAAAAGTGGAAAACAGAACAATCCCACAACACTAAACACAATTTTCAAGAAACTGAAGTCTTGGAAAAGCTGTTGTGTGTGCCAAGAGATTGTGGGGCTTAGTTTAGAAGTGCTGTTCCTGATTGTAGATGTGCATAAACAGGTATTTAAAAGTTTATGTCGCATAAATATCTAAATCACGATTTAACAAAAGATGTGATATACACATCTGAAACTGAAAACTCTGCCTATGGTATTCTGGGTACATTTTGGGCAAGACTAGGGTGGGCCTAAAACATAAACATGTTCTCCCCATGTCAGAAAGCAAACGTATATTCAAAAAGATCGACACAGGACACCTACTAGGTTTCTGGAAAATGCCCGCATTGAGCAGCACTTTACTGCAAGGGTTAGAGAGCTGCCCTGTTAATCCCCCAGTGGTTGATTCTCACCCCCCCCCCCCCCCAAAAAAAAAGAAGAATACCAGGTTCGGTGACTTCTTTGGGAAAAATAAATGTTTGTTTTGTGCTTTGTCGTAACAAAATATTTACCGGTTGGTATTTTAGATTTTTATATTTGTACATCCATTTCACTGAGTACTTCAGAACGGATCTACAACAGCAGATTCTTTTCTAAAATAGCAGCAGAACTTGAGACATTGTGGACATCTCAATCCGATTTCTACACCCTTTCTAAAATGGTGCTCTGAACTTTTGACACTTTAATCATCGGCTCCACTTCTAGAAAAGATGTTCAGTGCAGAGACACAACCACAAGTAGACCTGAACTGGCCTGGGGCATCCACTTTTACCTTGGGCCCACCCCGAAGTAGAATCTGGAACCCAACTGGATTACCTAAAGCACAGCTTGTCAGCAGCTCAAAATGCCACTGCTGATGCCGGCATCATGAACTTACTCAGTTCTCACGCATGAACTTGGCATGACAACCGTGCTTTAGGTGAACCAGGCAGGCTGTGGCTTTCCACAGCCTTCTTTCTGTTCCCTCTTTTCATTACGTATAGCTTGACTTTACTAGGTCATCTTGCTTTAGCGTTGCTGCCCCTGCCCTCTTTGAATAGTTTCCTTCCCTACCTGAGACTTGAATCCTCCTTTGTTAAATTTAAATCTCAACTTAAGGCTTAATTCTCTCTCACTTTCCAAAACTCTTCTCAGGATGAAACACTGTAGCAGGGTCTTTAGGTCCAAAACCTTTGATAAGGATTGATTGTCAACCCTACCTAATATGCTAGGCTTCCTTGATGGTTCTGGAAGGATTCCATTTCTGAACTCCATAAATCAGTCATGGTTAGGTTTACAGTGCTATTGAAAATTGCTGATGATGAACCAATGCAACAAATGAACCTGCACTTGGAAAGTATCAATATCACCAAGTAACAATAATTCGGATATTTGATATGCATGAGGGAAACAGGCGGTATCCACTGACCTCCTTCCATACCGTGCTGGATGATCTTTCTCCTGGCAATCTTCCTCCATCTGTCAACCATCAGGCCATGAGACGACAGCTGTGATGCAGCCAAGGTAGGGCTGGATGGCAGTGCTTCCTTCCAACAATGAATCAATTGTTTATATAGAGAAGTCAGCTAATAAAACCCAATAAAATTATGAACTACCATGAAGAAAACAGTTTTTGAAGAATGGAATGAAGCCCACTAAGAGCACCTGTACGAGCCCTAAACCTCCCAGACAATCCACCTTACATGTCCATCAGTCATGCTGAAGAACACATATATGTGACTGATTTAGGTTCCCCAGGCTTTCCACTCAGTTTCCTTGTCAAAATAGTGCTGTAATTACTCAGGAGAAATTGTAGGAAAGATTTCCCAAGAATGCACATGTGAAACAGTACATGCATGTTTTGTGTAGGGTTATGGTATGCTTCTGGATCTGCAGCAAGGAAATGCACAGTGCATGTACTCTAACGCCATTCAAGAGGTGTGCATGCAGCAGCCTGAAGGAACATGGTTGAGGAGGTCCAGGGACCTGGGGCTACATAAAAGATGCTGGCACATATTTTCACCCAAATCTTAAGTAAACTGGAAGCTGCAGAGAGCAGGGACTTTGTCTTATCTGCGTCTGTATAAATCTACTTGTACTACAGAGCTGAGAGCTTTAGTAGCAGTAAAAACAATTGTTAACAACCTTATTGGAAATCAGGTTTGATGGATTGCAGTGACAGAGGGAAGAGAACCTAGATCTCTGCTGACTTTGAGCTACTGGACTTCCCTGCACCTAGCATCGTAGTCATGTATGGCAGTCACCCTCACCCCTTACAGCACCCCTCATCTCTCTTTGACATCCTCATTACAAGGCATGACTTGATTCCCCCTCATTTTTCATAATATTCCCATCCAACTATGTTCACAAGTGAGCCCTTCCCAATTTAGCGGGTAGGGCAGATAGCGTTGGTTGAACAACCTGGAGCCAGCCAGATATTGGTAGGGATGTGGTTTAGGGAATAGATAAAATAGTTGAAGGGGAGTGAATATGGGGAGGGCTAAAAGAAGTAAGAAGTATTGTTACTAGTTATCCTGAGTATTTTTGATTAGGATGGGCTGTAAAGTGGCTAAGTGGAAAACTGGGGAGCTAAGATGGAATGGGGGTGGGTTTGTGGGATTGGAATGCTAGGTTTTTTTCTTTGTTTGGGCAGGAAGGAGCCAGGAGGCAGTGCGGGAGCGGGTGGTTGGTGGGAGTATGTTACCACCCTGCCCATCCCTTAGAAGGGAGGAAGGCTAAAGTGGGTAGGGTGTTGGGAGTATTGTGGTAATGAAATTGGGTAGGACAGTTAAGGGGAGGGGAGGTGAAGCGATGAGAGATGGGTGCAGTCACAGGGCGGCAGGAAAGAAGAGGATGATACAGTATGAAGGGTTGTTTACATGTTCAATATCTTTGGCTCAGTGAAGGCCTTATTAAGTTATTTGTTCATGTGCATTTCCACCATGAGTTTTTGGTGCACACTCTTGTGACAATGCAGAGTGAGCCTTGGGGTATTTGAAATTTAAAGTGTGATAACAGAGGGAGTGGCTAGTCCGATGCTGACTAGCTGTGAGGGGTAGGGTAAATGAAAGTTAGATTTGGGTATTACTACTACTACTACAAATCATTTCTATAGCGCTACCAGTCGTACGCAGCGCTTCACAATTGAACATGAAGAAAAGACAGTCCCTGCTCAAAAGAGCTTACAATCTAAAGCAAGACAGACAGACAGGACAAATAAGGGATAAGGGTAGGACACATAGGGATAAGGGACTATTGAAGAGAGGAAGACAAGATAAAGGTTACGAACAAGTGACAAGGTAGGAGTCAAAAGCAGCATCATGGGGTATTGTATAAGAAGTGTAAATTTGTGTGATTTAAATAAAGCTGCATTCAATGTTTTGCCACTTACTTGAAGTGTTGATTACATTATTATACATACTGTTGATGTGCTGTAAGAATGGAGAAAGGTTGTGTGAGTGCCAATGTTATAGAAACTGTAACATTTCATCTGAGAAATCAAGGAATCAACTACCGAGGTAGAGGAACAAGATCCACTACGGACATAACTGGTCAAGAGAAGAAGCAGTGTGATCATCAGAACTCTTCCACTGATACCAGGGAGAGGAAAGATGTCATATGCACTTTATTCCGTTATAAAACGTATATGACATCTTCCCTCTCCCTGGTATCAGTGGAAGAGTTCTGTTGATCACACTACTTCTCTTGATCTGAGAAATCACCACATTTCCGGCAGGTCTGAGTATGGGTAACTCTCGAGTCTTTTTTCTCTGAGGGAAACTTCCAATTTATCAGGTAACTCTGCAGTAAGAATTAGCCATCACTATCAATACTGTGCTCAGCCCTTTCCCTGTACCCAAAAGCACTGGATCTGAGTTAAAACAACAGAATGAAAGCAGTGCAATAAACAGAAACAGAACTGGCGAATGGCAAAATGTCAGTGCCTGCTTGTACATCACTGGTGCATCAGCAAGAAACAGAGAGGAAGCCTCTGAGCTTGCAGACAGCACCACCTGGTGGCAAGATCTGAATCACTGTCCTTATCCATAACCAGATTTGTCAATATTCACAACGATTTCACCAGTTGCTGACTGGTTGAATCAGTTCTTTGGGCAATCTGCTAATTTTCAGCAGTATTTAACTGGTTCTCACCACTGAAAATTAGCACCTAAGTGAAAACCGGTATTTCCAGTGATATTTATTTATTTATTAGGATTTATTTACCACCTTTTTTATGTTTAAATATATTTATTGGTGCAATGATAAACAAACACAATACTGCCCTTGGAGAGATACTCCATACACCACTAAAGTCTTCTCATGATGGTAGAATACAATTCAGTGCAAATACATTTTAATTCCCCCCCCCCCCACCTTACCCCCATCCCCTTCCCCTTGAACAACTCAACTCCTCCCGCCCCCCCCCAGACTCCTCCACTCTATGTCGCACTTAAGAATTCAAAATTCTACTACGCGCTACTGCAGTCAATGAGTCCCAGAAAGGGGACCAGACTTGGCAAAGCCTATCTCCTTGTGGCGAGGATAGGTCTTCTATTCCCCTACGCTCCAGTGCGCAGAGATGTATCATATTAGATCGCCAGTGTTGCAGTGTAGGCGGGTCACCGGTTATCCACTGTTGAAGAATCAATTTCTTTCCAACCAAGACTGTTTTTTTCAAGAAGCATTTAAGGCCCCGAGGAGCAAACGGTGACACTCTGAACACCTCAAACAGTTGAGATGGAGCTGGTTTCCAAACTACCCCCCAGAGCCCAGACACATGCTGACTAATTTGGCGCCAAAACCCAAGGATCCTCGGACACCTCCAAAACATATGTCCTAGGTCAGCTGGGGATTGAGCGCACTTCTTGCATCTATCCTCCGTCCCCATTGTTGCCCTATATGCTCTATGGGGTGAAATATACATCCTCATCACAAATTTATAATGTGTTTCTTGCAACGTCACATTCTCCGTCAGCCTTTGGGTTCCCAAAAGACAAACCTTTACCGTTTCCATCTGGAGGTTTATCGCTAGCTCTTTATTCCAGCAATTGGTCAATTTACCATATTCCACCTCTCCCAAATGTTCCCGCAATGAAGCATGATAGTATTTGAGAGGGACCCTTAATTGTGCATCTAACCCCAATATGGTAACTAATTGTTCCCACACCTGCGTTGTCATAGTGGAAGCCGGCAGGGATCTCAGATAGTGACGCAGCTGGAACATAGAAAAGAAATTGAGTCCCTTAACCCCATACTCCAACTGCAGTTCCTCAGAAGATTTCAGAGTGCCCTCCGCATTATATAACTGATATAGATACTGCAAATTTTTAGTGCCCCACCTGGCAAACTCCTCTGAACTGGTACCCGGCATGAAGTCTCTGTTACCCTGGATTGGCAGTAGCGGAGAGGACTCCGCGGACAAACCGTAAAACCTACAGACCCACCTCCAAGCTTTCCTCAGAGGCATAAGTATTGGTGCAAAAGTCGGCGGTGTCCGAAGTCTCCCCGGTGCCGCATACAACCAGGCACTAAAGTGCTCCGGGGCAAACAGCTTCGTCTCGGCCCCAGTACATGAAAAGTAGGATGATCCCCGGAACCAATCCGTGATATGGCGCATGTTACTGGCAATTGAAAAGAGTCTGATACTCAGCAGCCCCAGCCCCCCCCCCCCCTCTGTTCTTGGTAAAAAGAGCTGAGTCGCTCGCATACGCGATTTCTTACCCTGCCATATAAACTTCATTACCAACCGTGTTACCCACTGGTCATCCTTTTGTGACAGACACAACGGCACCATTTGTAGCACGTAGGTCCACTTAGGCACCAATATCATGTTATATAGTGCAATTCTTCCCATGAGGGACAACGGAAGCGAGTGCCAGCCCTGCAGTGTGTGCCGTGTGCTATGCCGAAGCGGTTCAACATTCACATTATACAAATCAGATAAATCCGCAGGGATTAGTACTCCCAGATATTTTAAGGGCCCCTTAGACCAGGTAAGGGGAAATTCTCCCTCCCATGTCTCTCTAATCGAGCTCTGCACTGGGAACGCCACTGATTTCTGTAAGTTAAGGGTAAACCCCGAAAAGAAGCTAAATTCTCCAATAATATCCAGGAGGCACGGTAACGACCTGTAGGGGCTTGTCAGAGTCAACAGAATATCGTCCGCGAATGCCAAGGTTTTTACTGATAGGGAGGGCATCTCAACTCCCGCAACCCCAGGGTCTCTTTGAATCGTGCGCAATAAAGGTTCCAGATAAAGCAGAAACAACAACGGGGAAAGCGGGCATCCCTGCCTTGTTCCCTTCGCTATCGGAAATGTGGCAGAACGGGTCCCATTTACTAATATAGCGGCCTGGGGATGAAAATACAAGGCAGCAATCGCGCGTGCAAACCAGCCCCTTAAACCCACGTAGTCTAGAACTCCAAACAGGTAATCCCAGCGTACTTTATCAAACACCTTCTCGGCGTCAAGGCTCACCAAAAGCAAAGGTTCTTGTGACATTTGGCTATATGCTACAGCCATGCAAACTTTACAGACGTTAATAGAAGAATGCCTACCCCTCACAAATCCCACCTGTCCCTCTCCCACCAATGTGGCCATGTGCGGGCTTAGCCTCTCCGCCAACACCCTAGCTAAAATTTTAAGATCAACATTAATGAGAGAGATCGGTCTGTATGATTCCGGACGATCTGGGCCCTTCCCCGGCTTCGGTATCAAAGTGATCCATGCCTCATTGGAGTTCCTTGGAACCCCACCTCCCTCCACCGAGGCTTCAAAAAAGGAAACCAGGGCGCCACACAGTTGTGGCAACATACACTGGTAGTATTCTGTCATGTACCCATCAGGACCCGGGGCCGTACCCCTTTTCAACGCTTTGACTACTTTCTGAATTTCCTTAGCGCTCAAAGGGGAGTTCAACCGATCTCTCACCTCCGCTGTTAGTTGTGGGATACCCGAATCTTCTAAGTAGTCTACCAAATCAGGTTCACTCCGCTCGTCTGGGTTACTATAAAGGGATGCATAAAAATCATGTAAAATCTGTACTATCCCCTCAGGCCGGGTTTCACGTAAGCCATCTGGCTTTATCAAAGATGGGATAAACCTATTACCCCCCCAATTCCTTACTACTCTTGCCAGTAATTTCCCTGATTTATTGCCGAATCTATGAAAAGTGAATGATCGGTGGAACAGTTGTTTTTTAGTACGTTCATGGATAAGAGAATTCAGTGCCGCGAGTGACGACACCATCTCTTCCCTACTTCTGGGCGAGGGGGCCGCTAAATGTTTACGTTTTGCTACCTGGAATTTATGTTCCAGCTGGACAATACCCTGTGCTAACCTCTTTGCCCGGGCACACATATAGGAGATGACCTCCCCCCTCATAACTGCTTTTGATGTTTCCCAATAGAGAAGGGCATCATCCTCATGCTGCGCATTAGTGTCCGCAAACAACTGCCATCTCTGCCTAAGGTGTTCTTGAAAGTGTACTTCCCCCACTAGGTGTGATGGAAATTTCCACTGGTGTCCTCTAAGTCTACCCGCTCCTAGCTCCATATCCACCCATATCATAGCGTGGTCTGAAATCTCCATTGGCCCCACCTCTGCTTTCACAATCTGTGGGAACAGTGTACCCTCAGCTAAAATATAGTCTATCCTAGACCACGTGCCGTGTGCCCGGGAGAGGTGAGTATAATCGCGCGCAGTGGGATTGACCAAGCGCCATGGGTCAACTAAGTTCAGTGCCCTACACAGGTGTTGTATGCCCCTACCTCTGCCCAATGCTATCCCCGCTGAAGGCGCTGATCGATCTAATTGCCCGTCCATCACCTGGTTGAAATCACCCGCTAAGAGCCAGGGGGCAGTTGTGTGTTGAAGACCCAAGTGAATTATGTGCTGAAAAAATGTAGGGTCGTGTACATTTGGGCCATAAATATTAAGCAGGAATACTTCTTGTCCCATTATGTTCAAGTGTATAAGGATATACCTCCCCTGTGCATCCCGGGCTACAACTCGGGCCTTGCATTGTAAGGATTTGTGGATCAGGATTGCCACGCCCCCTCTTCGGCCTGTTGCTGGTGAGAAAAAACATTCCCCCACCCACCTTTGCTTGAGCTTTTGACTTTCCTCCTCAGACAATTTTGTCTCCTGTAAACATGCTATGGAGGCTTTGTGACGTTGCAAGGCATTTAAAATTTTTGCTCTTTTTATTGGCGATCCAATCCCAGCCACATTCCATGATATTAATCTAGCCGAATGCATCTACCCCGGATCCCAGAACTCCCTTTCTGCTTCCTTTAAATGCAATGATGTTTTTAAGGCCCCTGGGTGCCCAGCCCCCACCCCGGAACCATCCCCTCCTATTCACTCCACATAGTGCGTAGTTTTCCCTTCCCCCAAGTTCAAATTCCTGTGCCACATTCTCATCATCCTTGTTCCCCAAAGAGACCCCTCTTTATCTACCCACCCTCCCTCCCCCCCTACTTTCTCTCCCCCTTCAATAACCCACAACTGTAGAACTCCCATGACACCTGAGTCACAACATGCTGCGATCCCCACCCCACCCCCACCCTTCAACCACACTTTTTAACCAAGTAAAATTTCTTGAACACAAACTTGCAAAACATTGCATACTTGCCCCTGCATTCTGCAATTACATAATAGCTTTCATGTCCGACTGACCCACCAGACCAGTGTTTTCTTTCAAGTAGATGTCCCAGTTGGGTTCAGTTCTCTATTAATAAACTGCATGGCTGCTTGGTCTGATACAAAAGGGATCCATTTCCCCTCATGCTGGATCTTTAGAGTAGCTGGATACAGCAACATGAAGCGCTGATTTCTTTCCACTAGTGAGGTGCAGACTGGATAAAACTTCCGTCTCCTCTCTTGTAAGCTAGTTGAATAATCCTGAAAGATTCTTATTTGTGCTCCAGCATATGTCAGGGATTCCCTTTTCAAGCAATAGCCCCTAAGAATCTCTTCTTTATGAATATAGTTCAGTACTTTTATGATGACAACTCTGGGGCGCTGATTATTCTGATGTTGTCTCCCGATCCTGTGCGCTCTCTCTAAACACAGCGGCCCACGACTGTCCGACAAGGCAAATTCTTTCCCGAGCCATTCCTCCAGAACTGTGCTCAAGTTTTTCTCCGGGATAGTTTCTGGCAATCCCACTAACCGGAGATTACTCCGTCTGGCCCGGTTTTCTAGTTCATCCAGTTTCTCCGCCTGCTGGTGTAGCTTGTCTTTAAGGCTCTTCATCTCCGGGTCACACTGCTGCCATGCGTCCTCCAGTGCGGACACCCTCGTTTCCACCTCCGTTGCGCGGCTCACTAGCGTTGCCATCAGCCCATCCACCTTTCCCAGGCGGTCATTCAGCGATGTAAACCGGGGTTCCAGCGCCGTTTCCACCGCCGCCACCAGCTGCGACAATTGGCGGGTTGAAAACTCCGCTTCACTTCTCGGCGTTCCGGGCGCCATCTTGGATTCGCCGCTAGTGCCAGCTGTTTTGTCTTTCTCTGGCTTTGCGCTCTTCCTTGTTGTTCCCGGCGACATGGACACTAGATATTGGTCCATGCACTCCCAGCCAGCCGTAATGAACCAGGTCAGTCGGTTTCGGGGCTATTTGCAGGCGATATCGGGTGGGAATCGGGCAGGGATCATGGAGCAGTGCAAAAGCGTGGCTACTGCTCCCTCAGCATCACGTGACCTCTTACCACCTTTTTTAAAGAATTCACTCAAGGTGGAGTACAGTAAGAACAAATCCTATATAATAATTCTCACTTCCAACATTCTAATGTGCCTGGTACCGTGGCTCCCTTGGAGGTGGTCTGCTAGGCAGTTTAGAATGCACTGACGTCAGTGATGTCACTGACAACTGATTCCAAGGCAAGGGGAGGAGTAGGGAAACATGCGGAAACACGCGGAGGAGGAGCGGCTGCAGAGATGACAGCCAATGCCAGATGGCTGTCTACGGTGCCGTGTTTCAGGTTTAAAATCTTTTTTGGGCTTTTTTCTTTTTGTACCGGCTGTTGCTGCTCAACAGGAGACGCAGCAGCGGCCGGACAGCATTAGTATTGGCGGCTGCGGGTGGCGAGGGGGTTGATGTGCCCGAGGGGGGGGGTAGGGGCTTGGGTGATGCGCTGGGGTGGAGGTTCGCTGGACATGGGTGGCTGGAGGGGGGCAGGGGAGGGGAGGGTCGCTGGACATGGGTGGCTGTAGGGGGAGAGGAGGGTCGCTGGACATGGATGGTTGCGGGGGGGGAAGGGAAGAGGGAGGTGGGGAGGGGATCCTGAGACCAGATGGGTGGCTGCAGGGGAGGGCAGGGGAGACAGAAGGGACACTGCAGGGGGGGCAGGGGGAGAGAAGGGTCACTGGACATGGGTGGCTGCAGGGAGGGCAGGGGAGAGAGGTGGGTCGCTGGACATGGGTGGCTACAGGGGGGGAAGGGGAAAGGAGAGGAGGGTCGTTGGACATGGGTGGCTGCAGGGGGGGCAGGGGAGAGGAGGGTCGCTGGACATGGGTAGCTGCAGGGGGAGAGGAGGGTTGCTGGACATGGATGGCTGCAGGGGGGGCAGGGGGAGAGGAGAGTCGCTGGACATGGGTGGCTGCAGGGGGAGCAGAGGAGAGAGGAGGGCCGCTGCACATGCGTGGCTGCAGGGGCAGAGGAGGGTTGGTGGGGAGGGGGTCCTGAGACCAGATGGGTGGCTGCAGGGGGGGCAGGGGAGACAGAAAGGATGCTGCAGGGGGGGGGAGATTACCTTGCTAGTGCCCGTTTCATTGCCTACCAAAATGGGCCTTTTATACTAGTCAAACATAAGCAACAGACAATTAAAACAGTAAAGCTATTCAAATAACAATACAAAGTTTGGCATAGTTACTACTTACAATGTCAACACAATATGTAATAGAACATTTTAATTGACAGTGTAGGGTATAAGCAAAGATGGAACATATAGATAGGTAAGACAGTAAGAGGAGTTAGAAAATAAGTTGAATACTTTAAAGAAAGATGCACATGAGGTTAGAGAGATGATTAGATATTATCTCAGCTAGGGTAGGAGTGGATAAACATGTCCTGCTGCAGTATGTGCAGCCCAAGTCACTCCTTGTGTGTATGTTTGTGTTAGACTAAGAAGTTAGTTACTTCTTCTATTAAAGGCCTGGCTTTAAGAGCCAAGCTTTCACCTGCTTCCTGAACTAGAGATAGTCTTGTGTTAAAGCCTTTCAGGGAGTGCATTCCAGAGTGTGGGGGCTACTCCGGAGAAGGATCGCTTGTGGGTATCACATCATGTAATAGCACTTAACCGGCCAGGGTAACCACATAAATGGGACCACATAAAACACAGTCCTAGCATTATGCAGTAACCCATGGCCCGTTAAGTTCTGAATATCGACTTAACCAGCTTTATGTTACCCATCACCGCATAAACCAGATATTCAGTTCTGAAGCCTGGATATGGCCTGGTATTGAATATCCAGGAATACCAGCAGCAATCAGCAAAACGCTGACCATCGCTAGCTGAACATTTACCCCAGACTTTAGTTTTCTTGGTAACGGATGGCTGGGTGTACAGTAATAAAACGTGACTCGCAAGTAGACCTATGAAGAGCTATTCTCTGCAAATTTCATGTAAGAAAGGTACTTTGAAATGTATCTTGAAGGAGTGGAAGTGTTTGAAACAGCATGCCATTAATGACGCTATAAGTAGCGGCATAAGCGTCTCCATGCATGCATCACAGCAAACGGTGGACATTTTCAACATACTCTTTAAACTGTCAATGTAAAGAAGTGAGATTTGGCAAATATCTGTATGTAAATTGATTGTGAGCATAACGTTTTTAGCTATTTATCATTTTTGTTTATTTATATGAGCTTGATACATCACCTGTAACAGGGGGCCTAACATAATAGAGTGAGCAGGTGCCTCTTTCAAGACTATTTTAAAATAAGTGTCTAATTTTTTTTTGCAGACCAGTAGCACAAGTGGCAGAAACTATGCCTACATTTAAGGCTTGGTCACTTACACCAGTCCTGACACCTAGATTTTACCCAGAACCTGCATAAATGAGAGTGCTATAATTTACATGCATAGTTGCATGCTCCACACATGTTCACACCTACTGAGAAAGTGCCTGCCATCATAGGAGCCAACTTTTCAAAATTATTGGGGGTGCTAAGCCCAATGGAAATGACCCCTCCTTGGACACATACAAGGAATTTTCTCAATATTGGGGGTGCTCAAGCACCCACAGCACCCACAGAGTCGGCTCCAATGCCTGCCATCGGTATTCTAGGAGGTGATTTACGTGTGTTTCTGCTGCCCAACAATAGGCGGCTCCTTATTGAATGTGTGCTCAGTTCAGCCCCACAGTCATTTTCAAATGTTGGCTCTTAGGAGATGAATTTTATAAAGGAAGATGTGTGCACATTATCCTTTATAAAATACTAGCCTAACAAGTCACACATGCCATGTGGACGTGACTTGTACTGAAGTGGTGGACGTACATGAGGAGAAGCACTCGCATTTTTAGAGTATTCTGTAAGAGGCGTGTGTAGTTGTCAGACCTGCCCACCCTGCAACAATGCACTAGCAAGATACATGCACAGTTACACAAAGCTGTGGAGGCAGCTTTACACACGTGTGCTCACATATTCTTACAAGAGGTCTTTGTTCTATAACTGTGTGCATAACTCTCACCTAATCTTGGGTTTATCGAACTACCTCTAGGGCCTGTGAGTGGTACTTCTGCAGTATCTGTATTTTTAGCTGATCTGGAAATGGGAAAACCTGATCTGGGATTAGAACTTGTACTTCTGATTTTCCCATGGGTTTCCCTAAGAAAATCAGAACTATAAATTACTTGTACACAGATGCTTAGCCGAGATTGGGTGGCAGAGCCAGTGGCGGGAGGCGGGGATGTTGCTGGGCAGACTTATACGGTCTGTGCCAGAGCCAGTGGTGGGAGGCGGGACTGGTGGTTGGGAGGCGGGGATAGTGCTGGGCAGACTTATACGGTCTGTGCCCTGAAAAGGACAGGTACAAATCAAGGTAAGGTATACACAAAAAGTAGCACATATGAGTTTATCTTGTTGGGCAGACTGGATGGACCGTGCAGGTCTTTTTCTGCCATCATCTACTATGTCACTATGTTACTCTGTCTCAGGCACCCATTTTTATCATCCCTCCTGTCAAGCAGGGACTGTCTCTTCATATCAGCGCTGGGTACATCTAGTAACCCTCTAGAAATAAGTAGTAGTAGTAGTCTTTGGGATTCTGGAATCTTTGCTACTCTGTGGAATTCTGCACAGAATCTTGCTATTCTTTGAGATTCTAGAATCTTGCTACTCTTTGTTCTTATCCCTTATTTGTCCTGTTTGTCTGGCCTAATTAGATTGTAAGCTCTGTCCAGCAGGGACTGTCTCTTCATACCCAGTGCACAGTGCTGTGTACATCTAGTAGCCCTATAGAAATAAGTAGTAGTAGTAGCTTTTCTGCATGCACATGACATATGGGAGATCTGTATGTGACACTGGTGCTGAGTCTTTCCTGGGGTGCTCTTCCTTCTACTAACAGCACCCCTGAGCACCCTCAGAACAAAGCCCTTCCAGAGCAGACTGGAGGGACAGTCAGATGGAGTTTGGCAGCTTCTTGCTTTTCCTTTTGATGCCACAGCTTCATGTGCAAACAGAGAGGCAGGGCTCAGTGCATTCACTGTTCTGTGTCAACAGAGCCTTGTGTACTCTGTCATGTTCAGGATGTGCCCGGGGAAAGAAAGAGAACAGAGAAGGAGAGGCTGATAACCAACTTCAAAGTAACAACGAGACTAGTACTAAAGAGCCGTAAGGCAGCCCGGGCCCTGACTGTGGTGTTGGGTACACAGTCTGTCAGCCTTATGCAAACAATACTTTCCTTTTATTCTCTAAAAAGCAGTGGGAGGTGCGATAAGAACAATCACTACTTCCTTTTAAGAAAATACAAAATGGGGACCTTCAAGGCTCCCCGTTTCTCCCCTGTACTCCCAGGGGCTGGAATGAGGTGGGTGTATAGAAAAGTGCTTGTTGGGAAAGTTGGCTATAGCAACCTGACAGCCAGATGATCGGAAGCCTTGTGCTGTTCCAAGTGGCGGTCTAAAAATAGTGCTGGAACAGCGCAGGGCTATACCGCCACTGTGATCAGAGCTAATAGTATGCAAATATAGGTACCCTATTACCTCTGATCATAGGGGAAAAGTGCAGGAGGATTAAGGCACAATCCTCCCACACTAGTTTGACAGGCAGTCGCCACCCCAAGCCCCCCCTCCAGATAGTGACACTGGAGCTGGAGGTCTGGTGGTCGTTTTTAAGTTGGCGTGCGCAGTTCCCCATGGTAGAAAACAATTCTACATGGTGCAGGAGATGTTCCCAGTGGTAATCGGCAGTGTGGCTGCATTGCTGCACCCTGGGGGTTAGTGTGTGAGCCTTTATCGCAAAGTAAATAGGAGGTGGTAAGAGCCCAAGTGGTAAATGGCCAGGTGCTAATTTTGCTGAAAACAGAAATTCAGCTTTTTGCTGGACACGCTAAGAGGTGGCCTGAGCGCACGGGAAAATCACCCACTAAAAGTAGTGCAGGCCACTTTTTAGGTACAGAGAAGGGTGACAAAAATGATAAAGCGGATGGGATGACTTACCTATGTGGAAAAACTAAATGGCTAGGGCTCTTCAGCTTGCAGAAAAGGCGGCTGAGGGGAGATAAGATAGAGGTCTATAAAATAATGAGTGGAGTGGAACGAGTAGACGTGAATAGTTTGTTTACTCTTTCCAAAAATACTAGGACTAGGGGGCACACAATTAAGCTATTAAGTAGTACATTTAAAACGAATCGGAGAAAATATTTCTTCACTCAACGTGTAATTAAACTCTGGAATTCATTGTCAGAGAATGTGGTAAAAGAAAAGTCCATAAGCCATTGTTAAAATGAAGTCGGGAAAATCCACTGCTTATTCTAGGATAAGCAGCACAAAATGTGTTTTGTTGTTCTGGGATCTCGCCAGGTACTTGTAACCTGGATTGGCCACTGTTCTTTATAAAAGGACCCTTAAATTGGCTAAGGTGCCAGTTAGTACCAATGGTTGCTCACACCTAAATGCCATCAGTATTATATAACCTCAGCGTGTTATACAATACTGATGGTCACTTCCCTGACCCACACATTCCCCACCCCTCTCGCAGTTATGCACTAATAGAATTTGCATTGCTAAAAAGATAGAACACCCAGTGCAGTTACAATTATCACCAATAATTGCGTATTAGTGCCAATTAGCACCTAATTTAACAATGAAATTACACGCATCTATTGCCTGTGCGTAGTCGTGCAATGTTATAGAGTTAGGGGGACCATATTTTATTTAATGGGATTTATTTATTGAGGTTTATATACCTCCAGCTTAAGCTGACCTGTTTGGAAGCTGCTGGCACTGTGGAAACTTTGAGTTTTATATGATATGAATTAGCAGATACTTTGAACAGAACAAATGAGTAATTCTATGCCTACTTTGAAAGAGTGTATATTCTTGTCCCACACAAACACGTCACTGAGAAGGATGTTACCAGGCTTTCTGCAAGGTAAACCCCAATAACATGTGCAGCCGTAAATTTTCCCCGTGCCCTGTAATTTCTGCTTCTTGCCTATCTGATCCGACTCAATGGGCGACAGAGAGCTTCAGCAGGAGAAATGAGTTACCCACACAGTTTATTGATGGTAAAAACATTAGGCTGCAGCTTTTATTGATACATGAACAGGCCAGTTAAAACGACTTGGTACCCGAGCCATCTGGTGCTTTTAATCTAGCCAACATGTTGGCCTGCCATACAATCTAGCAAAGCCCTCGCGGTGTGGGGGGATAGCACCTGCCATGCAGCAAGGTGGCCCTGTCCAGCTCCTGCTCAAGTGTGAGCAGTCCATTGTTCAAGGGGTTCACTAGCCCTGCAAACAGGGCACACCTCTCAATCAATCTCATTCAAATTTTTTAGTCCATCCATTTCCTTTCTGACTCAGGTACCCCCTCCACTGTGACTGCAGTAGTCCCCAGGTCATGCTGGTCTGGGACGTTGCCCGCACCTTGGAAGAAAGAGGGTCGTGCCTCACAGTCGCTGCTTATAACCATGACACTCCCTCCCGTTGGCCCCCACTCGCCTGTTGCATGTTCATTACGTTGTGCTGTATCCTTGTGGCTCCCGTGATATGATTGAGACCTACAAAATCCTGAGTGATGTAGAATGAGTAGAAGTAAATTGATTTTTTTACTGCTTCCAAAAGTACAAAGACTAGGGGACACTCGAGGAAGTTACATGAAAATACTTTTAAAACAAATAGGAAGAAATATTTTTTCACTCAACGAATAGTTAAGCTCTGGAACTCTTTGCCAGAGGATGTGGTAACAGCGGTTCGTGTATCTGGGTATAAAAAAGTATGGCCAAATTCCTGGAGGAAAAATCCAGTCTGCTATTGAGACAGATATGGGAAGCAACTGCTTGCCCTGGGATTTGTACTATGGAATGTTGCTACTCTGAGATTCTGTATGGAATCTTGTCACTCTTTAGGATTCCGGAATCTTGTTACTCTTTGGGGTTCTACATGGAATGTTGCTACTCTTTGGAATTCCAGAATCTTGCTATTCTTTGGGGTTCTATGTGGAATGCCACGATTTGGGTTGCTGCCAGGTACTTGTGACCTGGCTTGGCCCGTTTGGAAAACAGGATACTGGGCTAGATGGACCATTGGTCTGACCCAGTATGGCTACTCTTATGTTCTTATGATACCTGAGTTGTGGGGGGCAGAGCAAGGGCACGGTGCCATGTTAGCCCCAACTGCTGGGCACCCTGGCCTGTGGCCTCCTCAGCCTGGAATAAATGGTCACTAGTACCATGCTAACCTGCATCATCTCAGACCAGTTCCTCTTGCTCCTTAAGTGGAAGACAATGACTTTCACAAGGAGCTTCCAACTGGGAAAAAGCAAGGCAGCTTGTCTGGGAGCAGCAGCATGGTTGTGTTGCTTCTTTAAAAGAAATTAAAATAAACAGAATGGGTCTATCAGTGGTTACTGTGTACTCACTGTGGGAAAGCACACGCTGGCAGGGGCTGTGTGTGGCAAACGGAGGCATATCCAGTACCTTTAGAAAGGTATTGTACACCTCAGATCCACCCCCAGGGAGATGGCTTTAGATTAGGGGCTGTTTGCTTTTGTGTACACAGAGAGATATTTCTAAACTGCTTCTTCCAGCCTGTTTTCTTTCAATGTGTGACATCTGGAGAGATCTTCTCCCATTTTCTGGGTCTGTCCCTGGCTCCCTGTGCCATGATTTCCTCTCAGAAACTGGTAGGTAGTTTTATGCATTTTTTTAAAGTTTGCTTTATGTTTTCTTTACACCTTGATTCAGAAATGGGAACTGCCATGGGGGAGATGTTAAAGAGACAAATACCATTGTAAAACAGAGTGTAAATGTAAGTAGAAAGAGGAGAAGCAGACAGGTTAATTACAGAAATGGTCAGACAGATCAACTATTTATTTGTGGGGAAGAGAAGGAGGGAGCCCGGGGGGGGGGGGGGGGGGGGGGGGCACTGCCAGGTTATTATATACCAGAGGGATATTGTTGCAAAAGCATCTGCGACTGGGGCAAGAGTTGGGGGGGGGGGGGGGGGGGGAGCAGACTGCAACAGGGGTATGGAAGATATGAGAGAGCCACAACATAAATATAATGCTTACTCAGGATTTTATTCCAGCAATCTCCTCACCCTTATATTCATTCACAAACTCTTGGAGCCTGGGATGTCAGAGTACTAAGAACCACTTGAAAAAAAGGGAAGAAATTCTGAGTGAAGGCTGCCAGGGGAACCGGAATGACTGTGTCCACCAGTGTTCTCTCTAATTTTGTTGTGCACAATTTAAGATGCTGTGCATGACGTTTAGAGGAAGCCCCTTGATATCTAGCCCAGAAATTAGTGCCCCAGAGGGGCTTACTGGAAGTCCCATCATTGCAAATCTTGCAGCGTGCTCCATGGAGGTCAAGAGCATTTGGAAGTGCAAAATGCCTACCAACTTACACCTGCTTGAACCATTGCGACTCTTTCTGTGAAGCACTACAAACTTGGCTTTATCCATAATGTCAGAATACCGGATATACTGGGGTAGATGTGAGGTTTTCTGTAGTTTTTGATAGCAATAAGGAGCTAGGTCAAGACAGGTCAGAAATTAGGGAAGATGTTTGTAACCAGGAAACATTAAACGTTTTACTAAGGATGGTGGGAAAGGGAAGGTTTCATTTGTTTTCATTGATATGTAGGAGATCAGCCTTCCATTTCTTCTTGCCCAAAATTTAAGTCCACATTGAAAACATGGCTTTTCTGACAGGTCTCTGAGGCTTTACTTTGATGATCTGCCTTTTTGTTCTTTCTCTGTTTCTGCCTCTCCTTTCCTGTTTCCTTGTGTGCTCAGATGTCTTTTTTACATTTAAGTATTGTAATTTTTGTTGATCTACACCACCCTGGTCCTTCTGATGCATCTGATGTTTACTGTTAGGGGCTAATTACCACTCTTACCTCCTTTTCTAATCCACCTTCATAGCTTCTGTTCATTTGGCGGTATAACAAATGTGCAAATAAAATATAAAAATGTTTGTAAATAAATACATTTAAAAAGCTGAATTCAAATTTGCAAGTATAATGCAAATATCAGGATCTTAAAAGTGTGAAGCAAGAGTTTTAAGGAATTTGCATATTTTTTTAGCATATTATTTGTTTGAAATAATTAGAAAACATCAAATAGACGAAATTTGATTCCAAACTTTCATAGTTAAGCATAACTTTAGTCAAGGCCAGTGCTAAGATATTACAGTTCAAATTTGCACCCCCGGTCCCCCCTGCCTCCTATGGCAAATTGCAAACTATCTACCAGGGCCATCTCTGGCATAAACATTGTACCTTCACAAGCAGCATGTAAGCTGGAGGTCTCCTGGATCATCCCATGAAACCCATATGCTCTTAAGCACCTTTCCTACTGCCAGCCATAGGGCGGGGGCTGAGCTGGTGGGATAATGCTGCTGCCCCTTTTCCACCCCAGGATGTTGGCATAGTAGTTTCTTTTCTCGTGTGTGTGAACAGTGGTCATCACTTTACAAATATATTTAACACCTCATTCCACAAAGATCACACTTTTCCCATATCTTCATTTGTTTCTTCAAATGCACAAATTATAGATACATTACAGAAGGCTTATGCTCTTCATACTGATGAAGATGAGGGCTTGGTTTCAGATCTTCTGCTGCAGCTAAAGACATCAGAGTGGCAGATTCATTTTTGTAACCCTGTGTCACTGGAACCTCAGCTCACCATTAGTCACCTACGTGCGAACGCTGTCCTGAAGACCTGCAATACTGCTATGACACACAGTTTATCACAGTGTTAGTTTCTATCTGCCAGATAGAAATCACCAAGGGTGACAGCTTGTCTTGAGCCCGCCCATAACAAGGGTGTGAGCCGCACCTGACGACGGCCTGGGCGACCATGGTGGGCCTCTTGATTGCCTTGCTCACCCAGGCCGGGAGGAGGGTGAGTGAATGGCTAGTGGTACCCATAGTGGGAGGCTAGTTAGCTTGCTGGGCAGGCTGGAGGATATGCAGCTAGTTCTAGCGAATTGGCTGGCATTATTCAAATGCTCTAAGGTGAGAGGGATCTGCGAAGAGGTGGGGGGGGGGGGGGGGGGGAGGAGGGTAGTTAAGATGCTGAGGCCTCCTAGGAGCAGGATTCTTCCTGCTTATTTATTTATTTATTGCATTTGTATCCCACATTTTCCCACCTACAGTGGTGGAAATAAGTATTTGATCCCTTGCTGATTTTGTAAGTTTGCCCACTGACAAAGACATGAGCAGCCCATAATTGAAGGGTAGGTTATTGGTAACAGTGAGAGATAGCACATCACAAATTAAATCCGGAAAATCACATTGTGGAAAGTATATGAATTTATTTGCATTCTGCAGAGGGAAATAAGTATTTGATCCCCCACCAACCAGTAAGAGATCTGGCCCCTACAGACCAGGTAGATGCTCCAAATCAACTCGTTACCTGCATGACAGACAGCTGTCGGCAATGGTCACCTGTATGAAAGACACCTGTCTACAGACTCAGTGAATCAGTCAGACTCTAACCTCTACAAAATGGCCAAGAGCAAGGAGCTGTCTAAGGATGTCAGGGACAAGATCATACACCTGCACAAGGCTGGAATGGGCTATAAAACCATCAGTAAGATGCTGGGCGAGAAGGAGACAACTGTTGGTGCCATAGTAAGAAAATGGAAGAAGTACAAAATGACTGTCAATCGACAAAGATCTGGGGCTCCACGCAAAATCTCACCTCGTGGGGTATCCTTGATCATGAGGAAGGTTAGAAATCAGCCTACAACTACAAGGGGGGAACTTGTCAATGATCTCAAGGCAGCTGGGACCACTGTCACCACGAAAACCATTGGTAACACATTACGACATAACGGATTGCAATCCTGCAGTGCCCGCAAGGTCCCCCTGCTCCGGAAGGCACATGTGACGGCCCGTCTGAAGTTTGCCGGTGAACACCTGGATGATGCCGAGAGTGATTGGGAGAAGGTGCTGTGGTCAGATGAGACAAAAATTGAGCTCTTTGGCATGAACTCAACTTGCCGTGTTTGGAGGAAGAGAAATGCTGCCTATGACCCAAAGAACACTGTCCCCACTGTCAAGCATGGAGGTGGAAATGTTATGTTTTGGGGGTGTTTCTCTGCTAAGGGCACAGGACTACTTCACCGCATCAATGGGAGAATGGATGGGGCCATGTACCGTACAATTCTGAGTGACAACCTCCTTCCCTCCGCCAGGGCCTTAAAAATGGGTCGTGGCTGGGTCTTCCAGCACGACAATGACCCAAAACATACAGCCAAGGCAACAAAGGAGTGGCTCAGGAAGAAGCACATTAGGGTCATGGAGTGGCCTAGCCAGTCACCAGACCTTAATCCCATTGAAAACTTATGGAGGGAGCTGAAGCTGTGAGTTGCCAAGCGACAGCCCAGAACTCTTAATGATTTAGAGATGATCTGCAAAGAGGAGTGGACCAAAATTCCTCCTGACATGTGTGCAAACCTCATCATCAACTACAGAAGACGTCTGACCGCTGTGCTTGCCAACAAGGGTTTTGCCACCAAGTATTAGGTCTTGTTTGCCAGAGGGATTAAATACTTATTTCCCTCTGCAGAATGCAAATAAATTCATATACTTTCCACAATGTGATTTTCCGGATTTAATTTGTGATGTGCTATCTCTCACTGTTACCAATAACCTACCCTTCAATTATGGGCTGCTCATGTCTTTGTCAGTGGGCAAACTTACAAAATCAGCAAGGGATCAAATACTTATTTCCACCACTGTATTTGCAGGCTCAATGTGGCTTACAAAAACCTGTTGCATCGCCATTCCAGGAGATAGATATATTTGGTGTTACAACAAGATCATGGATGAGGAAAAAAGATCTAAACAAAGTTCTAGAAATATATCTAGCAGAGTAGGGTGATGTGGTGAGGTATTATGCTTAAGCTATGGATTCCCATTGTAGGCCTTGTTGAAGAGATAGGTTTTCAGAGATTTGTGAAAGTTAGTAATGTCGTTAATCGTTTTCAGGTCAGTTGGTAGTGTATTCATGTAGGAGAAGCTAGTAGCATGTGATAGCTTGTATTTTAATCCTTTGCAGTTGGGGAAGTGCAGATTAAGGAATTTGTGGGCTGATCTTTTAGCATTTCTGGGAGGCAGGTCCACAAGGTCTAGCATGTAGCTCAGGGCGTCTGCTTTGCCCTTCCTGCCCACCCAATGTTTTGGCTTGGTTTGCTTGTCACAGCTTGTGGGGGGGGGGGGGGGGGGGGGGGAAGGTGCCTGAGATGAGAGCAATTTCAAAGAAGGTCCTTTGAAGTAGACCATAACACTCACCCATCAGTCAATATGCTGGCATTTCAGGTCTGGAGGTCTAGGCCTTGTGGCTTGCTGTAGCTGTTATGGCGGGGTAAGTGATTTATTGGTTTGGTTGGCTGTGGCTGGATGTCCATTTATGTTCTGTTTACTACTTAGCTCGGGTAATTATGTTCTACCACTAAATAGGCAAAGCTGCAACCTTTTGCTGACCTGAACATGTATACCCTGGAGGAAAGGAGAAACAGGGGTGATATGATACAGACGTTCAAATATTTGAAAGGTATTAATCCGCAAACGAACCTTTTCCGGAGATACAAAGGCGGTAGAACGAGAGGACATGAAATGAGATTGAAGGGGGGCAGACTCAAGAAAAATGTCAGGAAGTATTTCTTCACGGAGAGAGTGGTGGATGCTTGGAATGCCCTCCCGCGGGAGGTGGTGGAGAGGAAAACGGTAACTGAATTCAAACATGCGTGGGATAAACATAAAGGAATCCTGTTCAGAAGGAAAGGATCCTCAGGAGCTTAACCGAGATTGGATAGCAGAGCCGGTAGTGGGAGGCGGGGCTGGAGGTTGGGAGGCGGGGATAGTGCGGGGCAGACTTATATGGTCTGTGCCAGAGCCAGTGGTGGGAGGCAGGACTGGAGGTTGGGAGGCAGGGATAGCGCTGGGCAGACTTATACGGTCTGTGCCAGAGCCGGTGGTGGGAGGCGGGGATAGTGCTGGGCAGACTTATACGGTCTATGCCAGAGCCGGTGGTTGGGAGGCGGGGCTAGTGCTGGGCAGACTTATACGGTCTGTGCCAGAGCCGGTGGTGGGAGGCGGGGATAGTGCTGGGCAGACTTATATGGTCTGTGCCAGAGCCAGTGGTGGGAGGCAGGACTGGAGGTTGGGAGGCAGGGATAGCGCTGGGCAGACTTATACGGTCTGTGCCAGAGCCGGTGGTGGGAGGCGGGGATAGTGCTGGGCAGACTTATACGGTCTGTGCCAGAGCCGGTGGTGGGAGGCGGGGATAGTGCTGGGCAGACTTATACGGTCTATGCCAGAGCCGGTGGTTGGGAGGCGGGGCTAGTGCTGGGCAGACTTATACGGTCTGTGCCAGAGCCGGTGGTGGGAGGCGGGGATAGTGCTGGGCAGACTTATATGGTCTGTGCCAGAGCCAGTGGTGGGAGGCAGGACTGGAGGTTGGGAGGCAGGGATAGCGCTGGGCAGACTTATACGGTCTGTGCCAGAGCCGGTGGTGGGAGGCGGGGATAGTGCTGGGCAGACTTATACGGTCTGTGCCAGAACCGGTGGTTGGGAGGCGGGGCTAGTGCTGGGCAGACTTATACGGTCTGTGCCCTGAAGAACACCGGTACAAATCAAAGTAGGGTATACACAAAAGTAGCACACATGAGTTGTCTTGTTGGGCAGACTGGATGGACCGTGCAGGTCTTTTTCTGCCATCATCTACTATGTTACTATATGTTACTATGTTACAATAAACATGTTATTTTAAGTTATTGAGTTGTAATTAAATGACACTGGCTGCACATAGTATAGCAGGACATGTTTATCCCCTCCTACTGTAGCCAAGATAATGTTCAATCACCTTTCTGATCTCTTTAACTAGTCCCTTATTTTCTTACTCCTGTTACTCTATCTTATCTATCTATATGTTCTATCTTTGCTTACACCCTATGCTGCTGTATTGTGTTGGCATTATAATGTAGCAAACTATACCATACTTTGTATTGTTGTTTGAATATTTTTACTGCTGTAATTGACCATTGCTTAAGTTTGTCTTATTCTTGCTGTACACCACCTTGAGTGAATTCCTTCAAAAAGGCTATAAATATAAATGCCTTATAATATTTGCTTGTTAAACTACTAATATGTTTTACCATCATCATATAACCCATGTTCCTTCTGTAATGCTAAATGTATATTTTCTTATATGTTTCCACAATTCATGATGTATTGTAAGCCACACTGAGCCTGCAAAGAGGTGGGAAAATGTGGGATACAAATGCAACAAATAAAAAAAATAATAAATAAATCCTAATAAATAATTAAACTTGGGAGTTCATTGCCAGAGAATGTGGTAAAAGCAGTTAGCTTAGCGGGTTTTAAAAAAGGTTTGATAGCTTCCTAAAAGAAAAGTCCATAAGCCATTATTAAGATGAGGAAAATCCACTGCTTATTTCTAGGTAAGCAGCATAAAATGTTTTCTACTGTTTTGGGATCTTGCCAGGTACTTGTAACCTGGATTGGCCACTGCTGGAAACAGAATGCTGGGCTTGATGGACCTTCGGTCTGTCCCAATGTGGCAACATTATGCACTTATGGACTTATTAGTCCATGGAGAGTGAATTTAATCCATGGCAGAACAGCAAAGCAAATCAATTAATGAACTGATCCAAAGACTTTAATACAAAAATATTTTCAGAATATGATCAGCTTCTTAGTATATTAAACGTAATGCGCCTTCATCCATCCCCATACTATAATTTTGATTTTCTGTGGTCATGTCCAAACACATTCAGATGTTCAACACTGAGTGCTTTCATTGCTAACATAAACTGCAAAACAAATATGAATTTTGCTTTAGCTTTTTAATAGTCAAATGTGGCATTCTCACAAGATATGAGGGGAGGAATGGCAGAAGTGATTGTTCCTATTAATGCCTTTACTCAATCTGCTTTACATCTCCCTCAGAAAAGCTTTGTAATTTATGTATTTGTTACATTTGTATCCCACATTTTCCCACCTACTTGCAGGCTCAATGTGGCTTACATAGTACCGTAAAGGCGTTCACCAATTTCGGTATGAACAAATACTGTAATGTTGTGGTAGAATAAGGTTCATGGGTACAGACACATTAGGGAATCGTATATTTTCAAAGAAGACCGTTATTTGCATTCAATCTTTTATGTCCACTTTGGACCCTCAGAAAGCTATGGCAAAGTCACATGAGACAACCACCACCCCTATCTCTCTTCCCTGTCACCTGAGAGACCTTCCCTGTGTGTCTTTCTGTGCCCCAAACCTTCAGTCCTAGGAACCCAGCATCAGTGTTCACAATGTAAGTACTAGTGAGCTTTAGTGGTAAATTTAAGAGAGGGCCGATGCTCAAATTAATGCCAACTTTAAAAAATGGTTAGTGCCTGATTTGCTTGCATGCTATTGTGTGCAGAATAATCAAAAGGCTTGAGTGCAGGTGTTAAAGTGTGTGCTAAACATTATTGTATTGGAAATGCATTTAGATGCATGCTAATGAGATAATTCAGTAGATAGTCCTTCCCAAAGCATAACAAAAGAAGGAAATGATGGCCCATAATGCCGACAATTTACTGCCAGCTTGTGGGGGGGGGGGGGGGGGGGGGCAGCGTAGGTTTCCAGATTTCTCATCAGTTGTTCACATTGCACTGCTATTGTTTTCTTCTTTTGCAAGTGGAAGGAAGCCCCTGCAAGTTTGAGCAAATGAGAACCAAGCATGTGTGCAAGTCCAAGGAAAAAGCTCATATCGGTGCCTGCTTTTCTGTGCTTCAAATATGAACATTTCAAAAAAATTAACGTGCAATTTTTGAAAGACTTGTATGTAAAAGCACAGAAAAACTGTGCCAACGTGTGCTTGCACTTCTGGGTTTGTCTGGGCATGCGCACAAGAGCTGTGCTTACAGCAAACGCTCTGTGAAAGCGCTGGGCACGTTCCTTCCCTTGCTTTTGGTTTGCTAGCGCCAACTATGCATATCATTTGCATAAGATTTTTTTAAAAGCACTACTTCACTATTTCTTTGCGTTCCTTTCTGCATTATGGGATTTGTGTTTTGCTCATTTATGCCTGGCTTTGAGCATCAGCCCCCGAGATCCTACTCCACAGACCCTGGCTTAGGAATGAGGTTCATTCTTGTTATGTTAAGTACAAAACTAACCCATTTGGAGAAACTGCCTCTGAGACAGAAACTGTTTCTGAGGTACAGTTTTATGGCTGCATAGCTCTGACCTCTAGCTGAATCGTTTTCTCCTACATTTCAGTTTCTATTCTGCCTCTTCTTTGTGCTTACGGTACTGGTTCCTGCTGAACATCCGAAAATCAAGCACAAGAAAGAAAAAAGCAGAAAGAAAGACCACCATGGGGTGAATACACACCGAGGATTCAAGAAGACCTCGCCAGACCCTGTGCTGCGTGTGAACGCAGTCCCTTCGGCTGGTGTAAGGGACTATACGTTGGTGGAAGATTACGAACAAAGCCTCCAGGATATGGTGAACCAACTTCTGAACAGCTCAGAGCCAGCAGGGAGCAAGTGTGAGGTGAACCTCAGGCTGTGGGTGTCCAATAAACGGAGTCTCTCACCCTGGACTTACAGGTAAGGCGTGAGGAATGAGTTAGGGAGTTCTCAACTCAGTAATATGAAGACTGACCTTTGGGGATTTTGTCATCAGTTGTCATGGCTCTTGAAGGTTTATTAACTGTAATACACTACACATTTGCTTTTGATTTTATACCCATTGATACCCAATGGGGAAGAACAGTATATCATATATGAAGTGGGAATTGAAGGGAATGATTAGTTTGTCCAGTCCAAATATTAAGCACACCTGCTGGAATATGCTTGGGACAGTAGGGTAGGCTCAGCAGTGGACTAAAAGAAGGTGCTTCAGGGCAGGAGTGAGGGGCATTGGCAGAGCTGTGGGTGAGGATCTCAGTGCTGGAATAGTAGGGGCTGTTGCAGGGCAGGAATGAGGTTCTGTGTGGGTGAGGGTCTCAGTACTGGAATAGCAGGGGCTGCTGCAGTACAGAATTGAGTTGCATTGGCAGAGCTGTGGGTGAGGGTCTCAGTACCAGAACAGCAAGGGATGCTGCAGGGTAGGACTGCGTCTGTGGAGGGTTTCAGTACACATTAGGAGTCACTAACCAGAAAAAGGATCTAGGTGGCATCCTTGGTAATACATGGTAACATAATAAGTGACGGCTCATAAAGACCTGACCCGTCCATCCAGTCTGCCTGTCACACTCATTATCAATTCATGATTAAATCAATGAATATGACGTATAATACTTGATAATGGTCTTTCTTTGGCACTTCTGGGACATAGACCATAGAAGTCCAGCCACCCTCGTAGCAGCCCATCATGCTTGAGCCATGGCAGGGATTTGCAGCTTGCTCAGAGCCCAAAGTTCTCACAGGAGTAGACAGTTTGACCAACCCAGCTAGTGTACAGCAGTTTCTCATACTGCGCACACTTACATTGAAACTGCACAGGTAGCCAATGGAATTTGCAAATACAATAGGGTCATATGTTCATACCTACCCATGCCCCCCAGCAGCCACAGGCATATTTTGAAAGCACTTAGCCTTCCAAAGTTCATTGGTTTCTATGGAACATTGGAAGGCTAAGTGCTTTGAAAATATGCCTCGGACCATATATAGTGACATTTTGAAGGACACTGGGCTTGATGGACCTTTGTTCTGTCTCAGTATGCCAACGCTTATGTACTAGAATAGCAGGAGGTTCTGCAAAGGAAGGACTGTGGTGCACTGGCAAAGCTGTACGTGTGCGTGTGTGTGTGTGGGGGGGGGGGGGGGGGGTCTCAGTGCTGGAATAGCAAAGGGATCCGTAGATCAAGACCAAGATGGGATAGTAACTACAAATACAAATCAACTTATCCATCCAGCTTTTCCTACATAAGCACACAACTATGGAACACACTACCTAAAGCCGTGAAAACAATAACCACCTAAACTTCCGGAAATCACTAAAATCTTACCTGTTCAAAAAGTATACCCTACCGACACTACTTAAATACCTGAACCCTGCAACACTATGAATCCAAAGCAGGTAATGGGCATAACAAAATTCTTCCTCTATACAATTTCCTAATGTTTGTTCCACATGAACCTTATTCTACCACATCACTGTGTAACTGTTTTGTGTCATTTTCACAAAATATAAAACTCTGCCTTTTCTCTTCTTCCACAGTATAAATCATGATGAACATCGCATTCCTGTTGATATCCCTGAAGCCCGGTGCTTGTGTTCAGGCTGCATTAACCCGTTCACCATGCAGGAGGACCGCACCATGTCCAGCATCCCCATCTACAGCAAAATCCCTGTGAAGAGGCAGCTTTGCCATGTGGCCAAGGCTGGCCAGAAACACAAGCCCAGGAAGAAGTGCAGAAAGTATGAAAGTGTGATGGAGAATGTGGCAGTGGGATGCACTTGCATCTTATGATGAGCCTGACCCAGCCCAGTCTGCCAATCCCCCACCCCCTGCTCTCCCTACTTCCACATGTGCCACTAGCCATTCAGTAATCAGTTCTTTGGTGCAAGAAAATCCGATCTATTGTTCTTTGGACTTTTTCTCTTCAAAAACTATGGTTTTCCGTACTTATTCTTTCCAAAATCATTAACTTTTACAACAAATGTATGTTCAAAGTGTCTGACCCCCTGCCACCTCCTTTCATTAAAACAGAATGTACCCCTTATTACCTGGAGTCCTTGCAGACTGTGAGACCTCATGTGCATCTCACCAAGGTATACTGTACAAAGTATGAGTTTCTTCCAGGGCCGGTACAGCTGCTCTGTCTTTCACTGTACAATTGTGGGATTCTTTTTCATCACTTGGATAAATTAATTACGATGTCCCTGACCTGTAGAGATCCTCTTTGTAAAGTATACTAGAGGAAGTTTCCTGTGTGGCAGGGTGACAAACCTCCAGTCCTCAAGGATCCCTGATGAATATGCCTGAGATTTGCATGCAACTGAAATAGCATGCATGCAAATCTATCTCATCCATACTAATCAGAGTTCCTTAAAAATCTGGTTCATTTGTAGCTCTTGAGGCCTTGAGGTTTCCTAATCTTGTCTCGCTGGTAAGGGCCCTCCTGCTTTTTAGTTTAACAAAGTTGCCAAACAATGAGTTGTTAATTACACACCTTATGCCAATTTGGTTGTAGCTTGACATAAAAATAATCTCACCTCTGTCCACTTTCCCAGTCACTTTAATACTTTATCTGCTGCCCAGTAACAGGCATTGGAGTTGGACAGCGGAAGAGGAACCTTTGCAAAGAAAGGGTCACAGGGCGATGCCACCTCTTCTGGGTGACATCAGCTCCTTTCAGCCAACAGTGGTGCCAAGATACCCTGTTCAGGAAGAGAAAACCTTGGTTCTTAAAGAACATTCCAGGCTTTCTTTCCCTCAGAATCTGCTTTCCTTTTTCTATGCTGTAAAATATAAAACAGCATCACAAAATCTAACCATGAAACGGGGCTCTAGCTGCAGCTTTTTCTTTCATTATATTATAAACCCCATCGGGATTTATGAGATAAGAGTGCTTTTGTCCATACAATGCTGCTTTTTAGCAGTTTCTACATTAAAAACTAATAAATGAAAACATTTCTATCATTGAATTAACAAGAAGTAATTTTGGAGGTTGGCTGTTCTGCTGGTTACTGTATCGTTATGAAAATTGCATAAGTACCGCAGACTTATTGAGGTCTTTTCCTCCACTTTTTTCTAAAAATACAAGTATAAGATTTTGTGTGTGTGTGTGTGGGGGGGGGGGGGGGGGCTGTTTGTAGTTCTCAATGTTTTGATCCACAATGGTTAACCTTTGAAGATTCTTCAAACATACAATCTAACAGTGCAGTTACAAGAAGGGGGCAGAGCTCTGGAGAACTCATCAATAAACACTGCGTTTTGGCTTTGTTTCTAAATATATATTTGGCCTAATCTGGCCTCCATCCTGTTCTAGGCAATTAATTGAAGGAAACTGAACCAATTAACTGGGAGGAGATAACGTGTGTAAAAGATGATCAATGGTTCACAGAGGTTTGGGAGGCTGTAAAGTTGAAAAACTTAATTATTTCTGGACTCTCACTATGGAGTGGTGGGATTCACAGTTATCTCTGCGAACGAAGCGCACGCATTAGGCACATACATGTTTAGAATGCAACATTCATGAGCATACATACATACATGCGGAAATGTTATTATTCTGCCTAGACTATTCTATAAATATCTGCTTAACTTAGACAACCTGAATTGGTAGGGGGACGTACCCAGGCACAGTGAATTACACCTGTCCCGGCTGCTCTATGTCTGGCACACGTGTGAGCACATACATGTTAACGTGTCAATCCAGGTTAGGCTAGTATTTCTACCATAGAACCTGCTTCCGTTACAGAATGGGGCTCATGGCAGGGCCCCGGGGTGTCTGGTTATAGAACTACCCCCTGCTCTGTGCTAGGCATTTCTTACCCCTGAGGAGAGAAACATTTATAAAATACAGGAGCCAAAGAAAGAATATTCTTGACAAAAATCCTCGCCCGAGGCTGCAGATCAAAGCAGCAGCACCTGCTCCCCTGCTAAGCTACTGTTTTCTTAGTTTTACTGTTCCTCATTTTTATTACTCTTTGTATTTCTGGGCCAGACGTAACACACAATTCCAGCCATGCCAAACCAGCAAACAGCTCCATAAAGGAGAACAATGAATACAGCCCTTGTTGGACAGCAACAGTGCTTATCAGGAAATGCTGCCATCCTCACTGTGCACAGCCACCTCGCTGCACCATAAAGGTGCTATACTGACAGCAGGTTCCTGCTCAGAGGAGGAAGCTTAGCTGGCTGCCAAGCATGGGTCAGTTCTCCTTTGGAACTGATCTGCAGTTCCCTCAGTGTCAGAGGCTATGACAGATCTTCAAGTTTACAGTCTTTCAAACCAACCGAAGCCTGTCCAAGGTCACTGAGTGGGGATGCTATAAACCAAATGCTATTATGAGTCCTTCCGATCAGACAGCGATATAGAGCTCTTTAAAAAGCTTGACAGTGCACTGTTAGACCAACCCTGGGATGCTCCATTCTTTTCTCTAACCCACAGACAAATTTCATATACAGTAACCTCTCCGTAAAGCAGCACTGAAAGACATGAAGCCAAAACAACTGTTCTGAAGACCTTGACAACATCATTGATTTATTATATTCTCTGTTCATTACTTTCCCATCACCACGCTTTCTTGTCAGAAATATGTGTTTCATAGCAAAGTGAAGGGAAATAAAGATGCAACAGCTCCTTTGGACGCTGCATTCAGTGTCCAGCCAATACACTTTGGGCTGGTAGTTCCCAGCAACTCTACGGGAAAGTAGGGAATTTGAGGTTGGCAGTGGTCCTACATAGAGCTTAGCAGACTGTCACCACTTTCCCCAGGGACAGCGAGAATTCCAGTGCACAGGGATTAAGGTCAGTATACAATCCACATGGAAAAATAAATAAATAAAGGGCCTGATATTCAAATGATTCATGCAGCTAACTTTAAGGGTCAGGCTCTTAAATTAGCCTGTGAAAATTCACTAGGACTGAGAGCCTAAATTTATACTCAAAATTTCACTCCACTCCTCAGTTTAGGAACATAACATGCGAGTAGCAACAGGGACAGATTCAGGGCAGGAAAAACAGGAGCTTAGCAGTGATTTTCAGCACTAGGCCAATGATTCATCAAATTACATTCTTCTGGTTTTCAAAAGAACCTCTCTGTCTTTATCGTCTACTACTTCCATATGTCCCTTCACATTCTCTTCGCTCCTAGGACCACAATTTATTCATTGTCCCAACCTATAAACAAATTCTTCACAAGCACATTCGTGCCTCCATTTTCTGTGTTCAAATCTCTTTAGCGGCTTTCAAGTCAGAACTTAAGGCTTTTTTTTTAATGTCAAGACGCATTTCATTAAACTCCTCTTTTTCATACAGCACCCGAGTATCATTGTGGAAGAGATAAGAATATCCCTAATGATCGTTCCCTTCGCCTCTTTCTTTCAATATATGAAATTCCTCTCTTTTTACCTATTTATCTGGTGGAGTTGCACTCACTACTTCTCTCTCTTATATTTTTAAATATATTGTAAACTGCCTAGATGCTACTCCCAGCTGGCGGTGTAATAAATTGTATTAAACTTGAAATGTAACTTTTAAGGGGGCTCCTAGACATTTAAGTGGCTTGTCCGGGCTAACCAGGTATGTTCAGCAACACTTAACTGGATAGGTGCAGCTGAAAATGCACAATTAGCAGCAAAGCCGAAACTAGCTATTTTGTAGGCATTCCGGGGGCGGAGTCAGTACTAAACTGGCTAAGTTTTAGGCAGCCATGTTGCTGGAGCCCGGACGTAGTCCTGCATTAAGTATGTGGGAATAAAGCTGTCGGAGGTCAGCCGAATAGCTAACACTAGGCTCTTAAATTTGGCTGAACATAGGACACAGACGCCAAACATAGGAGCTGAGCATTTTCTGAATATTAGGCCCAAAGACCCCAGCAGCTTTCACCCACGTCCCCAGTAAGTCCCCTCTGTACTACTGCAGTCACAGTTCCATCTTTAATTTGTGCATCAAGTCTTTCTGATCAATCTTCTCCTGGTGCTGGAACCACCTGTTGAAAGCGAGCAAAGCCACATTCTTAGCAGCCACGGCACTCATTTCCATGGAGCTAGCTGCCCACTCAATGCCGCTCAGGTAGTAGAGGTTGTCATGCAGAATGATGGGCGGTACTTCTTTGGGGGCAGACCCGTAGTGGGGGTACGCAGCCCAGTCTGTCACCTGGACAGAGTAATAGGAACGGAAGAGCGTCTTCAGCTGCTGCCTGTCCAGAGGTCGTTGCGACAGGATCTTCCAGACTGCAGCCTCTTGAGGTTGCTTCCTGCGGAACCCCACAGACACGTTGATTGGGCAGATATTCTCCACGCTGTTGAAAAAGAGGTCAGGGTTGTCAGTAGCCAGAATACTGGTAAAAGGAAAGAGCTTTGGCTCCGGGAAACCAAAATAAGAAGAATTGAGGTAGCCGTGAACGACAGAGGTCACCATGTGATGATAAGTGCCAGGGAACTCCTTGGCAGGAGGTTCAAAATCTTCAAAGCTGATGTTGCTCCCACCTTGATGCAGAGGTGTGGCTATAATTACCATGTCATAGATGTCTGAACCGTGCCCACTGTCGCTTTCGTGTCTGAGCTTGTACAGTGTTTTCCCTTCTGCAGACAAAGACAGAACAAGAGAGAAGCTGTAAGCACGAACGCCATCACAAAAATCGTGACACCAGAAATCCAGCTGCAAAAAAATCTATTTTTCCTGTTTCCTCTCAATTCTGATTTCATCAGACTTCAAAGTATTCCTAAAATGATAAGTCACTGTGTAAAACAAGTGCTCATTTTGCCAGCGTGTAGGCTTTCTCAGAGTTTTAGCTGAGAGCTGCTGGGCTTTTGGATAAAATCTTGTTTTATACATCCAATTCAGCTGCTGCATGTTAATAATGAAATACAAAGTTCAAAATCTGTTCGGAACAAGAGACAAAAGGACAGGAGAGGGAAAGAAGGGGCAATTGACTAGGTTGCCAAGTTCTCAATGGGGTCTTGTGAGCCCAGAGATGGAGGCTGGTGGCAAGGACTTCTCCACAACTGGATAATGTGTGAGGGAGGGTATTAAAATCCAAGCACGGCTTGTGAACCACCTAGAGAAAAAGCTTTTTACGAAGACCTGTAATCAAGTTACGTAACTAAGTAAATAAATAAGGAAACTCGATGCAGGAGACAGAGCTGCTGTGGGACCTGCAGGTACACATAAACCCTGTTCTGGTTCTGTGTCTGACCACTGTCACTCACTGCCCACTCAGACTTCCACTGAGCCTAAGACCAGCCAAGTGCAGTGAAAAGAAATTAAAATCAGAGGATTGTGGAGTGGTATAGGGAGGAGAGAGTTCTAGAAGTGCTTGAGGTACCAAAATGCTAAGTCAGGCTTGGCCTCCTCTCTTCCTGTGTCCCCCTCCTCCAAATCAGAGAAAGAAATGGAAGGAGAGGATCTGCAGTTGGGGGAAGGGGACCCTGGGACCTTTTATGTCAAATACTGGCATTGCATGTGCTTTCTCTTCAATTTCCTTAAAATCATACACACATTGAGTAACGGGTCGGGATCATTGCAGGACATTTGAACATTTTCATTTGGAAAAGAAGTCTGGAAATATGTAGAAATTACACCTGTCCCTGCTGCTCTATGTCTGGCACACGTGTGAGCACATACATGTTAACGAGGTAAGGTTAGTATTTTTCTACCATGGAAATGCTTCCATTACAGAATGGGGCTCTTATCGCAGGGCCCCGGGGTGTCTGGTTATAGAACTACCCCCTGCTCTGTCCTAGGCCATTTCTTACCCCTGAGGAGAGAAACATTTATAAAATACAGGAGCCAAAGAAAGAAAAGAAAGCTATTCTTGACAAAAATCCTCTCCCAAGGCTGCAGATCGAAATGGCTTCCACTCTATGTTGTGCTTTCCTGGACTTGTGAGGTGAACGATTTGGGAGCATCACTGAATACGGTTCATCCAAGCACAAGGAAGGAGAAGAGAGAACACAAGCTTTCTGAGGATACATGTGTCACGGAACGCAGAAGGCATGGAAATGTATGAAGAGTGTGCTCTCTAGTGACAAGCTGTGGCACTGCATCCTACAAGATCACACCAAATACCCACAGGGCGGCACTTGGTCAGCTGGAGAAATGTATTGCCTTACAGTTACTGTACCAACCTGATTTCTGCTTAAATATTATACTTATATCTGCCTTCCTTGTGCTCAGAAGAGCAGTTTGAGGCCTGCCTTACACAACCTTGTTTCTAATATAATATAAGCAGCACGTTAAGGCCTTTCTTACCAGTGCTGTGAAGTGCAATTCCTGTCACTCTTGCGTGGATCACACTGGCTTTGGTCAGCTTCAGCAGGCCACGACACACCAGTTTGTTACCTCCTTCCACAGCCCACATATTGCCCTGGGCTCCTGCTAGTGACATGACTCCTGGAAAGAAAAGAAAGAAAAGCAAGTATCCCGGGATACTGCCCTTATCCAGAAACCAAGTCCTCTTGCCACTCACCCACAAACGCAGGGACGGTCAGAGGCTGCCCGTAGCTGGCCCGGATAACTGCTGCAATGACCTCATCAATGAAGCGCTGAGTGACCCCCACCTCCAGCAGAGACTCAGCTACAGAACGGTGGCTCATGTTAATGAAACGTTCCCCTCCCAGCGAGTGCAGCAGCTCTTCCACACTGGAAAAGGCATGACCGTGTGCCTGGTACTTGTAGATCCTGGAGATGAGAAGGGAAACAGAGGACGAGCGATTTGAGAAGAGAAAGCAAATACCTGGAATCCACTTCCACTGCCAAGACAGGCAGCCACACTTCAGAGAACAGCCAGCGGCCTCTGTTCTGCCAGAACACACAACGCAGATCGCTCAGGATGCAAACCGCATCCCCTGATCAAAGCATCATGCAGAAGGAAGCCTGGTAAGCAGGCAGCACGCTTGCAGCTCCCAATCCTGAATTTCATTTTCCGTGATTCATCATAGTTTTACACAGTAACAATTTTAGCTTGGATTTGTACAACTTGTAGGATACTGACTGAGCCTGCAGTACAGACCCTTGTATATTCTGAAGCAAATTCCAAATAAAGAGCTTTTGGCTTAATCTGTAGTTTCTGCATTGAAAACTTTATTTACTTTTAGGTAAGTTAGTCATTTAAATCACTTTAAATGATTCTTTGGTTTACAGTAGGCTTGTATTCCGCAAAAACCTTTTAAGTTCTCTGCAGGTCACAGCAAGGGCAGGCCAGACAATCCCCAGCAAACTATACAATCAAAAATTCAGCAAATCAACATAACAATGAAATTACATTGATAAGAATTTCTTTAAAAGATATGTTTTAGACGCTGTCTAAATAAAGAAAAGCTTCATATCAATCTTATATTAGAAGGAAGAGAATTTCAGGAGCTTGATACGCAAAGCATGAGGTAAAATTAGATTTATGTCTTAATCTTCTAGGACTTGAAAAACATAGTATTCCTGAACTGATATTCATTAGAATGTAATTGAATCAGATCGCACACATACCCCCCTCCCCCTTTTACAAACTGTGCGGCAATGCTGACATGTTGGCCGTACCGCACCGGCAGCCGCTAGCGTGGCTTTGTAATGGGGGGGGGGGGGGGGGGGGGGATAGTAAGTTACTCGACCATAAAGAATTTTGAAAGGTCGATAGATCTTAAAGTGAATTCTAGTCTCAATCGGTAGCCAATGCAATTCTATTAACAGGGGAGTAACTCTGAAAAATCTAAGACGTGAGGTGGTATTTTGTATAGTTTGAATTTACTGATATTCTGCTGACTAGGGTGATGTAGCAGGACACTAGCAGAAAGAGAATGCAAGGATCAGAATCTCCCTTCCCCCCTGGTATGGCCCCTACCACCCACCCCAGGAGTGGCTGTACACAACATTGTGACTAATTCTGGGGCCATTTTCTGTGTCGGATATACATTAATGGCTTTTAAAACACAGCTGCCACTCAAAATGTAACACAGCCACATCTATTTTTACTTATTAAAAAAAAAAAAGAAATTCTGCACAATCTTAAAACTCCTGGTGGGTTACCAAACATAAATATATCATCTAAAACATAAAACACAATAAAGCATACAAAGCAATTAAAACAATACAAATAAAAGACTAAGAAAAATCTTAATACTAATACTCTCAGTGGTTAACTTTGCAGTGGTGTCTCTCTTCCATTTCCAGTGAGTCAATACCAATTAATCCAAGGGGAGTTAATGTTTTGCCTAGTTGTTAAAATTGTCAGGGAAGGTCACCTTAAGCAGATACAATTTGAGCTGTTTACAAAAGGTCAACATTTGCTAGATTTTGCATAATTTGTTGGGCAGTAAATTCCACAACTGAAGGCCTACTACCCAAAAAGTGTCATCAAGCATCAATCCTACTGTTTAGTGCCCAAGGACAGAGTCAACAAATCCTAGGCACCAGGTCACCAGAAATTTCCCCGTGGTGTCTGAGATTGTCATGTTCTGTTTCCCTTCTTGCTTTTGCTGAAACAGAAGCTTTGCTCTCCTCTCCTCAAGGTCTTGCAAGAATTCCTGTGCTGGTTTTGCGAGACTTGAGATCCCAAGACCAGCAGAGAGTTCCTGTGCCGTGTGGCTCAAACTAAGTCCTACATGGTGCAGGGGAAAGGAGAGCAAGAGTGAAGCTTCTGTTTTTGTAGCAGTGGTGGTTGCTGCCTTTAGCACACTAAAAGGTGAGGGGAGAGGTCAGTAGAGAAGACAGGATGGAGTCAGTTCAGAGGGTGGCTACTAAAATGGTAAGTGGTGTTCGTCATAAAACGTATGGAGACAGACAAAGATCTCAACATGTGTTCTTTAGAAGAAAGACTGGGGAGAAGAGGTATGACAGAGACATTTAAATACCTATACGGCATAAATGCACAGGAGGCGAGTCTCAATTGAAAGGAAACTCTGGAATGAGGGGGCACAAGATGAAGGTGAAAGGGGACAGACTCAGAAGCAACCTGAGGAACTGCTTCTTCATGGAAAGGGTGGTGAATTCATGGAACGGCCTCCTAGTGGAAGTGGTGGAGATGAAAACAGTATCTGAATTCAAGAGACCTTGGGACAAGTACATAGGACCTCTAAGGCAGTGATAGGGAGAGTAGATGGCATAGATGGGCAGACAAGATAGGCCATATGGTCTTTATCCACCTACATTTTTCTATGTTTCATTGGAAGGATAGGTAGGGAGAATGGAGGTGTTTGACCGGTTAGCTATATAAGGCAGTGACTGGTTGGCTGGGAAGGAGGTAGAGGCTGGCTGGAACCCTGGGCGGTACAGCTAGTAGGGAAGAGATGGCTGGCAAGCTAGAGCAGTGGCTGGGGTGGATTGCTGGTTAGATGGAGGGTTGATTAGGGAGGACAGAGACTGTGGAATGATTAGTAGTAGTAAGGGGAGATGAGAGACAGAGACTTGAGGTAGTGGAGCTGCTGACTGTCTAATTCAGCCATTGTCACGCACTGGTGCATTACAGGCCTGATATATTAAGATTTCTTTCCTGTAAACATAGAATGGGAAACAACCTTCATAAATCAAGCCCTAGTAGCTGAGGTAGTCCTCAGAGGGGATCTCTCTCCCACCCCACTCTTCAATCTTGGTGAGGGAAGCAGGAGAGGGGGATGAAAGATCTCAGCCACTGGCACCTAGATTTAAGATATTAATTTAGATTTACCTCACACCTTTTTCAGCAGTAGCTCAAGGTGAGTTACATTCAAGTACAGTGTATGGAACAGAAGACTGCCACACGATGTGTCATATTACAGAACAGTAGTTTATCCCACTGCCTGGAACCTGCCTGCATATGTCAGCTGTGTCCTTGATTAACATTGACATTGCTCCATCCTCTTCCTCATTGTCCGCCTGTGCCTGTGGTAGACAGAAGATAAGAGCAAAAACCAGCCACACCTCATGAATTTCTCCATAATCTCCTCCACCCACATCTGCAGTCTCAGGAAGCTGATGCCGTAATGCCACCAGAGTCGAAAAAGATTGAGTAGATACCAGTCTGTCTCCTCCAGTACCAGCCGCTCTCCATTGAAGATGGCAGTTTTCCCTGCAACCTCCCTGCGGTGCTTCAGACCTGCAAACCAGAGGAATCCGCCCCATATTATAATGTTTGTTATTCACTGTAATAGTGGGCTGCCAGTTTGTACAATGTTCTGTGATCTTCAGATAGCGGAGTCTGTTTAGGAACACTTTAGAATTTTTATCAATCCTTCTTATAAAAAATAATCTCATGACCCAAATGGAGAAATAGATTTTGCATTGTTTCTTACAATAAATTTCCTGATTGAACAAATTATAAATTGTCATCAGTAATTAAAATTTGGGGATTATGGGCTGATAGTACCCTACCACTGCAACCTCAGATTAAGCACATCATTCAGATATCTTTTTTTATTATGAGAAAATTACATTTCATTTCTAAACATTTTGAGACTGAAGACTTCAGAATGTTGTCCAAACATTATTATTGATGCAGTTGGACAACTGTGTAAAATTTGTTACCTGGGTTGTACTCATCAACTGCGAAGAAAGTGACAAACAATACAAAATACTACTCTTCATATGATCTTTTCATTAGGAAGGTATGAAAGGATATTTCATTATTAAATACTATATTGTTCTGCTCCATCTTACTTATACCAACATGTGGTCTTTGCTACCACAATTCAGAATCACAGGCTTTATAATTCTAATCTGAATTCTTTTCCATCCTTAAAAGATAAAAAGAGATTGAAGCTGCTGGAATATTGCTAAATTATGGAAAGATACCTCAGCTTTATTTCTTACTGCTGATTTCTACCTTGATTTTAGGAAAAAGATCAAAATCTGGTTATTTCAAAAATTTGTAATATGCAATAGTGTTTAATTTTGATTTCCTTTTGCTTTATATTATATTGTGCAATCTTCCTGTGGATTTGTTCCAGTTATCATTGTTAGCTGCTTAGTTATAGCAACATATGAGGTTATAGCGACATATGAGACCATGTGTTATGTTATGTTATGCACAGCCAAAGTTTGAGTACAGGGAGGTTAAATGATTTGCTCAAGGTCATAGAAGGATTGGCAGCAGTGGGTCTAGAGCCAGGGATTTCACATATTACACACCTGTGATCTAATCACAACAGTACAATGGCATGTTGAAGAAGTTACATCAGCATGGAAAGCCAGTTCCACAAAGGAAGCATATCAAAAACACGTATGCAGACATCTTTGGACAAATGCCACAGCCAGGTTTGGTGATAGCTATGCAAAGACTCAGGGCAGAAGCTGGGGAGAGGCCACCAAATCCCTCTTCAAACTCTGCTTCCTTCAGCTTCTGGCACACTTGGTTCCCCTTGTGGCATAGGGGCCCAGGTTGCTCCCCCTTCCCACCCTAACACCTGCCCTGGTCACAGCAATGGATATCAATGGTCAAACAATGGAACATAAACAAAAATATGAAAAGAGGTGAATCAGAAAAAAATATTATTAATTTTGGGTAATATGAGTCATATGAGCACCTGAACTCAGTCCATTAATACCCTTTCCTTTATCCCTGTGCCATGCTTCCTTACCCAGCAGTTTGACAAAGTCTTGCATGTGCAGATTCAGGGAATGGATGGATGCGCTGCCAGATTCGTAGTGTTGGTTATTCACTGTGAGAGTTGCTAGTCGCCCCCCGATACTGCCCGGCTCGTAAACATCTATCTGCACTTGGGTTCCAAATTGCTGCTGCAGGAAATGAGCCACTGCTGAGCCGCCTATTCCAGCGCCCACCACAGCTGGGCAAGAGGAGCAAAATAAAAAAAAAGATCCAGTGTGAGCAGTTACCCTTCATGGATGCGGGGTGACTGATCTAGGGTCACCAAAATGCTGGCAGACCTCTAAACATTCCTGCAACCTGTACTACAATCTGAGACCTGAAAATCACAGGCACGGCTGTGGCAAGGTCACGCATGCTTGTTTTATTTATTTAGAGCATTTGATTATAAGCTGCACAGAGTTCACAGCATGAATAAAAATGCAGCTGTCTCCCTTCCCCTAACATTTCCTAATACCCTCCCGCCCTCGTCTGCATGCACAGGATCCCCACCCCTCCCCGGTACCGATCCTCTCCGGCGGGGCAGCATCTCCCTGGGCACCGGTCACACACATGGTGCAGAGCAGCAGCAGGGGGAGGAAGTTCAGCTGGTCCAGCCTCGACCTCTCATGGCCATGGGTGTCTGAGCAACCCCAATATTTTCCCCTGTAAGTCTGTAAATGTGAGACAGCAAACTCCATGCTGCAGAGCCCCAGGGAAAAACAAACAGGAAGGAAGTGGAACTGTGCTACAGTATCCTAGTTACTGCTCCCGCCTCCCCCTGCAGCCTGTCCAATAGACTGCAGGGGAAGAGGGAGTTGCTGTAGCCTAGCAGCTGCCAATGGGAGAGGCAAGTGCAGAAGACTGACACTAACAAAGAATTCAGATAACTTTATTGGCATGACAATTTTACCTATGTTGCCAAAGTAATACCTATAGCAGTTAAGGTATAAAAGACAGAGAGGTACTGGGGGAGGAAGAAGTGAAGGCAAAAGAGACAGATAAGCAGTGGGGGAGGGAGAAAGGGGGCTAAGATGTTTGTACTGTGTTCCAGGCTCAGCATCTTTTAGTGCTCCTTGGTGCCATGATTCCTAGAGGCTACTGAGGTTGCTAACATTGGCCCTCACCGTAAGTGGCCATACAAACATAGCAGGGATTCCAGGTTGCTGTTCTGTTACCTCATGGTGCTGAAAATATCAGGAAATACAAGATCCAGGGGGCTGGAAATATAGGGCAATGCAGGACACAACAGCTGAATTCCAAGGTGTCTTTATGTTATGCATTGTGTATCTTTTTCCAACATAAAGCTAATCAACGATATATTAAGGTCTGTTGTCACTGACCCCCATTTCTAATAATAATAAAACATTTTTTGAATAAAGCACTTTGGTTGCTTTTAGTCCATTTTAAAGGTATAATAAATAGAAATAAAAGGAAGGAAAATAAGTTGATGCTGTTTTTAGTGGACTAACAATACATTTTTGCACAAGTTTTGGAAGATAGCTTTGTCTCCGTCATCTTTTGCTCATACCTGGCCTGCCTTAAAAGCTTATCAAAAATGTATTTAGTCCAATAAAACTGCATCATCATATTTTCCTTTCATTTATTTTTTTTTTTTAACAAAAACTGAGCCCTCCCTGCCTATAAGCATATGTCTCAGTACAGCCCCATTAGAATTAAATGTGAAATGTTATCTTTTCTTCCAAAACTTACCATCATATCTGATTGCAAGCAACAGAGATTTGAAATAGGTTGTTACTAGTTTGCCATTGTGCAACATTATATGTTAGCAATGAATTCCACTTTCATGATAAGAAAGAGTCAGGAACAGATTTAAACTGTGAGAACCAGCAGACAACAATGGAGTGCACGTCACCTCCAGAATTTATTGGAATGAGGGTCTCTTCTTGGAATACACCCACCCAAATCCTCTCTTTACCTAGCAATCAGCCGTACCTCTGCTGCTGTGCCACTGACAGGGTGCTCAGCAACAGCAGGTACAACTGGTAATAAAATTCAGTGCAGGGACTGCTACTAAGACAGACATGGGGAAGCTACTGCTTGCTCTGGGAGTTGTACCATGGAATGTTGCCATGATTTGGTATTCTGCCAGGTCCGGAGATGGGAAGGCGGTAGAACTAGAGGACATGAAATGAAATTGAAGGGGGACAGACTCAAGAAAAATGTCAGGAAGTATTTTTTCAAGGAGAGAGTGGTGGATGCTTGGAATACCCTCCCGCGGGAGGTGGTGGAGATGAAAACTGTAATGGAATTCAAACATGCATGGGATAAACATAAAGGAATCCTGTTCAGAAGGAAGGGATATAAGTACATAAGTAATGCCATACTGGGAAAAGACCGAGGGTCCATCGAGCCCAGCATCCTGTCCACGACAGTGGCCAATCCAGGCCAAGGGCACCTGGCAAGCTTCCCAAACATACAAACATTCTATACATGTTATTCCTGGAATTGTGGATTTTTCCCCAGTCCATTTAGTAGCGGTTTATGGACTTGTCCTTTAGGAAAACGTCCAACCCCTTTTTAAACTCTGCTAAGCTAACCGCCTTCACCACGTTCTCCGACAACAAATTCCAGAGTTTAATTATACGTTGGGTGAAGAAACATTTTCTCCGATTTGTTTTAAATTTACTACACTGTAGTTTCATCGCATGCCCCCTAGTCCTAGTATTTTTGGAAAGCATGAACAGATGCTTCACATCCACCTGTTCCACTCCACTCATTATTTTATATACCTCTATCATGTCTCCCCTCAGCTGTCTCTTCTCCAAGCTGAATAGCCCTAGCCTCCTTAATCTTTCTTCATAGGGAAGTCATCCCATCCCCGCTATCATTTTAGTCGCCCTTCGCTGCACCTTTTCCAATTCTACTATATCTTTCTTGAGATGCGGCGACCAGAATTGAACACAATACTCAAGGTGCGGTCACACCATGGAGCGATCCTCAGGAGCTTAGTGGAGATTGGATGGCAGAGCCGGTGGTGGGAGGCGGGGCTGGTGGTTGGGAGGCGTGGCTAGTGTTGGGCAGACTTATACGGTCTGTGCCCTGAAAAAGACAGATACAAATCAAGGGGCTGGTGGTTGTGTAGGAGTGGACGACTGTAATGTAGCAACTACTGGACTGCCAAGGCAACCTTAGCCCTTGTGAATAACACTTATGAACTTTTGCCTTACCTGTGGCATGCTCCACATTTGAATAACTACTGGACTTTTGTGTACTTTTGCATTGTGGACTTTTGTACTAGCAGGATTTTCTATTTGTACCAAAACCCCAGCTTTTATATAATGAGCCTACTAAACATGTGTAGTTTGGATTTTTTACTAGTAGTACTTATTCGTTAACCAGCAGCCAGATAACAAGTTGTAGTAGTCAGCAATTTAGGTTTGTAGGGAAGGCAGCGGGCTCTGCCAATGCAGTCTTGTGATCTATGCATAGAGGCTGTATTGTGTGAACGTGCTGGAACACTACAATAAGTTACATTTTCTTGCAAAGTAACAATTTCTATGAAAGCTATGAAACTGACGTATCTTTTCTCTGTGAGAACTACAGAATTACTAATGTATTGCGCATGTGCATGTACTGTGCATGTGTATGTGTGACGTATGGTGTGTTTTATGCGCATGATCACTAATTTGTATAAGACCGAATGTCAGATGACGCTCAGGAGGCAGTATCCTGAGACTGAACTCAGTACTGTTCATTGCTAGCAACAAAGGTGTCCTGCTTTCGGAATCATTTGCCTCTTGTCTCCTGATTCACTTAGCCGAGGGCCTGTTTCATTTGGCGAGCCAGCCAGGAGTACAAAAGGGAAACGGATTATATTCTTTCCCCTCCTCTGCCACAGTCGGGTCGGGTGATCTGCTCCCCCCCCCCCCCCCCGAGAAGGTGGTGAGTGGCCACCGCTGATATCAGCGTCCATCTCCCGAGGGAGGGCTGATAGACGCCGGCTGACTGGCGGTGGGGCTGTGTGGTTCCGGCAAGACACCTTTTACTCGACTCTGGAGAGAAGCGCGCCAACGGGCCTGGATCGACGACGGACAGGCGAGTATACTCTGGGTAGCGACCGACCCGGTAAAGGGTCGAAGAAGAGGCTTGATCACCCTCTTGGCCAGTGGCTAATACGGACTAGGTCCCGAAACCCACTAGGCATTGCGAAGAAACCGAACGGGAGGGTTTCTTGTGGCGTATGAAAGTTGAGTGATTGGGCCTGCAGTTTCGGATCGGGCGACCGCATTCCGGTCAGGCCGGTTGTTGACCCTTTTGTGTCTGGTGGAATGAGACCCCTTACTCCTCCACCGCCCCTTTTCCCCCTCTGTCTGTCTCCTATCCTTTGGCACTCAGGTTAGGATGGGCGGGGGTGAGTCTACTCCGTTAGACTTAATGACGGAACACTTTAGCGAAGTGTTCGACCAGGAACAGTGCAGTAGAGCCGGAATGATACAGCGATGTCAGTTTATGTGGCCCGGCTTAGGGAGATTTGTCGACTGGCCACCGGAGGGGTCATTCGATTACGAGAAAGTGGCTGCAGTTATGGATGTGGTTATAGTTGAAGGGAACCCAGGCTGCCCAGAGGATATTCCATATGTGGAAGGGTGGCTTAACGTAGTCCGGAACCCGCCGGCCTGGGCTCAGCATAAGGTGGAAAAGGCCGCCCTTATGGTAATAAGCCAAAGGAAGGGCCGCAAGATCAAGTTGAAAGCTCAAACCACGCCCAAGACCTTCGTTCCCCAATCCCCAGCAACCGTTGCCGTTGCGAAGGTCGTACGAAGCGCTACCAGCACTGAGACCACGCCCCGTGCTACCACCGCTGAGACCACGCCCCGTGCTACCAGCACTGAGACCACGCCCCGTACTGCCCCATCTTACTAGTGATGAGACCACGCCCCGTGCTACCAACACCTTCCCAAGACAGAGAGGAACCCGAGGGAAAGCTCAGGGCCCCCAAACCTCCGAGAAGGCCTTGAAGGCCCCTATCCTTAGTACGGGAGAGGCATACGAGGAGGAACCTGAACTAGCGCCCCCTCCTTATAGTCCTATATATCCTAACCTCGCGAACTTGGCGGAGGACCCGGGCAATGCCGAAGCCTCTGCCTCGGAATCGGACGCCGAAGATTCTTCCGAGGCGGCAGCGCCCGGGACATCCCGTAAGAGCCAGAGGGTTACCAAACCGATCACTCGCTTTCCCCAATCAAGTCCGATAAGCACCCTCCCTCCAAATCAGCAAGCGAATGTCACTGACCTGTTTCCTATTCGACAATCAACTACTTACACTCCGACCCCGGAAGGCCAGCCCATTGAGTCAACGGTTTACATGCACGTCCCATTTTCAAGTGCTGATTTGTATAACTGGAAGGTACATGGACCTTCTTACAAACAGAAACCTGAACAGCTGGTAGAACTGGTGGAAGGCATAATATACAGTTACAACCCGACCTGGGGTGACCTCCGGCAGTTGAGTGCCCACATCCTAACCACGGAAGAACGCCGCTTACTGCAACAGAATATGGAAGAAGCAGTCAGAAGAGCCCACCCAGACGAAGCGCAGATAGAAGACCGCTTAAGAAGGGAGGTGCCTACTGCACGTCCCGATTGGGATTACCGGACCGAGGATGGTCAGAACCGCACCCGTCAATACCAGCAGGCCTACCTAACCGCCTTAAAAAAGGGAAAGCAGAAAATCACTAATATGGGGAAAATCCACAACGTTGTCCAGCAGAAAAACGAGAGCCCAGGGGATTTCCTCGAAAGCCTAATGGAGGCGTACAGAAGACATAGACCAATAAATCCCGAAGATCCAAAAAATGTCCCCACAGTGGTCATGAGCTTCGTTAGCCAGGCGGCACCAGACATCAGAAAGAAACTCCAGAAGACTGAAGGATTTGAAGAAATGAGCATAAGCCAGCTGAAGGCTATAGCCGATCACGTGTTCGGATACCGCGATCAGGAGGAGCAATCCGAGGCTCGCAAGGAGGCAAGCAGACAGATGCGTGAAAATGCAGATGCATTGGCTGCTGTCCTGGAAGAGCGATTGGGATCAAGACCACGGGGCAGGAGCAGAGGCCGAAGGGGTAGAGGATCGAGGTCCCCTATTGGACGGAATCAGTGCGCCAACTGCCGACAAGAAGGACACTGGTGGGCGGATTGCCCGGAAAAGCCACGCGACCAGTCACGAGGGGGTGGATGATGACCAGCCAAGAGACCCCAGGCAAGGACAGCGAGGGCGAGGCCGGGGCCGGGGACACATTGAACAACAGGAGTGGCAAATGGCCCTAGATGCGGCTCAGGGCTATTCTGCATGAAGTGGCCGGGAGGGCAGAGTCCCCACTGACCCTCTGGTGGAAATTCGAGTGGGGACGCAACAAATGAGGGCCCTATTAGATACAGGGGCCCAACGATCTGTCATCACCACTGCCATTGCTCCTCCTACGAAACAAACTATACCGATTGTGGGAGCCTCAGGAAAGTCCCTCACGGCCCCGCTCCTCAAGGAACGCCATGTCCAAATCGGAGGAACAATGGTGTCCCATCAGTTCATACATATCCCTGAATGTCCAGTCCCCCTGATTGGTCGGGACCTGCTGTGCAAACTCCAAGCCACTTTAAGATTCAAGCCCACGGGAGAAGTGGAAGCCCAGTTTGAAGGCCGGCCAGTGACATTTATCTGCCCTGTCCGAGAAGAATGGAGACTACACGCCCCCCTGCTCACGGGCCTCGACGACTGCTGGTACTCCCAGGACACCCCTTTCGCACGACAGAGAAGAACTCTCATGGCTGGGGTGCCCGGCGTATGGGCAGAAGTGAACCCCGGTGGGCTGGCTGTTAACGCCATCCCCATCTGGATTGAACTCAAACCAAATGCTCAAATCGTCAATCAAGGACAGTACCACATTCCGTATGCGGCCCGGCATAGTATGCAAACACACCTACAGAAACTCCTCCAACAGGGCGTCCTGAAACCAGCCAGATCTGCCTGGAACACCCCACTGTTGCCTGTTAAGAAGCCAGGGACATCAGAGTATAGACCTGCCCAGGACCTAAGGAAGGTCAACAACCAGGTGGCCGACATAGTCGCCCTCGTACCCAACCCGTACTCCATTTTAGGCCAAGTGCCAGCCCAAACCAAGTGGTATAGTGTCATCGATTTGAAGGATGCCTTCTTCTCCATTCCTCTTGCTACCAATAGTCAGCAGTTGTTCGCCTTCACGTGGGAAGACCTACAAACGGGCATCAAGCAGCAATTCACCTGGACCCGACTTCCCCAGGGATTCAAGAATTCGCCTACTCTATTCGGAAATCAGCTTGCTCAAGATTTGAAGATCTACCAGTGTGAGTACGGGCCTGTCGTCCAGTACGTGGACGACCTGTTGGTGGCCCGGGAAACATACACGGATTGTGCAGCAGCTACCCTTTACCTCTTGAAAACCCTGGAAGCTCAGGGGTACTGAGCCAGCCGCAAGAAAGCCCAGATATGCGAGATCGAAGTCGAGTATCTGGGATTTCACCTCCGAGAAGGAACCCGAAGGCTCGGTACACCCCGTACCCAAGCTATCCGCAACCAACCCGTTCCTGCGAATAAAAAAGAATTGCGTGCGTTACTAGGAGCAGCTGGATATTGCCGGATCTGGATCATTAACTTCGCTGTTCTGACCCAGGACTTATACTCCAAGCTGAAAGGACCTGAACTCGAGGGCCAAACCTTCCAGTGGGAGAAACACGAACTGAAGGCCCTTCAGGACCTCAAGGAGGTCCTTGTGGCCCCGCCAGCGCTCGGCTTGCCAGATGTGACTAAACCCTTCCACTTATTTGTCGACGAAAAGAAGGGGTTGGCAATTGGAGTACTCACCCAAATGGTTGGCACCTGGCAACGGCCCGTAGCATACCTTTCCAAGGGCATGGACAACGTGGCCAGAGGTTGGCCGGGATGTCTCCGAAGCATTGCGGCTGCATGTCTGTTGATACATGAGGCCAACAAACTCACCTTTGGCCAAACGCTTCTGGTGACTACACCCCATACTATTCGTGGCCTACTCGAGAGTCATGGGCCCCGATGGATGACCAATTCCCGACTAGTCAAGTACCAAGCCCTCCTATGCGAGAATCCGGAGGTACATATCCAGGACACCACCAACTTAAACCCTGCTACCCTTCTTCTGGCTCCAGAACCGCCACTCCACGACTGTGACGAGGTGATGGCCACTGTACATTCTAGCAGACCCGACCTTAAAGACCAGCCCTGGCAGGGGGGAATCACCTTGTTCACGGACGGAAGTAGCCAAGTGATCGAAGGGATCCGGAAAGCTGGCTATGCCGTTGTGTCTGAGGACCATGTGATTGAGGCCATGGCCTTGCCACCCGGAACGTCAGCCCAGAAGGCTGAACTGATCGCCCTCACTCGGGCCCTCCTCTGGGCAGAAAGAAAAATTGTGAATATCTACACTGATTCCAAATATGCCTTCCTCACCCTCCAGGTGCATGGGGCATTGTACAAAGAAAGGGGCTTCCTAACAGCTGAGGGAAAAGGGCTCGCAAACGCCACTGAGATCTGCCAACTACTCGAGGCTGTATGGAAACCAAGGAAGGTAGCTGTGATACACTGCAGGGCTCATACAGGTCGGACGGATCCCATTGCCCGGGGAAATCAACGGGCGGATGATGCAGCCAAAAGGGCAAGTCAGCTCCCTCATGGCCCTGACCCCGTGCTTTTTGTCCATCTCCCAACAGAGGCCCCCATCTATGCCCCCCAAGAAATCGAGTGGGCCAGACAAGAGGGCCTGGAATCGCGCAATGGATGGTGGCTGCTACAAGATGGCCGAATATGGATACCCGAAGCCCTGGCCTGGACGGTGGTCAGGGAAGCACACAATCGTACTCACCTGGGCAGGGACGCCTTAGGACGCCTACTCGAGAAGACCTACTATGTCAACAAACTATCCCTCTGGACCAAGAATGCTTCCAGTCGGTGCACAACTTGCGCCCGGAACAACCCCCGAACAGGACCAGGTCCTGCGCCTGGCCACCTCCTCCGGAGCACCAGCCCATTCCAAGTCTGCCAGGTTGATTTCACCCACATGCCTCCGGCCCGCGGCTACAAAGCTATCCTCGTGGCAGTGTGTACATACACTGGCTGGATTGAAGCCGTGCCCACCAGGACGGAGATGGCTAAAGAGGTTCCTTGCTCATACACTACATCCTGCCTCGCTATGGCCTTCCTAAACAGATCAACTCGGATAACGGGCCTGCATTTGCTGGTGAAGTAACCCAGCAACTTAGTACGAGATTGGGCCTCGATTGGAAGCTACATTGTGCTTGGAGACCCCAGAGCAGTGGGGTAGTGGAAAGAGCCAACCGCTCCCTGAAGAACCAGCTAGCCAAACTATGCCAAGAAGCCAAAGCTAAATGGCCCGACCTACTTCCCTTAGCGTTACTACACCTTAGATGCACCCCCAAAGCTACTGGTCTCACTCCATACGAAATGATGTACGCCAGACCACCACCTTTGCCTTCCTTTCCCGATTCCTTGCAAGTACAGGGTGAGAGTTCCTTAGTAAAACAGTTAAGGGCCCTACGGGAGGTAGTGCAGGATATCCAACAATACACTGAGAGTGCAGGCCCCTTGGTCCTTACTAGCCCTACACACCAGTTTAAGGTGGGAGATGAAGTGTGGGTGAAAGAATGGGACGAGTCTGATTGCTTGAAGCCCAAATGGAAGGGGCCATCTCTTGTCCTCCTAACCACCCCAACCGCTGTTAAAATTGCAGGGAGCCCTGTGTGGATACATTGGACCAGGCTGAAGCCAGCTGCGCCCACCGGTGACGCATCCATAGCCTGGACGGCCTACAGCCACCCGGATGCTCCCCTGCGACTCACCCTAAAGAGAAAGTGAACCAAGTCCTTGGACATATTGCGCCTTCGGGTAACTGTTTATTGGAGCTGTCATCCTAAGTCTCATCCTTTTCTTGCTGCAACAGCTCGGATACCTCATTCCCCATCATGATATTCCAGCTGATTTCCATCCTCCACCTCTGCCCACTTTCGGTGGGGCCGACGGCCCTTAGTTTGAATTGTACCGAGTGTTTGCGCCTGGTGTGCCACCGAAAGGCTGAAGGGTATAACCTCATTACTACCCTCATTCACCAGTCTCAGCCCCCAGAGAAGGGCTGTCATCCCCTTCCTCCCTGTGTCATTGTTACACCGGACGGCCCTCACCAGTTTCACAGATGCCTTGAGAACAAGAATCGCACTGTCTGCCACTCTCCCTCAGCCCCCAGATATTACAATGTCACCCTGAGCGTTGGACTTCCTCAGTACCAAATCCCAGCGTATCGAGGGCGCATCGTCACGTCGTCCGCAGGGGTCGAGGGAGATGGCCTCCTATATTATGTTAACTCTACCCGTGTCCTGGTTGCCGGTGTCCAGACGGTGGCCACCCTCACCTTCGACGTTTGTGCTGCTGTGGACAAGCATCCTTGGTCTCGTAAGTGTGGAAGCCAAAGTTGGCGGAAGACTTATGCAAACAACCACAAATATGTTTGTCCCCTAACCTTAGATTGGAGATATGGTTCCCCTTGGGCTTGGCTCCCATGTGCCGCAGACACCCGGGCCTCAGGATGGAAACGAGTATGCGCCTATATGGGAGGAGGATATCCCGGATGTACTGGCCTGGGCGAATTTCGTCGAGGTCCTGGTAACACTGTATCCCTAGACTGGCCCCTCCGAGGCCACGGTACCCCCTGGAAAGAAACCTGGGGCCTCGGCATTGACGGCACTGGAATGGACCCGATGACTTACATTACCATATGCCAAAGCCTTGAAGCAAAGCCTCCCACACACTATCAGACCACCGTCGTCGGATACCAGGAGGTATTCGATGAAATCGCTCGCGCTGAGGAAGTAGCTACTAAGTTTCCCGTATCCCCCGAAGCTCAAAATATGTTTCTCAATCTGGCCGAGAATGTTGCCCTCTCCCTTGGAATTGCTAACTGTTTTGTTTGTGGTGGCACCGATATGGGAGAACAGTGGCCCTGGGAAGCGAAGGAAGTCCACCAGCAAATGTGGGATGCCTTGAATTCCACTAATATCACTTTCCCACAACGTCCGCGCCCTTATGAATGGGCGCTGAGAACAAACATCATAGGCTCTATGTGTGCCAGCCGGGCCCCCTCCAAACAATACTCTGTTCCCGTTGGTGACTCAGCCTGCACGGAAGTCATCCAATACAATGGTAGCCGAACTGTCTGGTGGCAAACTGATGATCTGCCCATACCGACGCCCATTTGGACTGAACCTACCTTGAATGTAACGTGGACTTGCGGGGGTAATGCCTCTCTTAAATGGATAGCCCCGGCAGGCTACTATTATATATGCGGCCGCAGGGCTTACGAACAGCTCCCGGCCCGCTGGTTTGGTACCTGCCTCTTAGGCACAGTCCGACCCAGTTTCTTCCTCCTACCCCTTCGGGCGGGTGAGATGCTTGGTATTCCCCTCTACATGGAGCAGGGGCCTGGAAACAGACGGCGACGGTCCACCCGCGCCACAAAGGTCCAGATCGGAGATTGGAAAGACAACGAGTGGCTGCCGGAACGCATAATCCATTATTATGGCCCGGCCACCTGGGCTGAAGATGGCACATATGGATATCGCACCCCTATCTATATGTTGAATCGCATCATTCGTCTGCAGGCAGTACTTGAAATACTCACGAATGACTCGGCTCTTGCGCTCAACATCTTGGCACGACAGAATACCAAGCTAATCACCGCAGTCTATCAGAACCGCCTCGCCGTTGATTACTTATTGGCTCAAGAGGGCGGGGTGTGTGGCAAATTCAATCTCAGTAACTGTTGTCTGCAGATTGACGACCAGAGTCATGTTATTAAGGATATCACCGACCGCATGGTGAAGTTGGCCCATGTCCCTGTTCAGACATGGAACAGTGCTTGGGATTGGACTTCTTCCCTAACCGATTGGTTGCCGACTTCTGGGGGCCTCAAGAGCATCCTTGTCATGGGGGGCCTGTTCTTGTTGTCTTGTTTATTAATCCCTTTGTCTCTTCCCTTTGTTTTCAGGTGTCTCCGGTCCACCATGGAAACCATTGCCGATCGGCGTGCGGCCGCCCAGATTATGGCCCTACAGCGGTATTCCCCCATATCGCAGTCCGACGCTGATGAAGCTGAAGCTGACCTTTCTTTTCCTGAGGTGATCGATGGGCCGCCCTCCTTGTGACAGCAAAGTCCGGCTACAAAGGGGGGGGCACCATTAGGGACCCTCCGTCTCAACCCCGGCGAAGTATCCAACGGCTGCGCAAGGACCTAGGGCCCTCTTATTGCCTCTTTACGCTAACTCTCCCTGTCTCTCTCTTCCTTTTTAGGACTCTTGGAGGTGATACTCTCCACCGGACCGGATGTTCAAGTATCAAAAGGGGGGAATTGTAGGAGTGGACGACTGTAATGTAGCAACTACTGGACTGCCAAGACAACCTCAGCCCTTGTGAATAACACTTATGAACTTTTGCCTTACCTGTGGCATGCTCCACATTTGAATAACTACTGGACTTTTGTGTACTTTTGCATTGTGGACTTTTGTACTAGCAGGATTTTCTATTTGTACCAAAACCCCAGCTTTTATATAATGAGCCTACTAAACATGTGTAGTTTGGATTTTTTACTAGTAGTACTTATTCGTTAACCAGCAGCCAGATAACAAGTTGTAGTAGTCAGCAATTTAGGTTTGTAGGGAAGGCAGCGGGCTCTGCCAATGCAGTCTCATGATCTATGCATAGAGGCTGTATTGTGTGAACGTGCTGGAACACTACAATAAGTTACATTTTCTTGCAAAGTAACAATTTCTATGAAAGCTATGAAACTGACGTATCTTTTCTCTGTGAGAACTACAGAATTACTAATGTATTGCGCATGTGCATGTACTGCGCATGTGTATGTGTGACGTATGGTGTGTTTTATGCGCATGATCACTAATTTGTATAAGACCGAATGTCAGATGACGCTCAGGAGGCAGTATCCTGAGACTGAACTCAGTACTGTTCATTGCTAGCAATAAAGGTGTCCTGCTTTCGGAATCATTTGCCTCTTGTCTCCTGATTCACTTAGCCGAGGGCCTGTTTCAGTTGGGAGGCGGGGCTAGTGCTGGGCAGACTTATACGGTCTGTGCCCTGAAAAAGACAGATACAAATCAAGGTAAGGTATTCACAAAAAGTAGCACATATGAGTTATCTTGTTGGACAGACTGGATGGACCGTGCAGGTCTTTTTCTGCTGTCATCTACTATGTTACTATGTTACTGTTGGAAACAGGATACTGGGCTAGATGGACCATTGGTCTGAACCAGTATGGCTTCTTATGTTATGTTCCTGTGCTGACACTGGCACCTTGTGCAACATAGGCTTCACAACACATCAGCATGTGAGGGTTCACAGGTCCCCCCCCCCCCCCCCCCCCCCCCCCACTGAATTGCATTACTAGAGTGGGTGCTACAGAGCTGCTCAACAGGACAAGTGGTGCTCTGTCATGAAACCCAGCTGGAGGCATAACAGTGGTAGGGTCACTCTAGCACCTATCATAGTTTTGTTGCCTATGCCTAAAACCAGGCCTACAAAGAGCTCATTGATTTGGAAGACAGAGAGAGAGGATTTGGTATTATTTAGAAATCTGCTGTTTTGCATTTTTTCACTAAACATGAAACATATGCCTCTGCTCATAACCAAAACTAAGCTAGACGTGAAAAAGCCATTATAAGTCTCAGTCCATTGTGGCATCTGACACATACTACAGGCTGTACTTGTTAGCTATTTGAACTAATGGTTAAACTTATCACCTGTTTCTCACATTTGCAATAGGTCACAGTGCCAAGTCTTTGAAATTCACAGCAGCTTTCTGTTAGGGTTCAAGCCTCAGTTGCTTTTTATTTATTTGTTGCATTTGTACCCCACATTTTCCCACCTATTTGCAGGCTCAATGTGGCTTACATAGTACCATCAAAGGCGTTTGCCCAGTCGGTGAATAACAAATACAAAAAACCATCACTTGACCCTACCTGTCCCTCCAACTACCGCCCCATTTCCCTTCTACCCTTCCTCTCCAAGATACTTGAACGCGCCCGTTCACAGCCGCTGCCTTGATTTTCTCTCCTCTCATGCCATCCTCGATCCGCTTCAATCCGGCTTTCGCCCCCTACACTCGACAGAAACGGCACTATCTAAAGTCTGCAATCACCTGTTCCTCACCAAATCCAAAGGTCACTACTCCATCCTCATCCTCCTCGACCTATCCGCCGCTTTTGGCACTGTCAATCACAAGTTACTTCTTGACACACTGTCCTCTTTTGGGTTCCAGGACTCTGTCCTCTCCTGGTTCTCCTCTTATCTCTCCCATCGTACCTTCAGAGTACACTCTCATGATTCGTCCTCCACCCCATCCCACTCTCTGTTGGAGTTCCTCAGGGATCTGTAGGGTGAAAATAAGTAATTAGGGCAATAATTATTCCCTGATAAAACTTATTACAAGGTTTCCGCTCAGTCTAGGGGAAATATTATAAAGAAACCTTGTGCTGGCACCCTGCCAGTGTTTTGTTCTTCGCCAAAAAAACACAAAGCCACATCACAGATGATAATTGTTATTATTTATTACAGGTAGAAAAATAGACACTCTGCAATAGCTTATATGCAAAAATAATATCTTTTACTGATAGGCACACTAACAAAATATATTGTCTAACTACACTCTGATAATCCTGAGACTACGTAAAGTAATGATTAGAACAGTACAAATGATATCCTAATGATCCTTATGAAACTTATCACATCTTATGCAAAGTACACATTAGCAGCTGTCCCTGACCAAGAGCTGACATAAACCAGTCGTACTTAGATAAAACCACTGCCTAACCCCAGACCAGGAAATATATCACTGTGATCTTACCACGCTGTCCTGATGACGGCTTCGGATAAGACCGGAGCAGAATCTCCCCAGACGCTAACTCAGCTGTCTGTGTCTTATGTAGTGCAGGTCTTTCTCAGCAAACACACAGGTTCCAGTCTCTCCTTTGGTTCTCAGAGCCAATATCTCTGCCACAGGTATTTGCACCAGTTATGCAGGTCACAAGGTTGGTATCATACAGTCTCTAGCTCACCCGAGCCTTGCTGGATTTCTCAGTTCCTTCACAGGTACTCCTCTCCTCTGAGGGTCTCCAACGACTTTCTTCTCTCACTCTCCCCGCGTTCTTTCCAGACCTCTCTCTCAATGATAGCCTGGACCAATTCTTCTCTCATACAGTACAGTGCATGGGTAAGAAGAGTTCTTTGTTTTGTGACCTTGGAGATGGTAACTTCTGGTGCCATGAGTATGACTCCCTTCCCAGCGTCTCAGAGATAGAAGGGGGATGGTTGGATCACAGAATGTCCTTGGCTTCAGCAAGCCTGTCAGTGATTTTCCACAAGCTGAAGCTGGATCTTGCTGACACAGAGATGTTGCAGCAGCCATCTTATTATACCAAGATGCCATAGGCTTGTATAGGCCAAGACCAGCTCAGGCTAGATCACAGGGAAATACCCCTACAGATCTGTCCTTGGACCCCTTCTTTTTTCAATCTACACCTCTTTTCTGGGCTCCCTGATCTCATCTCATGGTTTCCACTATCATCTTTATGCTGATGACACCCAGCTTTATCTCTCCACACCAGACATCACTGTGGAAACCCAGGCCAAAGTATCGGCCTGCTTATCCGACATTGCTGCCTGGATGTCCAACCGCCACCTGAAATTGAACATGGCCAAGACCGAACTTATTGTCTTCCCATCCAAGCCCACTTCTCCTCTCCCTTCACTCTCTATCTCAGTTGATAACACCCTCATCGTCCCCGTCTCATCTGCCCGCAACCTCGATGTCATCTTCGACTCCTCCCTCTCCTTCTCTGTACATATCCAGCAGATAGCCAAGACCTGTCGCTTCTTCCTCTATAACCAGAGGCGGTCGCATAGGGCCCCGCGCGGCGCGCCTCAGTCAGCCTTGACCTAGTTCCAGCCGCCCGGGGATCGCCGCCGCTCGTCCCAACTGCCCGCCCTCTCCCCCACGATCGATCCCTTTCCTTTTTTTTCCTTTTAAATTTACCTCCAGTCCGGCAGCGTCAGTGAAAGCGCTCCCAGTAAAAGCGCTTCTCTTCGCTGTGTCCCACCTTCTTCTGACATCATGACGTCAGAAGAAGGCGGGACACAGCGAAGAGGAAAGAGGGACATGGATGGGATGGCAGGGCTCAGAGAGGGGAATTGCTGGATACATAGGTGAATGGAGGGGGGCAGGGGAGAGAGGAACAGATGGGAGGGCAGGGCCCAGGGAGAGGAGAAATTGCTGGAAATGGAGGGGAAGGGAGAGGGGGAGAATTACTGGATGTGGATGGAGGAGGGAAGGGCAGAGAGGGCCAAGGATGGACTTGGATGGGATGGCAGTGCTCAGGGAGAGGAGAAATTGCTGGAAATGGAGAGGGGAGAATTGCTGGATGTGGATGAAGGAGGGAAGGGCAGAGAGGGCCAAGGATGGACTTGGATGGGATGGCAGGGCCCAGGGAGAGGAGAAATTGCTGGAAATGGAGGGGAGGAGAGGAGAATTGCTGGATGTGGATGGAGGGGGGAAGGGCAGAGAGGGCCAAGGATGGACTTGGATGGGATGGCAGGGCCCAGGGAGAGGAGAAATTGCTGGAAATGGAGTGGAGGGGAGAGAGGAGAAATGCTGGATGTGGATGGAGGGAAAATTGTTGAATTTAAGGGCTGAATCGGAACACTTTGAAGGCAGATGCTGAAACTGGAGAAAGGATAGGGACAGGGGGCTACAGATGGTAGACAGAACACATAAGGACACAGGAGGATGGTGGACATGGTGACAGAAAAAATATCAAACGGAAAGAAGACACTGCATAAAACAGAAGACACTGGGACCAAAGCGAATAGAAAAACTAAATGATCAGACAACAAAGGTAGAAAAAAAGTATTTTATTCAGAATTTATTAATTGGAATATGTCAGCTTTTAGAAATGTGCATCTGTGATATTTTGCATGTAAGTTTCAATTTTTCTAGTATTGCTGCATGCTGAGTCTGACTTCTTGAGGTAACTTTCCATTCAGTATTTTGCCTTCATATTTGTTGTCATGTGTTTTCATGTGTGATCAAAGTACAGTATCCTGCTAGCGTGTAGTATTTGCAGCCCTTTTTTTTTTCACAAGGTAGTGTATTGGTGTTTTAGAGCCTGGTGTAATTACAGTTCTGCCTTTCCATGCATAAGGTTGTAGCTCGTCCTGTCCTTGGAATTAGTGCTGTTATGGTTTGGTAAGGTTCTGACTGTGTTTTTGCACAGGTTTGTGTATAGTGTTTTGCAGTGGAGAGATTGTGTGTCCGCACCTCTGACCCCCCAGGGTTATGAGAATTGGAACTACTAATTGTGGACTTGAACTGAATAATTTCTTGGGAGGGCGGGTTTCATGATAGCATTGTGCTTATTTCAATCAGTTTTTCTGTAGAAGTTTAGCTTCATTTGTCTTTATTTGAAATTTCATAAATAAACATTTTTCTAAAAATTGAATAATCTTATCAATGGGTGGGGCGGGGCTAGGATGGGGCCCCACAAAATTGGTCTGCATAGGGCCCCGCACTTGCTAAGACCGGCCCTGTCTATAACATTAGCAAAATTCGCCCCTTCCTCTCTGAGCACACCACCCAAACTCTCATCCACTCTCTCATTACCTCTCGCCTTGACTACTGTAACCTACTCCTCACTGGCCTCCCACTTAGCCATCTATCCCCCCTTCAGTCCGTTCAGAACTCTGCTGCACGTCTTATCTTCCGCCTTGACCAATATACTCATATCACCCCTCTCCTCAAGTCACTTCACTGGCTTCTGATCAGATACCGCATACAATTCAAGCTTCTCCTACTAACCTACAAATGCACTCGATCTGCAGCCCCTCCTTATCTCTCCTTACGTTCCTACCCGTAACCTCCACTCTCAAGACAAATCCCTTCTTTCAGTACCCTTCTCCACCACTGCCAACTCCAGGCTCCGTCCTTTCTGCCTCGCCTCACCCCATGCTTGGAACAAACTCCTTGAGCCCATACACCAGGCCCCCTCCCTGCCCATCTTCAAATCATTGCTCAAAGCCCACCTCTTCAATGTCGCCTTCGGCACCTAACCACTACACCTCTACTCAGGAAATCTAGACTACCCCAACTTGACATTTCGTCCTTTAGATTGTAAGCTCCTTTGAGCAGGGACCGTCCTTCTTTGTTAATTTGTACAGCGCTGCGTAACCCTAGTAGCGCTCTAGAAATGTTTAGTAGTAGCAGTAGTTGTATAGTGATCGTATGAGGTATAAGTGGAGGGTCGGACTGGATGAAGATTGCGTGATGTCCTGTTCGATCATAGTCATGCTGTGTTGGTAGGTGAAGAGAGTTACGTGGGGTCATTGGTGTAGGCCTTTTCAGCTAGAACTTCAGTTCTGCCCATGCTTTGTGTTTACATGGTTATATCTTAAGCTTATGAGCTGTCCCAAAAGTGGCGAGATTCCATCCCTTGGTCTGACCCAGTAGGGCAACTCCTGTGCTAATCAAAAGTAAAACAGCTTCTTGAAAGGGTTACATAATCTTTACTCATACAACTAAACAGGGTCACAACCTGGCCAGGCTTCAAATAGAAATATTGGTCTGTGCCTTTGGGGTTCACGTGCTTTCTGTGGTCACAAAAACAGGATTGCTGCTACAGAAAGTTTGATACACACTGCTTTTATACATTGAGTGCTGCATGTCGGAGTAATTCATTTTCTCCAGTCTAAAATCTTCCTGCCTTCAGGGCTAGTTCAGGAACCCTAGGCAAACCTTCAGCTTTGTGCCAACAATCCTGATCATTTCACCACCCTACTGTTGTTTCTTTGGAGTTTGTCTGGGTGTCAGAACCTGTTATTTTGTTTTGTCCATAGTTGCTCTTTGGCACCCCTCAGAAGCCACTGCCCTAGGGGAGTACATACTCATGCCCTAACTCAACATGTAAACTTTTGAATCCATTAAGGTACCAGTACAATACAGGACTAAATTTAAAACGAAGTCTGAACTTTGAGCCCCTTAAAGGAAAAATGGACCAGAGTATTTGAAGGATCTCCCTCTGCTTAATCTGCTCACATTTACTATGTTACACACCTCCAAGCTCATTAAGTTTCCCCTAACTACATCCTCTCCAAAGGAAATCATGTGATGTGACACCAGCCCATGAACATTATCCAGAGAAGCCCTTCCACTCTGGAATGCACGCCCTGAAAGGCTCTACTTAAAACAACTAACTTGCTAGTCACACACGCACAAGGACTAACGCCAGCTGCATAGACTGGAGCAGGACTTACTAATCCACTTCTAGACTAGCTGAGATCATATTCACGCATCTTTCTTTAAGTTAATCTCCTTATTTTTCAATTAGTTCCTGTTACTCTGTTCCATCTCCGCTTACACCCTATGCTGTCTATGAAAATGTTTGATTATTTAATGTGTTGACAATTATAAGCAGCCTGCTAAGCCAGATGTATTGAGATTTTGTCCAGATTGTTCTTGTGGTACATCATCTTGGGTGAATTTCTTCAAAAACACAGTAAATAAAGAAATCTCCACTGTACACAGAAAGCAAGCCTTTCTTCCCCTCCCTATCCCCGTAGATAGCATTTATTCAATCATGAATTCATGTAGTCATCTAAGTAGCTACAGAACTCATCATGCTTTATTGACCCAGAATAACTTCAACACATACTACAATGCACTAATTAGGGGACCATTCGTTAAAGCAAGGTGGCAAAATGCACTAAATTCTGTAACAGCATCTGGGCACCACTGTAGAATACGAGTAGAAGTGGGCATTTAGGTGCACCCACATGCCATGTCAAAGGCAGGTGTAAATGTGCACGCCTGAATAAGGCATCTCGGTGCATAACTTACAGCAATGGGCCCATGCTCCACCCCCATGAATGCAGCCTCTTGCATTTACCTGCTAAGCCAGTTGTGCACTTGTTACAGAATAGCGGAGTGCATGGCTAGCACATACATGTATAACATAGTATAGCATGAGGGGGTTCTGCAGAAATAGTTGACCACTAAGAAAGCAAGACTCTGCATAGGGATTTTGAGCTGGTTTAACTTGCTGTTTAATAATACAGCCAATAAGTAATGTACAAAGTCCACAAATATTTAAACTTGCCAGCTTTGCACTAATATGGAAAGGGAAAGTAGAACACAATTCTTTGAAATTTTCCTGGAAAATAATACATTACAAACAAAAAGGAATCCAACACAAAGTGACCCATATTACAATTCCAAAAAAAAATTGATTCTCTTTATTTATTTATCATGGGAAAAGACCTCAGACATCCATGGTGAACTAGCAATGCTTCCGCTGGGACATGTGATTCACTCCCCCCACCCCATTAACTGTAAATTTATCAGAGAAAACTTGCAACATAATTAGCTTCTGCCATAAAATAAAGGAGAGCTTAAACAGCATACTCAGCTTTATATGCAGAAGAGCCTCCATTTCACCCACTGGCAGCTTCCCGAGGCGCTATACTTTAATTTGCTCTCTTATTTACCAAAGCCTCTCAGGCAACTTCCATCTTGTTACTCTCACCGCTTTACAATCCTATCTTAAGCATTTAACAGAATGCTAAATGCTTCTAGTGGAACCTGACAAAGCTTTAATAAGTATCTTCCATGGGCCATGGTCCAGCTGAAGGACTTGCATCAAGGGGCTGAAAGTATCCTACTCAACATCTGATGTGACATATACCCCCGGATTTTATATATAGTGCTGAGATTTCCACATGGAAGTCAAAGCATATTCCATAACAATGTGCATAACCTAACTCGTTAACAAGCTACTCAGCCCCAATAATTGGATTTGAACTAATTATCAGCACTAATTGGCAATAATTAGATTTACACACACTTCTGGTCACCACATCTCATAAAAGATACAGTGAAATTGGAAAAAGTACAGAAAAGGGCAATGAAAATGATAAAGGGGATGGGACAACTTTCCTAAGAAGAAATACAAGTGGTATTGCATTAAGGTGCATAAATGGTAAAGTAGAATACAAAGTGGTATTGCATTGAAGTTCCTAAATGATAGAGTGAATTATAGAATAAGTTAGGCAATCAACTATAGAAAGTTCATTTCCGGCATGAGAAATAAAGTGGTAGTGCGTATTGCATAACATTCATTAGTAACAACATAGGTTATCAGTCTAGTGTAGAGAGTTCGGTTTTGTCTAGTTCATGTAGAGTCTAGTTGTCTAGTATTTAGGATGGATCATTATGGTATGCCTTTTTGAACAGGTTGGTTTTCAGTAGTTTTCAGAAGATTGTTAGGTTATGCATTGTCTTTATGGCCTTTGGTAGTGCATTCCACAGTTGCGCGCTTATGTAGGAGACGCTAGATGCATATGTGGATTTATATTTAAGTCCTTTGCAGCTGGGGTAGAGGAGATTCAAGAATGTGCGTGCTGATCTTTTTGTGTTCCTAGTTGGCAAGTCTATGAGGTCTTATAGACCGAGGCTTCACCGTGAACGATTTTGTGGACCAGGGTGCAAACTCTGAATGCAATTCGTTCTTTTCGTGGGAGCCAGTGTAGTTACTCTCTTCGTATTTTGTTTTTCCAAATATGAGTCTAGCTGCTGTGTTTTGGGCAGCTTGGAGTTTCTTAAAGAAAGATTTTATTCTTTTGATTTCCCCCATTGAGTGGAACATTTTCTTTGCTGTATTTTTCGCATGGCTTTCAAGTGTGAGATTTCAGTCAATTGTAACTCTGAGAATTTTCAGACTGTCTGAAACAGGCAGGGTGTAGTCTGGGGTGTTTATGGTGGTGGGTTTGTTCGTGTTATATTGTGAGGAGAAAATGAGACATTGTGTTTTTTCTGCGTTGAGCTTTAGTTGGAATGCATCCGCCCATGAATTCATTATTTGGAGGCTGTGTTTGATTTCATTTGTGATTCCAGTTAGATCGTGTTTGACCAGGATGTAGATCGTGACATCATCTGTGTAGATGTACGGATTAAGTCCTTGGTTGGATAGCGATTTGGTTAAAGGTGTCATCATTAAATTAAAAAGGGTTGGTGAGAACGGTGATCCTTGGGGTACTCCGCATTCAGGTTTCCATGATGATGATGTATTTGAATTTGATATCACTTGATATGTTCTTGCGGTTAGGAAGCCACAGAGCCATCTAAGTACATTTCCCCCAATCCCGAAGTACTCTAGGATGTTCAATAGTATTTGGTGGCTAACCATGTCGAATGCACTGGACATGTCAAATTGTAGAAGTACTATTGCCGGTTGCAATTGTTTGTTGGCATTTGGTTAGGAGAGTGATTAGTACTGTTTCGGTGCTGTGGTTGGATCGAAATCCTGACTGTGATTCATGTAGTATTGAGAATTTGTTTAAGTAGTTGGTAAGTTGTTTGGTTACCATACTTTCCATTAGTATGACTGTCAGAGGGATGGATGCTACCGGGTAGTAGTTGGTTGTGTCATTTGTTTTTTCCTTTAAGTCTTTGGGTATAGGGGTAAGTAGTATATTTCCTTTATCCTTGGAGAAGAGTCCATGTTGTAACATGTAGTTCAGGTGTGACGTGAGGTCAGATATGAAGCGTTGGGGTGTGAATTTTATTAGGTTGTTGGGACAAATATCCAATTTGCAGTGGGATTTGGCAAATCTGTTGATTGCTTAGGTGACGGTTTCGTCGATCAGAAGATCGAAGTTTGTCCAGGTTCGGTCTGCTGGGTATTCATTGGGAATTGGGTCCAGGCAGTCAATGAATTTTTTGTGATCGGTGGTATTAAGTGGTAGCGTGGATCGTAGTTTTATAATTTTCTCATTGAAGTATTTAGCAAGGTTGTCTGCTGATGGGGTGTCTGTGCTGGTTGTGGTAACTGGTGTGGTGTCTAGAAGTTTGTTCACGAGTTGGTAAAGTTTATGCGCGTCTTTGTAGTCTGGCCCTATTTTGGTTTTGTAGTATGCTCTTTTGGTTTGTCTTATTGTATACTAGTAAAAAAGGCCTGTTTCTGAAAGAAATGAAATGGGCGCTAGCAAGGTTGTCCTCTAATGGCAATTATGTTTTTAAGGGAACTGTTAGGAGAGAGTATGTGTGAGAGAGTGAATGAGTATGTGTCAGAGAGAGACAGTGTGTGACTGAGAGCCAATGTGTATATCTGTGTGAGTGAGAGAGTGTAGTGTCTATCCCGTGTGCACCAATTATGCTCTCTCCCCTGCATTCATCCATATGCAGGATCTCTCCCCTGCCCCCTCCATACATCGTGGTGCAGCAATTCTCCTCTGTCCCTTGCCTCCCCCCCCCCCTACATGTGCATCACACCTCCCCTCCTCCAAGTTCCATGCCCCCCTCCCTCCCATTTCCATTCCCTCCCAGTTCGTGGCCCTCCTCTCTCCCTCCCCTCTCTCTCCCCTTTCCATCCCCCCTCCGAGTTCCAGGGTCCTCCCCCTCTCTCCGAGTTCCAGCGTCCTCCCCTCCCTTCCAGTTCCAGGCCCCCTCACTCCCTCCCCTCCCAGTTCCAGGGTCGTCGTCCCTCCCTACGATTTTTAAAACTCATCTTCACTCACCACGTCAACGTTTCGGCAGCCAGCAGCAGCGGTACAACGCACGCAGGCTCGGCCCGTCTGTGTTAGTTCTGGTCCCGCCCTCATTTCCTGTTTCCGCAAGAGCGGGAGCATAGCTAAGACAGAGAGACAAGCCGAGCCTGCGTGCGTTGTACCACTGCTGCTGGATAGGATTACGATGAAGAATGGAGGCGTGATAAGTGGCTGCGGCGTATCGGGGAACTTTGCTTCTTTGCGTGCAGTGCAAGGGAGGACGTGCCGGGCCGGAAGCTTTTTGCGCGGCAGTAGTGCTCGCAGCTGAGTTAGAGGGAGTCGAAACGGAGCTTAAACTCTTTTTTTTTGGGGGGGGGGGCGATATATCTCACGGTGCTGAAGCAGGAAATTGCTTTCTTTCCTGTGGTTGGTCCCTTCTTCTGACGTCGCGTTACCATGGACGGAGCAATTATGAAGCCTACGAACACTACAGGGCTTCACGGTTTCACTGCCATGGAGTCAGCTTCAGAACGTTGGAGGTGCGAATTATTATATTAGATTTGTATTTTCTTTGCATTTGTTTCCATGCGTTAAGTGTGTATTCATCTTTCATTTTTGTTCATGCTCGTTTGAGTCTCCTAACTTGTTTTTAGTTTTTTCAGTTCTTCGTTAAACCAAGGTATCAAGATGTGTCTTCATGTGGTTCTTGTTTGTAATGGTGCAATTTTGTCTAATATGCTCCTGCATCTGTTGTCCCAATTTAGGAGGTAATGTTTGCAGTCTGTTTGTGCTATCCATTCGTTTTTGTATATCTGTTGCCAGAATATTACAGAGTCAATTTGGCCTCTCGTGGTGTAGGTTGTGCGTTCTTGCTTTTGCTATGTGCCTTTTTTTCGCCACTGTAGGGCTAGGTTTAATTTGTGGTGGTCTGACCATGGTATGTCTGTCCATTTTGTATCTGTTAGTATAAGGTTTAAGTCCGAGGACAGTTTGTGTGTCCTTTGACATGGGTAGCTTGCATATTAGGCCAGCTGAGGTCCCATAATTGGAGGAAATCCTTGCATTCACGTGCATTGGTTGAGTTAGGGTCTTCTAGGTGTAAGTTTATGTCCCCTATTATAAGTAGATTGGAGTTAGATACACATGTATTCGATATAAAATCCATTAAGTGTGGTTGGCATTCTTGCCAGTTACCTGGTGGTCTATAAAACAAGATGTTTAGGTGGTCAAGCAGGGTAGTATGGTGAATTCTGAGGCAATTTCAAGTTTTGGTGTTATAGACTCAGCTGTTGTTGTTACGGTGAAGCGAGATCTACAGATTAGTGCTATGCCTCCTCCTCTTTTTTCTTTTCTTGTCCAGTGAGTGATTTTGTAGCCTGGGGGGAAGAGTTCTAAAATTATGGGGTCCTTGTGATCATGGATGCAGGTTTCGCTCATGAATAGATTGAGATTGTCTGCCGTGATCCAGTCTGTTATTATTGTTGTTTTGTTGACTACTGATCTGGCGTTTATGTATCCCACTTGAATTGTTTGGTAGGGGTCTGTTGGTTTTGTGGTTGTATTGATTTTCAGAAGTTGTCTGTTCTCCTGTAGTGTAGGTTTATTATGACCTTTCTTTCCTTTGTAGTGATTTTGTCTGCGTAAGGTAGTTCTTCCATTGTTTTGGTTGTTATTATTCTGGTGAGGTGTATTGTATCCGGGTAGTCTGTAAAGATTATGTATTGTGGTTATGTTGTTGGTGTCCGTGAGAGGGGTGGTTAGTGTGTGGTGAATTAGGGATAATGTGTAGACTATTAAATCAAACTACAGAAAGTATTTCTTCACTTAAAGTGTAATTAAACTCTGGAATTCGTTGCCAGAGAATGCAGTAAAAGCAGTTAGCTTAGTGGGGTTTAAAAAAAGATTTGGATAGCTTCCTAAAAGAAAAGTTCATAAGCCATTATTAAGATGGACTTGGGGAAAAGCCACTGCTTATTTCTAGGATAAGCTGAATAAAATGTGTTGTACTGTTTTGGGATCTTGCCAGGTGCTTGTAACCTGGATTGACCTCTGTTGGAAACAGATGCTGGGCTTGATGGACCCTTGGACAGTCCCAGTATCTGTCAATTTTTACTTTTATATATATTAAAAATGAATGAAAACCGTTCATGATAGAATGACTTAACACATTAAATTGATGCACGTCTTAACTGTACAGTGCTCTATGTGAGATGCAGCTGCAGTTCCAAGCCTAAATGTTTCTCCTCACATCAGTATGCTATGGTGCCAGATTCTGTGCATATGTACCAAGTTACAGAGGGAGCTGCAAGCTGTGGTCCTCTGTTGAAGGCTCAGCTCCACATGGGGTGAAAACTACATATGCACTTTCCCCTTAAGTTATGAACAAAGACTAACATCATCATCAGCCCAGAAGCAGCTAGTTTATTTATTTATTGCATTTGTATCCCACATTTTCCCACCTTTTTGCGGGTTCAGTGTGGCTTACAATATGAGTTAAATGTTGGATATACAATTTGTTACAGATTGGTTATGGATTACATTGTGCAGAGTTATGCAAAACAATCGAGGTGTCGTTAAGGAATGTAACAATGGAACACAAACATTGAAACTTTGGAAGGAAACAATGGGAGCTTAGAGGGCGATAATAAGGCATGAAGACGTATGGTATATATCTTTCTGTGAGTAAAGGTATGAGTGATGTGATAATACGGGAATGAGAGTTCAGAGGTGAATGTATGATGCATTAGTGAACAGTAAGTGTGGACTTTATGTGTTTTGGTTCTTTCCGTAAATTTTTTCAAAAAGATGGGTCTTCAATAATCTGCGGAAGGAAGCATGCTCGTTGATCGTTCTTAAGTTGCACGGCAGTGCATTCCAAAACTGCGTGCTCATGTGAGAAAAGGTTGACGCGTGTAGTGCTTTGTATTTCAAGCCCTTGCAATTGGGGAAGTGGAGGTTAAGGAAGGTTCAGGATGATCTTTTGGCGTTTCTGGGTGGTAAGTCTATTAACTCAGACATGTAGGCTGGGGCTTCGCCGTGAATGATTTTGTGGACTAATGTGCATACTTTAAAAGTGACGCGTTCCTTGAGTGGAAGCCAGTGCAGTTTCTCTCGTAATGGTTTTGCACTTTCATATTTTGGCTTTCCAAAGATGAGTCTGGCTGCCGTATTCTGGGCTGTTTGAAGTTTCCTGAATGTTTGTTCTTTACAACCTGCGTATAGTGAGTTGCAGTAATCCAGATGGCTGAGCACGAGGGATTGCACTAGGCTGCGAAAGACGGATCTTGGTTAATTCAGCTGAATCAAAAAAGCAACAACCCTTTCCCCACATTAAACATTACTGATACCTGCAACATTGTTTAAATGCACCATGACATTTGTTTGGTTTTGTAAACCCTCCAGTGACAGGGGAAAAAAAAAAAAAAAGCTGTTGCTGAATGTAACTCACTAAATCCAGAAATGACCTTGAAGTTACAAGCTACTGCAAACATCTTCATAGCTCCCAAATTCCCAGAAATACAACGTAAAACCAATAGTTTTACAATCTTGCTCTTTAATTAACAGAAAAAAGGCTGTATCAATAATGCCTCCACAAAAGAGTAGATTCTGGATAGTGAGAAAGATCAAGCCTTTATATTCACTTTAGGCTCCAATTCAGTTCTTGCAGGATAAGGCTGCTTCACCAGCAAATACTGAGCAAACAGAATTTTTTCATAGCACCAGAAGACTAAACTATAATTTCTGGATTTTTGACCATACAGAAAATACCTTATCATGGAGCAAACTTAAAAGAATACTTACACATTATAAGCAGACAATATAAAAATGTATGCAACTCGACATGCAGGAAGATGATCTCAAAACAGAAGGTTTTAGAAGGATATCAAGCTTGCAAGTCAAAACGTTGGCACCCACATACTGAGGATGATGAGACTGCAAGTGGTCATTTAAATAAATTGTTACATTTGTTATTATATGTCAAGATTAGATTCAAATATTTTCTTTGAATGAGTACCACCCACAGCGAGAACTGTTATATAGGCAAGACTGGCCAGCGAGTACGAGTACTTTATATACTGAATCTTTTCCTTGAAAAAAAAAAAAAAAAAAAAAAAACAGCTAGTCCCTTCCCAGAGCTTAGATACTGAAGAAAAGGTAAAAGTTCACTGCCCTCCTCAGAGTCAGCAAGTTCAAAAATCATTCTCTGTTCTGTAAAAGCTAAAGATTTACCTCTACTCTGATGTCCACTAAGATGAGCCCTTTCACACAATACTGCACAGCATTTCTGACTTTCGGACATTTAAAATGTATGTGAACCCTTTAAAACCAAGTCAGCAGTTTTTCCCCAGTGTACAATTATCTTCCATGTAAGATTTTACACCTTTCCTACTCTTCAGGTAACAAAAGGAAAAGGCCGCCAGTGGAATCAAGTGGCAGCAGCACAAGTTAATTGCCTGAAAATGTGCTCCATATCCTCTTTGACTCATCCTAACTTGCTTGTTTCTATTTTGTCTTGGCTATTCCCTTCTAAGCTTCATGTCCAATGTATCAAAGACAAGCTCATTTCAACTATCACAGCATTAGCTCTTCCAAAACACATCCTCATTGCTCCTAACTAGACCTCACTAAAACTATTAAAAGCTCCCAAAGCATCAAGAGAAAATCTAACCCTGCAATGTTATATCATCCTAATCAAATTCCTCAGAATTTCTGTATCAGACAAGGGAGAAGGTGAGTTGCATAGTGACAAGTCTAACAGAGGAATCTTATGTGCACAAGATGACTCTGCACCTTGAAAATACTGTTATATGCACAGGGTACAACTGTGCCTGCTATGCAAAATTCAGAAAGGGACAAACCTTCAATTTTCTTTTTTTATTCAGATATTTAGGGCTCATCTAATCAAGTGGTTACCTACTTTAGAAACATGTTTTCAATCTGCTTAAGGAGGGAAAGTACCTTTTAAAAAAATACCTAAAAACTTTCAAAAGTCCCATGGTTTTACAGTCCTCAGTGATCCTACATGTGGGTTTGCTAACCTTTAACAAATTTCATATGATTGCTTCCTAAATCAGGAGTGGAGAAAGCACTGTAAGAAAGCCTGAATGATAGCAAGATTCTAAATCTTAATGTTAAAAAAAAATCCAATAATTAAATAATTTATCATCTTGGGATTAAGAGCAGCCAACACAAAGCACATTCACATTATAGAAACCTAATAAATAGTAATAAAAAAAACATAGAGGTGAAATTCACTGTGAAGAGTCTGCTGTTCATTTGATCGATGTATAGTGATAGGATCATGTCACTGCTGTGACTCCACGGCTAACCCAACATGTGCATGACGGATGGTACGCCCGTGAAGCTTGTAGCCATCCTGGGAAACTATGGTCACCGTACCAGGCTTCATACCCTCACTTGGCACATGGCAAACTACTTCATGGTCATAAGGATCATATGCCCCTCCGATGGGGTTCATTTTGCGTAGGCCATGTTTGGCAAAAACGCTTTGTAGTTTGGCACCAATAAGCAGGAGTCCTTCAGAAATGGTTTGCAGTGCTGCTTCCTCACTGTTGAGTTTCTCTTGTGCAACATGCTCTGTTGTTTTCTCCACCATATCTGCTACCTCTACCAAGTCCCGACAGAAGCTCTGTATCCCTAAGGAGACAGCAAACATGTGTGACCAAAGGTCTGAAGCAGTTCCCATAAATTCTGCAGCCTAGTCAACATCAGTTGACAAAAATCTGTCCACTACTTTATGAAGACCAAGCCAGTAAAAACTCAAACACAAGCCTAGTTCTGTGAAACTTGTCACGGCTTCCAAACAATTAGAGCTGAAAACATAACAAAACAGAAACATATAAGTTTGCAGGATTCTACTTGGTTGGCCATCGCTATGGGGCCTTATCAAGCTGCAGTAAAAGGGAGCCTGTGGTGGTATTGGCATGTGTTTTTGATGTGCGTGGAGCCCCCTTTTACTGCAGCGGGTAAAAGGCTGTTTTTTTTTTTTTTTTTTTAAAGAAACATCCTTGCGGTAAGTGAACCACTTTACGTGCAGCCATTTCCCGGGGGAGCCCTTACCACCACTTATTTAGTTGATGGTAAGGGCTCCCACACTGCCCAATCACCGCCGGGTAAGCCCTGGCAGTACAAAAATAGAAAAACTTTTGTAGCGCTGGAAATAGAGTGCACCGGAGGTGGGAACTACCACCAGGCTCCTGTACTTCCGGATTGCTGTGTGCCAACCCTTTAGTAAAAGGGCCCCTAAATGTTCACTTTGTGGGAACCAGAGCTAAGCCCACACATATAAAATTCATTAACATCTATAATGCTTATCCTTTTTCTTCTAGAGCAAGAAGAATCTCAAGGAACATTCATGTACTTTAACATTCAAATTTATGCATTAATCCTTCTTAAGTGTTTTGAAAAGTTTTATGGCCTAAATAAGCAACACTGTGCATTGAAGAGTCAAAGTTGGATGCTGGAATCTGAATGCGTGTAAATTTTGTGGTATTGAAATTTAGTCACATAAAATATCTTTTCTTTTTTGGGAATGTGGGGAAAGGGGGACACAAGTCAAACTACACAAGAACAATGGAAAATGCAGTTCAGCAAGACAATGGCTAATCTCCTTTGAGGGGCTTGTTGAGTTCATTCAATGAGTTTTGAGATATATGTTCAATATCCTGGGAAAGATTTACCTACAATGCTTCTTAAGTGTATGCCTTTTTTAAAACTAGCTCTAAGTAATGCCATCAATCCTTGTATTCATATCTTCTTGTACAAATATGATACTTTTAAAGATCTTAAAAACCCAGCTCTTAACTGCAGCACTACTTTTTCCAAAGCAGAAATAACAGCTATCAATGAGCTAAGGTCAGCCCTGATCCAAGCTAATAGACCCTATCAGAAACCATTTACATTAATCTAGAAAACAGAAAAAGATAGGGTACAGCAAGCTAAACTGAAGTTGGTGGCTGTCATGCAACTGGCAAAGGCTACTCCATCATGTATCTTCAAGCTCTTTGGTGATATGGAAAATGAACCATAAGAAGAAAACATACAGGAGACCTGGAAAACGTAAGAGAGCCAAGAAATAAGGTAAGCTAATATGAATGAGCTACCCAGCACTGCGGTCATAAAGTTGTGCTCCCTCCTTTCCTTACCAAACAACTTGGCATCCTCCACAAACTTCTGGGTTCTTCTTTTAACATTTTCAGAGTCAGCCACAGCCCTTTGGTATCGTATCTGCTCAAAGAAATTGGGAATACAGTAATAAAAGAACGCTGCCTAGCAAGCATAGCAACGATTTATCCATCCAATATCCAATTAAAATTTGGCTTGCAATATTAACTGTTCTGCTGAGGTACAATAAATTGATTTACTATATGTGACATATGCAGTCCTTGTATGCTCAAAACCTAGGTCCAGTCTATCCTGTGGTTCATGATCGAAGTATACGTGAAGTAAATTACAATATACTGATACATACAACCATATTCTGAATGTAAAACATCCTCTCTCCCACACTTTTCAGGTTCCCAAGTCTGGTCCTGGAAAACCACTTGTCTGTCAGGTTTTCAGAAAATCCACAATGAATATGCATGAAAGAGACTTGCATATAATGAAGGCAGTGTATGCAAACCAAGTTCATACGTATTCATTGTGGATATCCTGAAAGCCTGACTGGCAAGGGGTACTCCAGGACTGGACTTGGGAAACAATATCCCAACAAATGAACCGTAGAAACAAATTCCCTGAACACAACTCACATTTAAATCATTGATTTGTTCCTCTAATTTCATGGCTTTTTTTTCCAGAGCACGAACAGTGTCCAACTGTTTTTGACTGGTCTGAGTATCATCCGTATTACAGTCATCCCCAGAATTCCTCTGTTGAGCAGCTGTACTAAACACACAGGAACATTCCCTGTAATAAGCAGAAACAAAATTCAGCTAAGACTAAGGAGCACCAGAAAGGACAAAGAATGGCTGCCTCAGCAGTGTCAAATGGCCACTGAATGCTCCCCCACACCACCATCATCTGCTGCACATTATTATGCTTAATTTCATTTATTGCTGAGAACCTCTCTATCTCCACCCCTCCCCCCAATTACATTCAAAAATAGACAGAACAAAGTCTTATTCGCTTTTCCCCATCACAGAATGTGCAGGTTTAAGTAACCAGTGTGATGTTCAACAAGCCATACATTAAGGGAACGCAGATTTTTCATACGCTGTTCTTTTATTCATTATACTAGCCATATTGGTCCTACAGAACTCTAGTTTGATGCCTTTTGGAAACAGAATTTGTAGTGTGCAAGAGTTTTCAAGATCAGAGGGGTCCCTTCTTCAGATTAGTGTTTCCATCATATTATTTCAAAAGCTCAGGAAGAACAGCTGTCATCCTTTCAAAGCCTATCACAACCTACAGCTTCCAATTTTACTTTTTAAAATTTGAATTTGACCTAGTTAGATCAATCAACTCAATCATCATGAATTAAAAGCTTATAAAGACTAAAGCAAACAACTTTTTTTCATTAAGGTGCCTACAACACTTCATTTACATAAATCAGTTGTTACTGTTGAGTTGTGCACACCACAGATTTTTACATTAGTGAAAGAATCCTTCATTGAATAGTCAGATATCTGGGTAAAACTAAACCTTATGGTTCAATATTATTGTTTTATGCAAGCTTTTTTTCTTGTGTGTGTTCTTTGTTTGCCGCTCAGAGTTGTATATAGATGGGATATAATTAAATTATTTTTAAAAATAAGACAAAGTGCATAAATTGTTTGATGAAAGCTGGACAGTAATCTGTTCTGCATATTCCTAACCAGGTCACACGCTCTCCTAATTGCAAGCTTCTAGTCCATAACCTATCACTTCCCTTAATGCCCATCTGGAGTTCAGAAGAGACTAACTGAGCAGGAGTATATCCCTGAGTTATTTATAAAGAACAGATCACGGCTTCAGAGGTGAAAGATAGGTTTCCAACACGTACTACAGTCATACCAAAGGTTGGAGTTTTCTGTAAGAAGTTCTTCTCCCAAGTAGACGGATTCTTTGGAAAGCTGTAATGTTGGGGGAGGTAGGGGAAATGCAATAAAAATTCTCTATATCACGTTCTCAAGAGTATTGCTTATACACACTTTAAAAATGCTTTCAAAGAATTGTCCAAAGTAAATACCTAATACTGTGAACTGTTTTAATTTTTATTTATACTTGTTTTGGTGAGAGACTGAAATGATCACTGCAGAAAAAGCCTACAATAACAGGGCCGTGGAAGACAATTATGTGAACAGAAGCTCCCCTACCCCCATTTCTGAGAGCGCCCTTGACCTTTCACATGCACATCTCTGGGAAGGTAGCTGGGTGGTTATACCGTGAAATGTTAGTAAGGTTAACAGATTTGATGCATAGTATATCTATGATAACCCAGTTTGTTGGTTGTGCATGTTCACAGAAATGTACCATCTCTGTAAAATTCACACTCTTAGTCAGGCTATGCAACCGCCTAACTACTTATGAACTCCACACAAGACCAAGTTAATTTAGCAGGCCATTTTGATAACATCTGGGTAAGAACCTCATCACACATAAAAGCTAAACTGCTTCCACAAAAAATAAAGCAGGCAGGCTACATGGACCTTACAATCATTATCTGTTGTCAGACTGTTTCTACATCTCATAGCCCATGTTAAAAAAAACCAAACCCTCCTGACAGAGCTATTGAATCAGATTTGTCCATAACATTTCTTCTCAGTATCATGCAATATTTGGACTAACTTTCAGAGCAGGATACTACAGGCCCTTAGTCCCTCCTTCTGTCCAGTTATATTTGCAAGTGTGTGACTAGCCTACGTGAAGCAGAGAGCTTCCTGCATGGCTTCGCTGGGCAGGGTGTTGGAGGAAGGGAGGGAGGAAGGGAGGCAAGTGTTGAAACAAAGGATAGGCAGAAGGCTCTGTCTCCATTCCACCTACTCCTCTCCCTCAGCAGACAACCTTGAACAAATTTGCCTTTCAAGACAGTTTAAAAGATAACTGTAGTCTTCAGCTTACCAGTTTTACATGGGAAATGTCTAACATTTACAAAGAAATACAGATTCACCAACAAAAAGGTGATTCCTTTCTATTAGAAATAAACAGAAACAGAACAAAGAATAAGACGATACCTCTTTTTTAGTGGACTAAATACATACATCTTTTGATTAGCTTTTAACAGCAATACTACTTTCAGAGTTTGTGATCTGAAGAAGGTATTGCCTTTGAAAACTAATCAAAAATACATTAAATTAATCCAGTAAAAAGTTTTTATTTTTATTACCTTTAAAAATGGACAAACATGGCTACCACACCACTTTACTTTTTACTGGACTAACTTAACTAAAGTCTTGATTAAGCACAAACAAAATATTTCTATACCTAAAAAGGTGTTCTAAACAAAAGTGATTTCAATTTGAATATCAATGGATGTTGGTGAATATGAAGGACTGCTCCCTTCCAAAAAAAAAAACCCAAACCCTGAATTTTAGTTCAGATTATAAGAGCCTAGCACTTACATCTACTTAATGTCAGCTGCAAAGAAACTGGAACTGATCTCAATATCAGAAATAAAATGAACCAAAAAGCCTACAAATCTGTTTCAGTAGGACCTATTACTGGAAAGCCATACTAATGAGCTGCATACAAAATAATTAGCAAGTTTTTGCACAAACTGTATCAGGAAAGGAGAAACAGGGGTGATATGATACAGACGTTCAAATATCAAAGGTATTAATCTGCAAACGAACCTTTTCCGGAGATGGGAAGGTGGTAGAACTAGAGGGCACGATACGAGATTGAAGGGGGGCAGACTCAAGAAAAATGTCAGGAAGTATTTTTTCACGGAGAGAGTGGTGGATGCTTGGAATGCTCTCCCACGGGAGGTGGTGGAGAGGAAAACGGTAACGGAATTCAAACATGCGTGGGATAAACATAAAGGAATCCTGTTCCGAGGGAATGGATCCTCAGAAGCTTAGCTGAGATTAGGTGGCAGAGCCAGTGGTGGGAGGCGAGGATATTGCTGGGCAGACTTATATGGTCTGTCCCAGAGCCGGTGGTTGGGAGGCAGGGATAGTACTGGGCAGACTTATACGGTCTGTGCCCTGAAAATGACAGATACAAATCAAGGTAAGGTATACACAAAAAGTAGCACATATAAGTTTATCTTGTTGGGCAGACTGGATGGACCATGCAGGTCTTTTTCTGCAGTCATCTACTATGTTACTATGGGGCTCATTTTCAAAGCACTTAGCCTTCCAAAGCTCCATAGGTTTCTATGGAACTTTGGAAGGCTAAGCGCTTTGAAAATATGCCTCTATGTTATTGAGGCACAAAGTAAAATTTAAATTGACCCCTATATATTTTATTAGTTGCCCCCTCCAAATTATACCCACAACCTAGGTTGAGAAACAATGCCTTCCAATTACTGGAGGCCACATAGACCCTCGATCATCTAAAATTTAAAGCTCCTCCCCTCCCACTGCCCTCCTCACAGCCCAGAATCTTCTCTTCCTACTTGGGCTCCTTCTCAGCGGGGCAGTAAAGCAGTTACTCACCTGTAGCAGGTGTCCTCCAAGGGCAGCTAGTCAAATATTCTCACATCTGGGTGACATCATCCAACAGAGCCCGGTGCGGACGCTGCCTACACAGATAGTAGAAAATTCTAGCAGCATCCCACCACGCATGCTCAGGTGCCTTCCCGCCTGACACACGAGCACAGGTTCCTTAGTAGAATAATATAGCTTAGGGAATATAACTCCTAGGGGAAGTGGGAGGGCATGTTAGGATACTTGGCCTGCTGTCCTCAGAGAACACCTGCTACAGGTGAGCAACTTTACTAATGCCCTGCTTGTCCTCAAAGTGTTCTCACATCTGGGAATCCCTAGCTACCAGGCTCACCAAGAACAACAATGCTAGGGCAATTGGGACTCAAAATGAAGAGGCCTTGAAAGTCAAACAACCTTAAACTAAACTATATACAATCTAGTTGTGGAAGTGCAGCCTAGAAAATAAGAAAGCTGGGCCTAAGAGAGTGGAGTTGGATTCTAGACACCAAACAAATTCTGCAGTACTAACTGACCAAACCAGCTGTCAAATTGGGTGTCCTGCTCAAGGCAGTAGTGTGATGTGAATGTGTGGACTGAAGACCACGTTGCAGCCTTGCAAATCTTAAATGGAGGCTGACCTCAAGGCTACCAACAATGGCTCTGACATTGAGCCTTGGCATGACAAGTCAGCCTAGCCTGGACAAAAGAGAAGAACATGCAATCAGCTAGCCAACTGAAAATGGTGCGTTTACCGATGGCTAACCCCATCCTGTTTGGGTCGAAAGAAACAAAAAGCTAAGCAGACTGTCTATAGGCTTTAATCCACTCCAGACAGAAGGATAAGGCTCGCTGGCAGTCTAAGATATGCAGTACAGTTTCACCAGGATGGGTATACAGTTTTGGGAAAAATGTTGGCAGAACAACTGACTAGTTAAGATGGAAGTCAGACACTACCTTAGGATCAAGAACTACTCTGTTCTGTTGTGATGAAACTTTATGTAAGGTGGATCAGCTACTAGGGCCTGAAGATCAATGACTGTGCAAGCTGAAGTGACCACCACCAAAAACACTTTCCAGATCAAATACTTCAGTTGACAGCAGTCAAGTGGTTCAAAAGGTGTTCTTGTCAGCTGGGTTAGAACATTGAGATCCCATGACACAGCGGGAGGGGTTGTGAATCAAACTAGAGGCTGTACAGAGCTGGGCTTACCCCCTACACAAAAATGGTAAGCACTGATTGCACTGAGATGCACCCTTTCAGAGCTGGTGCAGGAGGTATTCAAGCAGTTTTTATGTAGGGCAAGAGAAAGATCTAGGGCCTTGCTCTTACACCTGATGACAAACCTTCTCCATATAAAAGAATAACACCTCTTAGTGGAATATTACCTAGAAGCAAGCAAGATCTTCAGGCAGATTCAAGAACTGAAATTCTACTCTCTCAACAACCATGCCAAGAGGGCCAGGAAGTGGCTGGTTGGGATGCAGAAGGGACCCCTTGTTCTGCATTATGAGAGTCAGAACACACTCCCATCTCCTCTGAGGACAACTCCAGAAGGAGAGGGAACCAGATCTATCTCGGCCAGAATGGAGCAATCAGTATCATTGTTCCCCGATCTTGCCTGAGTTTCAGCAAAGTCTTCTCTATGAGAGGTATTGGAGGATACACGCAGAAAACCTTCTCCTCAATGATGGAGAAAGGCATCTGACGCCAGTCTGATGTGATCTGGACCTGGAGAAAACTGAGGGACCCTATAGTTTGAGATGAATGGCAAAAAGATCCGAGAGGGTACTCCACTCTCAGAAAATCTTGCGGGCTATGCTCATATTGAAAAAAAAACACTTGTGACCCATGTCCGCCAGGCTGTTGTCCTTGCTACCCAGGTACATTGCTTGTAGTTATCATCACATGAAGCAGGGCCCACTGCCACATCCATACCACCTCCTGAGACAAGGATAAGATCCCATACCCCCCTGCTTGTTCACATAATACATTGCAACCTGATTGTCGATTTGGATGAGAACAATTTGGTTCTGTAATTGATCTCTGAAAGCCTTTAGAGCATTCCAAATAGCCTTTAGCTCCAGAAGGTTGATGTGGAGATCTGTCTCTTCAGCAGACCACACTCTTTGGATGTGAAGCCCACCACGAGCCCCCCCATTCCAAGTTAAGTGAGGGAGGCATGTACGCAGGCACTTCTACAAAGGCTGGAAGGCTGTGGAAACCAAGACAAAAGGTACAGATGCACTCGAGAAGGGGATAAAGGAGGTGTATATCTTAAGACCACTGGGAAGCCAGAGAACATTGGCCACCTCTCCAATGGAGACAAGCAATGGGTCTGACATGCACTGTGGAGGCTATGTGGCCTAACAATCTCAACATCAGCTGAGCTGCGACCTGCCTGCTGCTCCAGTCCTATGAGGTGAGCGCTATCAAGCTATCTGCTCTCGCCAGGGTTAGAAAGGCCGGAGCTTGCACTGTATCTTGCAGGGCTCCTATGTATTCTAATTGCTGAGTTGGGAGATGGGACTTGGGGTAGTTTATGACGAACCCTATGAGTTTCAGCACCCAAAAAGTGCTCCGCAGTGACTCTTGCACTCCTTCTTGCGATGTGCTCTTGACCAGCCAATCATCTATGTAAGGAATCGTCTGCATAGCAATACTGTGACCACTGCTAGACATTTGGTGAAGCCCCTGGGAGCTGACGTGAGGCTAAAAGGTAGGCAGTATGCTATTGTGGATTAAGAACTGGTTAAAAGAAAGAAAATAGAGTAGGGTTAAATGGCCAATATTCTCAGTGGCGAAGAGTAAATAGTGGGGTCTGTGCTAGGACCGCTTCTTTTTTAACATATTCATAAATTATTTAGAAACATGAATAATGAGAGAGGTGATTACATTTGTTGACGACACAAAGCTATTCAATCACAAGAGGACTGTGAAAAATTGCAAGAGGACCTTATGAGACCGGGCATTCAAATGGCAGATGACATTTAATATAAGCAAGTGCAAAGTGATGCATGTGGGAAAGAGAAACCCAAACTATAGCCCACATGATGCAAGGATTCACATTAGGAGTCGCTGCCCAGGAAAAGATCTAAATGTCATATGCTGAAATCCTCTGCTCACTGTGCAACAGCAGCAGCTAAGAAAGCAAACAGAATATTAGGAATTAATAAAGAAACAGAGAACAAAACTGAGAATATATTATAATGCCTTTTTATTTGTTCCATGATCTTGCCACACCTCAAATATAGTATGCAATTCTAGTCCTGGATATCAAAAAAAGATATAGCAGAATTAGAAAAGGTACAGAGAAGGGCAATGAATATAATAAAGGGTATGGGACAACTTCCCTATAAGAAAATGCTAAAAAGACTAGGGCTCTTCAGCTTAAAGAGACAGTTAGAGAGATATGATGCAGGTCTAATAAAATACTGAGTGGAGTGAAAGAGGTAGACATGAATCACTTGTTTACTCTTTCTAATGAAGCTACTAAGTAGTAAATTTAAAACAAATTAGAGAAAATATTTCTTCACTCAACATGTAATTAAACTCTGGAATTTGTTGCCATAAAACGTGGTAAAAAGTTACCTTAGCTGGGTTTAAAAAAAAAGACTAGCATTATTTTGTAAAAGAAAAGTCCATAAGCCATTAAAATGGATTTGGGAAGATTCACTGCTTATTTCTGCAGGCCATCCAGGATCTCCATTCCCCCCCTCCCCAGGCGATCCGGATTCTCCACTCCCCCTTCCCCCTCAGGTGATCCGTGCTCCCCACCCCCTTCCCCCTTAGGCGATCTGGTTCTGGATCCCCCCCCCTCCCTCCCCCTGTGATCCAGGTTGTCAACTCCCCTGCAGGTGATCCAAGCTCTCCACTCCCTCCCCCTGCAGGCGATCCGGGCTCTCTACTCCAGCCCTACAGGTGTTCCGGGCTCTCCAATTCCCCCCCCCCCCCCCCCACTCAATTCCCCTGCAGCAGCCAATCTGGGCCCTCCAATCAACCCCCCCCCCCCCCCGCCAATCTGGGCTCGCCAGAGTCGCCAATTCCCCCCTCCCCCATCACAGGCAATCCATTCCACCCGCCCCTGTAGGCAATCCGGGGTCTCGACACCCCCACCCTCACCAGATATCTGCTATGGGCCTGTGTTACAGTGAGTGTGCCTCCCCCCCACCATATGATGAGCGAGTACCTAAGAAGTTTCCGACTCTTCGCTCGCCAAGTGTCTGGTGTGGGAGCGGGTTGCAAGAGACTCACCACGTGTCTATAATGCGGGAGAGAGTTGGGGTCTGGGGAAGCATCATCACTTGCTAGATGTCTGGTGTGTTGGACTGAGAGCGGACTGGTGGGGGCCACTTGCCACTCAGCAGATGTTCCAGCGCGTGGAGGTGAGTGTGTTGTGCATAGAGTGTGGGAGGAGGTCAGGAGAGACTCATCCCTCGCGGGTGGCTGGGAGTGAGCCTATCACGTGGTGCGTGTGTCTATGGGTCAGGGGACTGACTCATCCCTCGCGGTTGGCGGGGTGGGACTGGGAGTGAGCCCGTGGGTCGGGGCAGACTCTCGCAGGTGGCCGGGATAAGCGGCCGCTTTGTCTTCAACCTCTGCCTCCCGCTCCCCGAGGTTTCCTCCACACGCTGAGACGAGCCACACCTCTCCCTCCCCCCCCCCTTCCATTCCACAGCTCCCATTATACACATCCCCCAGACCCGTTACCCTCCTTACTCGACACGCTGCGCGCCGTTCAACTGCAACAAACCGTTGACCTGGGCGCGAGCCACTCGCAGACACCGCGCGGCCATGATGATACGCTCAACTCCTCACTCCCAGTCTCAGCCAGGCGCGCCGCCGCAGAGCAGACAGACTACGAGAAGAAGCACGCGCAAGCGAGAGGGGCAGGACCCATACGACACCACGCACTCACGTGACGGAGGCACACGTATACATGCAAGGAGTGACGTCAATACGTTGAAGCCACTAGGTTGGTCTATGTTTCCCCTCCCTCCCCCGTGCAGCCGTCATTCCGGTACACTCAAAGCAAAGCAAGGAAACCTAGGAGCTGCTGCATCCACATTGTCGTTGCTAGCATTTTTATTTAATCTCACTTATATTATCAAACATGCGGGCTTGTGCTGAGGCAGCTTGGGCAGAGAAATTATATTTGTTAATTGGTGTTTAAAAGTTTGGTTCAGTTCTGCAAGTGATGGAGGAATGCCTCTGGTTTCAATTGCTCAAGAATGTCTAGCTTTTGCTAGACTAGAGTTTAAAAGGTCAGAGAGAAGTAATTATTTACCACATCTGAAGGCCATTGGGCATAGTGGATAATCTCGAGGGATCAACAAGCAAGCACTGTTAGAAGATAGTTTAAAAAAAAAGATTAGGCTAATGTTGATTAGAAGAAAATAGAGTACATTTAAATAATTTTTGATGAGTTAGATTTTGTTTTATAAGGAATTCTGATTTCTGCTTATTTTAGAATATGTTTTATTCTGTGTAATTAATAAGTTCTATTTCTATGTAGAATATCTTTTCAATTCAACTTTGTCTGACCTTTCAAGTGATATTTCTGCAAGTGTAAATAGATCATCTGGTTTGAATTATCCACAGTCCTAGCTAGGTGAAAGAGGTCAGGAAAAGTCAACTTTGTTTCTTGATGAATAGCTAAGTGTAGGACTGGTCCTGAAAGTAATAACAAACTATATCTGTGTGAGATTAAGTAAGATTGGCCCCTTGACCCCTTAATGAATGCCAGAACCCAGTTAGTATGAAGTTGATTGGGAAACTGATTATGTGAATAATAAAATGCCAAGAGATAGGTGCCACAATGTCTAGTGTGAGAGGCCTCAGGTCATAGGTCAGTTTAGGAAATATCAAACCTATGTAAATGATATTTTGAAGTAATGTGTAAGTAATGATTAGTTCAAGGCAGGGTAATCAATCTATTCTTTACCATCTGGAAAGTAAGGGGGGCTAGAGGGGTTTAAAACTGTATATAACTGGGAGCACAAGCAGCTTACGTTAGAAGAAAGAAGGAGAGAGCTAAGAAGAAGAGAAGGCGCTGAGACAGAAGCCATAAGATCCAGAGAGCTGAGAAAGAGAAGAAGAGACTTAGAGGCAGATGCAGCAACCAAACGTAAAAAAATCTAAATCGTTAAAGTCCCTAACGATTTTAAAATAACGAAAAATGCACCAAAAAAAAAAGTCACACATGCTGAGATCGGTATTGAAACGTACAATGTATCAAAGAATCACAATACACATCGTTAATCGGCCCCCAAATCATGCGCAGAGCAGCCAAGCGTTATGTTAGCTGCTCTGCGCATGCCACAAACAGTCAAAACACAGTCAAATCACAAGCACATGGCTCCCAAATCAAAACAAAAATAAAAAAAAAAGGGTCGGGAGGGGGCAAGGGCGCTCATCAGGAGCGTCCTGTACGGACGGCCTTGCCCCCCCCCCCCCCCCGCTGCTCCCCACTTTCCGCCGCTCCCCCCACCCCAAAAAAGCAAAATTCTAGCAGCCCCTGCCCCCCTCCCTTCCTCACTACTCTCTCACCTCAGCTCCGCCTCCCGACATCCTCCGTCCTGTGCCCCGCCCCCTTTTGGGGTCGTCGCCGCCATTCTCCTCCTCCATCGGGCCCCCCTCCCTCTTACCGGGCCCGTGCAGCGCCTCTCTCCTCTGTCCGAAGGCGCTGCACGGGCAAGAAGAAAGCTGATGCCTGCCTTCGCCCAGCTTCGATGGCGCGTCTTTCTCCTGCTGGGCCCGCCCCTGTCTGACGTCAGTAACCTACGTAGGTTACTGACGTCAGACAGGGGTGGGCCCAGCAGGAGAAAGACGCGCCATCGAAGCTGGGCGAAGGCAGGCATCAGCTTTCTTCTTGCCCGTGCAGCGTCTTCGGACAGAGGAGAGAGGCGCTGCACGGGCCCGGTAAGAGGGAGGGGGGCCCGATGGAGGAGGGGAATGGCGGCGACGACCCCAAAAGGGGGCGGGGCACAGGACGGAGGATGTCGGGAGGCGGAGCTGAGGTGAGAGAGTAGTGAGGAAGGGAGGGGGGCAGGGGCTGCTAGAATTTTGCTTTTTTGGGGTGGGGGGAGCGGCGGAAAGTGGGGAGCAGCGGGGGGGGGGGGGCAAGGCCGTCCGTACAGGACGCTCCTGATGAGCGCCCTTGCCCCCTCCCGATCCTTTTTTTATTTTTATTTATTTATGTGTTTTCTGACGTCCTTTGGACCAATCACAGCGCTTTTAGCTCTGCTAATGCGCTGGGATTGGCTCAAAGTTTGTTTATTTTTTTACTTAATGATTTTTCCTGGCACAGAGCTGTCCTAACGAGTGGTCCAGACCTCTCGTTAGATTTCCTGCCTTTTTCCTGCGTAAAGGCAATCGGAAAAGGTTAGTGCATGTCGTTTCAATGGGGTTTTCACACTAATTGCTCATCTCCATTCCGTTTTCGTTAGCTGCTGTCTTCCTCGGTAAAAGCCCTTTGATGCATGCAACGGATCAAATTTTCCTCGTTGGAGAGTCATTAAAGGCTCATTTAGCTTTAGTGCATCTGCCTCTTAGTGCTGATGTCCTACTTTGTTTGCTGGCAAATAAAGAAGATTTCTCCCTCATTCTGGTGTGTGCTGTTGACTCCTGAAGTACCACAGATTCTGCTAACAATAGTGGTAATTCCTGCAACAGTGCAGCATACGGATTTACACAGTAGAAGTATAAGAACGGAAGAACTTTTCATAGGTAGAGACTCGTTATTATAAATCGTAATTTGGAGAGGCTGGTTATAGGGACACCCTAGCATGTGTTAGATTCGTGGTGCAGAGATTTTTTTTTCTCCTGGTAAAGGGCCACTAAAACAGACACCATGTTATGAGAATCAGTTGCTTAACATTCAAAGCTTTTATTTTTATTATTTATTTATTTGTTTGATTTTTACTCACACCTTTTTTCAGTACTATCTCAAGTTAAGTTATATTCAGGTATACTGGATATTTACTTATTTATGACATTTATATCCCACATTAAACATGAATTAGGTTGAAACCTGTTAGCATTTTAATTTTTTTTCCTGCATCTACATCAAAAGAAAAAGATGGCATGTGGGAACTTGCACCTTTTGTTTTATAGATTACAGTGGTAAATTATAAAAATGCACTTCATAATTTTTACTACTATTTAAAAGATATTGAATAATGACAGCAGCGCTATCTTCATGCAGAAGTCCAGAGTCAATCTAACACCTGTGTTTACCAATGCGTGCTATAGGCGTGTAAGCGTTTTTAACACACATTAAACACTAATGCAGTCAAATGCTAACATGCCTTAAATTTATAGGTGCATTAAAATCGCAAACGTGCCTTAGTAACCATACCCCTAAATGTGCCAACATTGTCCAGTTCAGCTGCCAAGTTCATACAAAGTTAATTATGTTCAGTGGAAAATAAATTTGTTGCCTCGGGCTGATTGCTATGTGAATATTCTGTCATTGTTTCATTATTGCTATCACGTATTACATATTATGGGCGTTTGCTTTAAACTTTTGATTGTTTTAATTTGTTTATTCAGACATTACCTGCACCTGGTTTTGCTTTTTAAGCCCAAAGGTGAATCCTAAGGGTGGCTGAACAATTAGGTGTAAACTGTGTTGTTTCTTACTTTACTTGTTATGGAGTGCTTTGGGTCCTCCTGATCTGTACATCTGCTATCTGGAATTTTGGAAGATGGAAATAAGAAAATACAAATTAAATTTTGGATGTACTTTATAGAAGTAGTTGTTTACTTTTGCAATGTGATGGATGCCTGTTCTGATGTGTGCAAGAGATAATCTTTGAATAACTGCCTATGCTTATTACTATGATTTCTGAAGATATGGCATCATTAATGGACAAACTTTTAAATGCCCAGTTGGGTATATAGGCTGATCTCAACTTTGTTAAATGTTTCACACACATTCATCTATTTGTTCCCACCCGTTCATCTGTGCAGACGATGTCACAATTTACATCCCTTTCAGACACAACTTATCAGAAATCGCCAGTGAAATCAAACGCGGTTTGAACATCATGGACTCATGGGCAAATTCATTTCAATTGAAACTGAACACTGAAAAAATACACTGCCATGTGTAAAACCTGTCTTCCTGAGGGAAATATTCCATAACCTAATACAATCAATGATACTAAGCCACGCATACTACTGCAGTGGAATCTATGCTGGATGTAGAGAACAACTCACAAAGAAACTTCAGACGGCCCAAAACAGCAGCCAGGCTGATATTTGGTAAAACACGATTTCAAAGTGCCAAACCCCTCCGAGAAAAACTACACTGGCTCCCAATCAAAGAACGTATCACCTTCAAAATATGCACCTTGGTCCACAAGATTATCTACGGTGTAGTCCTAGGATACATGGCTGACCTGATTGATCTCCCAACCAGAAACAGAACCAGTTCATCAAAACTTACCTAAATCTCCACTACCCAAACTGCAAAGGTCTCAAATACAAAACAACCTACGCATCCAACTTCTCCTATATAAGTACACGGCTATGAAACACACTACCTAAAGCTGTGAAAACAATTTATGACCATCTAAACTTCAGGAAATCACTAAAGACCTACCTGTTCGGAAAGGTATACCCTACCGACACCAAATAAATGCCTCAACTCAGCAACACAGCAAAACCAAAGATCATATTGGACACTATTTACCCCCCCCCCCCCCCCATTCTTGACCCCTAACATGCCTGTAACTTGCCTTATTCGACCCTAACATCTAATTGTATTTGTTCCTCCACCGGACCTGGTGATTGCCTTTTCAGTACTATGTAAGCCACATTGAGCCTGTAAATAGGTGGGAAAATGTGTGATACAAATGTAACAAACAAATAAATGATATAACTGGATTTTATTATTCTGTCTCACTCTAAGTACATAAGAACATAAGTATTGCCATATGGGGACAGACCGAAGGTCCATCAAGCCCAGCATCCTGTTTCCAACAGTGGCAAATCCAGGCTACAAGTACCTGGCAAGATCCAAAATAGTACAATACATTTTATGCTGCTTATCCTAGAAATAAGCTGTGGCTTTTCCCCAAGTTCATACTAATAATGGCTTGTGGACTTTTCTTTTAGGAAGCTAGCCAAGCCTTTTTTAAACCCTGCGAAGCTAACTTTTTTTGCCACATTCTCTGGCAACAAATTCTAGAGTTTAATTACATGTTGATTGAAGAAATATTTTCTCTGATTTGTTTTAAATTTACTACTTTATAACTTTATTGCATGCTCCCTAGTCCTAGTATTTTTGGAGAGTAAACAAACGATTCACGTCTACCCATTCTACTCCACTCATTATTTTATAGACCTCTATCATATCTCTCCTCAGCCGTCTTTTCTCCAAGCCCTAGCTGCTTTAGCCTTTCATCATAGGGAAGTTGTCCCATCCCCTTTATCATTTTCATTGCCCTTCTCTGTACCTTTTCTAATTCCACTGTATATTTTTTTTAGATGCAGTGACCAGAATTACACACAGTATTCAAGGTGCAGTCACAGCATGAAGAAATACAAAAGCATTATAATGTCCTCATTTTTGTTTTCCATTCAAATCCTAATAATATCTAACATTCAATTTGCTTTCTTAGCTGCTGCCGCTGCACATGGAGCAGAGGCTTTCAATGTATCATCAATGATGGCACCTACATCCCTTTCTTGGTCAGCGCCTCCTAACGTGGAACCTTGCATTACGTAGCTATAATTCGGGTTCCTCTTTCCCACATGTATCACTTTGCACTTGCGCACATTAAACGTCATCTGCCATTTAGATGCCCAGTCTCATAAGGTCCTCTTGTAATTTTTCGCAATCCTCTCGCGATTTAATGACTTTGAATAGCTCTGTCATCAGCAAATTTAATTACCTCACAAGTTACTCCCATCTCTAGGTCATTTATAAATATGTTAAAAAGCAGCAGTCCCAGCACAGACCCCTGGGGAAACCCCTTCTCCATTGAGAATACTGACCATTTAACCCTACTCTCTGTTTTCTATCTTTTAACCAGTTTTTAATTCATAATAGAACCTTACCTCCTTTCCTATGACTCTCCAATTTCCTCTGGAGTCTTTCATGAGGTACTTTGTCAAAGGCCTTCTGAAACTCCAGATACACAAATCAACCGGCTCACCTTTATCCACATTTGCTCACCCCTTGAAATAAATGTAGTAGATTGGTGAGGCAAATATAAACCACATTGAACCCGACTTTGCTTGGAATAATGTAGGATATAAATGTTAAAAAAACAAAATCCTTTATTCTCCACCCGCTGGATAGTGATGGCACAAGGAAAGCAAATTTGGTCCAGTGAAGACTAACTCAAAATAAACTGTATAACCTTTTTCTTTAGCTGGGCCCTAGTATTATGTTTGATCTATTCTTATTGTACACCGCCTTGAGTGAATTCCTTCAAAAAAGAGCTAAATAAATCCTAATAAATAAATAGTATTACCATATTGAAAATGTAACCATACCATGCCTCTGTGGTTATGTTCCACTAATAAGTTAATAACTGGGTTTCTTGAAAGCATTATATAACCTTTGGGTTCATGACTAGGAAGAAAAACATATACTTGTTTATTCAATATCACCATTCCTCATGTACAGCCACAAAACTACCTTTTAAAGTGGATAGTGTTCATAATGATCTCCTTTTATTATCGACCAGATAGAAGAGATAAGAGTTTTCAGTTTCGGCACAGTAAACATCATCACAAGAACAAAATCTAGCTTGAGATGCAATAAAATCAAGACAGTGGTAATGAATTGTGGATTTTGGACCAAAGGAATTTGTGCAATGCCAAAACCTATCAAAGAGAGAAATTGCAGATTGGCTGAAAACACATTTGTAACATGAGAGAATGTGTTTGTGTCTATGTAAATTAGCTTGGCACAGGGTATATTCTTATCATACAGGATAAAACTGGTTTCTGGCATTCCTGGGAATCAGAGGCATATGAGATGAAGTTTTGAGTTTTTCCTGTTACCTCTTGCCCGACTTTCTTGTGCTGCACATTGTCAGCAGTACAGAGTAATCCTTGTTCGCGAGAGAGATAACCAAGTATTATGTTACAAATCAGCAGTAGCTCAAAAAATTTTGTTACTGGTAATACATTTACAGAATTTGCAAAACCTTTTTTTGTGATACTATAAACATTTGCATTTAAAATCCACTATCAAACTAAGGAGGTGAAATGAGGGAATCTGATGTACTAGAGATAATCTCATAAATCAGTCTTAATTTTAGTAGTATATATATGCAATAGCAACACCATGAATGTACTACCCTGGGTTATGTTTATGATAACAGCTTCCTCATCATCTCTCCAGGCGAGGGCCTTGCCTTGCTACCTGAAGAAGCGAGAGGACGTTTGCTTCTCAGGCTCTGTGTTTGTATTTTTTGGAGAAGCCAGGAAAGGAGGAGCAGCCTCTAAGACAGCAGTGGCCTGGTGGCAGCATATATCATTCAAGGACAGGCAGCACTGTATCTCTGAAAGCACATTCCAGGAGAGACAAGCAGTATCCTGGGTGGAGCATAGTTTGATTCTGCTCCAGGAAACTTGCAAGGTAACCACCTCGTCATCATTGCGTTCCTCTGTGAGCCCTCGATGTTGGATATATTCCCTGTGCATCTGGACTGGTCTGGAGGGAAGGTGAGGAATTTTGGCTAGTTAGGGGTTGCACAGAACCCTTTATAGGGTAAAGGCATTGAACCAGTTGTTCTCAGTCTCCTCCTGCTGGTAGGAGAGTATATAACAGAAAAGATCTAATTTTTCCATTGTGACTTATAAGCTGCATTAACAAATGCTAGATAAGACCTATCGCCAGCACTGCTTCTGTACTTGCAGCTAATTATTTTTGTCTTATGTAATAAAGCGTCATTTCTGTGAGAATGTACAGAATTACTGAGCTGCTTATTGTGTAATTTCAGAAATTCAGTTCTCTTACAGTGCGAAGATGTAGAGAGGGGAGGAAGAACCCAGAACATACCTGTTTATTGTGGCAAAAGGAATAAACCCTGATAAAAAGAAAAGTGGGCCCATTCAGCCTTGTTCACCAACACCATTAAAGACCCCACATGTCTGATCCATTTGTAAGTCCTGGGAGCTTTGAAACAACCCAATTAAAGACTGTTTTTCTACAATAAGGTCTGTTCTTTTCTTCTTTTCCACGTTAGATAAAAAGCCTGCAGCACTATCAGCAAGTTTTCATCAGGCACAATTTCTGTATTCATTTTTGCCTGTTAGCAAGTTTATGCCTTGGCTAGAACTTGCACCAAAAACTGATTTGTAGCATTTTTACTGAGGGCTCCTTTTACAAAGCAACGCTACGGATTAGCATGTGGTGAATGCACAGCCCATGAGAACTGAATTCAGCGCATGCTAATCGGTAACGCCACTTTGAAAAAGGAGCCTGTAACGTATAAACAGTACTTTCTTTATTTTCTTGCTAGACCAGCCCAGACAAGTGGGTTGCACCCCCCAATCCAGCAGACGGAGGCAGAGAACACTGAATTTTAGCGACATTATTGCCACTGTAGGGACTGGCGCAGTCCAGTATTCTCTGCCTCCGGCAGATGGTTGCAGTCTAGATTGCTGCAGCAGCAGTGAGATCTGGGTCCTGAGACTTGGGTCATGATTGAAGTTCTAAGCAGGCCACTACCTTGAAAGACGCTCTTGGGGTCAGTCCACAGACCTTCCTCTGACTGAGCAATTGAAATCTGAAGCCCTACTGCCAGGTCTGGGCTAAGGTTTTCTCACTGTGGGCACAGACCTGGGCAGCGAGGGCCCCATAGGGTCCCTGCTTAGAGGTATGCTCCTAAGAGGCTTCAGGCTTTCTCCCACAATTGGTCTGGTGGTGTGCAAACTTCTAATAAATAAATATGGAATGCTAATCCCAGTGGTGTGATCTTCAATTTATGTCAGCTATATCTCTTCACAGGGAGGCAAGGATGCAACGTTAATTATCTCAGTTGTGGACCAAGTTGCAGTGCTAGTGAGCAGCTAGGATAGCATTTCAGATCTTTCCAGCCCTGCATCTCCCAGTACGCTGTAGCTTAGTAAACGCCAGTGAATAAGAAGGCAGAGTTGTTGTTTTTTTTTTTTTTTTAAGAAGCATGCATATATCTGTAAGCACAACAAACAACATTTCAGTTTAATGTCTAACCTGCCCCCTCTCGGGGGGGGGGGGGGGGGTGCCATATCAGTTTCTGAAGAAAGGGTAGTGTAGTCCTAACAGGTTGAGCTGCTTATTCTGTTTGCTCACCTGCCTTCTGTGCACCTAGAGAAGATGAAAGGTTAAAAAGTGCCATACCTTCTTTAGGATGAAGCCTTTCCTACAACAGTATGTGCAGACTTGAGGAGACAGTCTGACATCTGGGTTCAGCACATTTCCCTCCACAGCTGTTGCTTTTCAAAGTGCTGATAAGGTTAACAAGCCCTATTGACCCCAAATGTCACAGACTGTGATTCCAGCTTAGACAGACCTTTTAAGCACCTCAGATGCTCAGTCATAACAAACAACATGGTACAGATGTCTTTATTAGAAAAGACCCAAGAAATGCATAAAGTGCACGGAGTTCCTGGACAATACAGAGAATATAATATACAAAAGGGTTTTTTTTCTTCATTTTACAGTTCTAGACTTCCCTGGCATAGCAGAGAATAGTATTTACATGGCAGAGAGAGAGAGGTGGGAGGGGTGAGTGGGCTCAGAGCCTCCTGGCAGGGTCTCTTTTGTTCTCTCTCCTACACCTTGTGGGGAAGGAATCTTTTATAAGACACACGTACATGAGGGGAAATCTCTCCTCTTCATCCAGATTGCTAAAAACCTTGTGCACTTGCTACAGTTAGGTGAATGGAAGAAGAGAGATGATATTCCTTTCGTGTCCATTGTTCTGATTTTCTAGAACCATTCAGCAAAGCTTATTAGAAACACAGAGACAGCAACACTCAGCCAGGGCTTGTGCAGGCACATATTGATTGATTCATACTACACGATGTGCAGCTGATAGGTAGCTATAAAAAGCTACATGAACCTGAATCGCAAAGCTTAAAATGGAAGCCATGCGTGCCTGACATGTTAAAATAAAGTAATGTTTGGCAATCTGCCAGCATAGGCCAGGAGGCCTCGCTCTTCAGAAATACGGCCCATCATCCAGTGACAACTGAACAGCCTAAACATGGCTTCTGGTCCCAGAAACACTTCTTCCTTTGCAAAGAGCATCCATAAACTAGCACCGAAACATAGTAATCATACGACAAACATTGGCAACATCTGAAGCCATTTTTCCTGTCTACTAAACAGACATGTGCACTGGGAAAAAAAAAAGTTTCCATTTGTTTTTTGTTTGTTTGGCCTTTCGTCCCAATTTTTTCAATTTCATTTTTTATTCAGTTTCACGCATTCATGTAAATAAAAGGTAACATGCATCAGAACTATTTTTATTGCATGCAAACTGATTGCATGTGTTAATTCATAGGTGAACACATGTTAAATTTAATGCACATGAAATCAATGTGATGTGCACAAATTCCTACTGCTGAACATTAGCGCAATCACAAGTTCCTTCACCCCAAAATACTCTGTTCCTTTTGAAACTACAGTGGTGTCTCATGCACCAGTCATTTATTCACTTTGTGAGACAGCAGTGGTAAGATATGTAAAGAAAAGTTTCCTTCATCTCTCCTTCAGGAAATGAAGCTCAGAAGGTTTCTATCCTTAACTTCTAGCTTGTTTCCATTCTCTTGGTGGATGCACAGCCAAGATGAGGGCATAATTCTGATTTTACCTATCTGCAGATTAAAATGTCTAAACTTGAGGTTTTGGAACCTAATTTGAAGTTTAGAGGCCTGACTGAAATTAGGTTCAGAGCACAGCAGCAACAACGTAGAAACACACAGAGCTCTGTAAAGCTGAAAATATGCATGACATGTCAACATTCAATGTGCATCTGTCAAGCGCTGCATACTTACCACGTATTTTCCTCTCTCCCTTTGGAGCTCTCTCATGCACATTTCAGCACCTGGAGCCTTAGATTCCAAAAAAGGAAAGTTAATGTTAATAAGCTCAGACAATTTGGGTTCTTGCTTTCATCTCCTGGTTGAAAGTAATCTCTCCTTACAAATTGCTCATCCTCTGCCTAATTTAGTGACCTAGACATCTGTGGTCACTTTCTACACATTCTTCCCTAGGTTTCCAAACTAATCCTAAATTTTACATCGCTCAGTCTCCAAGCATATTAAACCATATCAAAGAGCCTCATCCTTGCCAATCCTCCCACTGTATCCAAAGCCATATCATGAATAAAACCAAGTCATCAACACTAAACCAGACTTAACTAAACCACTTTACTCAGGCCATATTGAGTAGAGAGATGTGGTAGCCATGTTAGTCCACTTTTAAAGGTAATTAGCATCAATAGAAATAAAAGAAAACAGAAAAGAAAATAAGATGATACCTTTTTTATTGGACTAACTATACATTTTTTGATTAGCTTTCGAAGATAGTCCTTCTGATCTAACGAAGAAGGGCTACTTTCGAAAGCTAATGAAAAAAATCTTATTGTTAGTCCAATAAAAAAGGTATCATCTTCTTTTCTTTTATTTCTATTGATTACCTTAGCCCATATAAAAGTGCTACACCATCTTGTATTGATATGTTTTATCTTCTATGATGTAGACCACTTTGAGGCCCCTTGTGGGGAAATAAGGTGTTATATTAGCTGAAGAATAGAAATATCCATATTAAACCCACATCAAACTTCTTCATGCATGCCAAAACAAAGCTTGATATTGCTGCAGTCTGTCCCATCCATAGTAAATTGTATCTGCACTATTCATACACAATCCACGCCTTTTCAACGCACCATGTCGCCCCTGCCTATCATACCAAGTCGTGTCACCCATCATCCATCCCACCATGTCTCATTCTTCATGACATACTTCTACAAAGCTTCTAAAGTACTATCCAAAGAAAATCTGATGAATTCCTTACACTTCCTACTGCTCCAAGACAAACGATTTAACTTTCAATGTGTGCGATAGGAAACAATGGTTAGGAATGCAGCAGAGGAGAACAGAATGGATTGTGCTCCAACAGCTCAACACTGTAGAAAGCCATCAACTATTAGCAAATGAGGTGATGTGTTGCAAATATATGTTTTCCATTATCTGCCAATAAATAATTTAGGAAGGATTATGGGACACAGCTTTGTGAATGCAGCTAAAACCCCCGGGGTCTTCCAGTGCTAAAATGGGATTTCAGGGTCCTTTATTATCAGGTTCTCCATGCAGAGTTCATCATCTCCACCTCCTTTTTGGTGTATCATTGCTGAGGCTTTTTAAAAAAAAATCACAGTCCAGAGATACAGCTCCATCCCCTCAGCTCACCACCCTCCTTGTCTAGGTGCCCTGGTGCTGAGGATACAAGCAACATATTCTCCTGTGCTGGACACTGGTGCAGACTGGCAGTGATTCCAAGGAACTGCTAGCAGTGTGTGAAAGAACCTCTCCCCACTGTACACCCTTTTCCCACATTTCCGGCTTGCCTCCGTTTTTAGAACTTTCTTTTTTCCCTGGGCTTTCTCGTCTTGGAGCTGTTCGGGAAGAGGTTTCCACTTCTCTTCCTGTTCCCACAGATGTGGTATCTCTGCCTTTCGCAGTCTTTAGAAATCTCAAAGAATAAGTTGTGTACATCCTGCTGATGGCTTTAGGTTTTCTTCATTTCCCAGGCCTGCCATAAACAGAGAAGGCATTAGAGTTAGAATAGTAATGGTTTGATGATTTATACTAACATATTTTTATGCATTTATTGACAGTCTTGACTGCCCCTGATGCAGCCCCTGTAGGGATAAAACATGGCCACGTCGGGCTTTTAATTATTTATGTATTTATTTTTGATGTGGTGAATACATTTGGACAGCTTTGGATTTTCAGTACTAATGGTCTGCTGTTTTGTTGTCCAGCCATCAATATCCATTATATTGTTTCTCATAACTAATTCCCGTATCTTTCTTTTCCTTTGGATTCTCCTGTTCCCTGAATGGCTGTGCTGGGGTCTGCAGTGGCCCCCTCACAGTACCTTGGCCTTTTGCAGGACATTGCCTGTGCTGGAAGCCACGATGGAGGGGGCTCTTTTCCTCATCTCTGATGCACAGTTAACAGGCAGCTGCTGGTCTGCACAGCTGCTTGTCTGCGGTCCTCCTGTAGCCTGGAGGGGAAGGGGTGAGGAAGAAGGAAAGAGAGAACACAACAGTAAGACCAGACTTAAGTCAGACACAAATCAAAGCCAACTTAATAAGCCAGAACTGGTGAAAATGAAAAAGTGAAAGAAGACTAAGGAAAAGGCAGGAGAAAGGAGGCCTTGCTGAGTTTAAAGGGGGTCTGGACAGATTCCTGAAGGAAAAGTCCATTGAGCGTTATTAAATTTTGGGGTTTTGCCAGGTTCTTGGGGCCTGGATTGGCCGCTGTCGGAGACGGAGTGCTGGGCTTGATGGACCTTTGGTCTTTTCCCAGCGTGGCAGTGCTTATGTAAGAGGGGTGATATCCCTGATGAAAACTTGCACTTGTAGGTTTGGAGAATGTACGTACTGTTAGCAAAATTAGGAAGAGGCATTCGTGGGAGCAAGAGAAGAGGAAAAAGCATGTACAAAAGTTTAAGTCAAATAAATATATGTATTTCATTTTCAAGTGTATGTGACATCTTCTTCCTTCAGATAAAGCTGGTGCAAGATGCACAAGTAGCCGATTTCCACAGGGAAACTAACCAGGTAGTTTTCTTTTGAAAATCAGATACAAGGTCCAAAAGTGCAAAAGCTCCCATGCCATGCAGGTGACAATATGGGCCCCTGAAAACATCTCCCCTTGGAAGCAGGCAGCATGTGTGTTAAACATGCCAACCTTCACCCGTACAGCAAGAGCCATCTCTGCCACTGCCTGAATCTTGTTTTATACTTCGATTGCTAATTAATATTTATTGTTTTGTAAACTCCTTAGAACCTTATGGGGCAATTCTACAAGCTCGTGCCTAGAGCTACACAGCATTTACGTGCTTGAAGGGCGCTTTTAATTGGTGCTTTCACACATATATGCACTAAGCTGTATTCTATCACATAGCACCTTAGTGCTACAGTGCATAACTCCAACATAGATATAAATGTGGGCAGAGTATGGGCTTGGCATCAAGTGACGCATTGAACTTATAGAATACTATCAGTTATGTGCATCACATACACCTGCTGTTGACATGGCTTAAGGGGTAGAACTTAAGCTTTGGTGAACCAATGCGGGTTTGTGCTAGCATTCTACAATGACCTAAGCGTGTCTATCTGCTGTTACAGAATTGGTGTTAGGTGTGCCCCTTTGTAGAACCTGAATCAAGGTGCCAATTATAGAATTTTCTCCTTATTCATCTGCGGAATATAAAATATATTTAAACCCTGAACCTTTATTCTCAGTTAGCCAACATCTGGAGCAGGTGGGCACTGCTGTCTGAATACAGGCAGCTGGGATTGGTTAAAGATCTAGAGGCACTCAAGGTCGAGGTGGAGCTGCTGTCCAGCTTCTTGGTGGCACGGATGCCAGTGGAGGCCCTGCTGCACATCTGGCCATCCCATCTACTTCTTTATTTAGAGGGGTAGTTTTCAAAGCCATTATAGCACATAATACATTGTGTGTTAGAACATGAAGATGTGACTACACTATCCAACTGCTCTCTCATCCAGCAAAGAGAAACAGGATCTGAAAACACCGAATACATTTATCTCCAGAAATACATCTCATGGTTCAGATACCTTCTCAGTGTGCTCGCTAAAGTAGGCACCAATAGAACCAGAAAACTAGTGGTCTGATGAAGCTGTGCAAAGTGTGATGGGTCAGTTATCTCTACCCAATTTCAGTGGCTAGTTCTGGAATGAACTCCAGCCATACAGTCCCATTACACTGAGGGTCTGATGGCTGAGCTGCTTTTGCAGGAGTAGAGTTCAAATAAGGGAATAGCATACTGGGTTACTGGTGCTGGTCATACTAAGACCCAGCGAGGGTCCTCCAGCAAGCGACTTCTTCAGATTTTCTTTCACTTCAGACAGTTGAAGTTCCAGGTCCACTCGTCTGCTCTCCTTCTCTCTGCACTGCTCCTCCAGTCCCCTAAGCCTCTCCTCCAGCTCCTTTGCTTTCTTCCCTGTCCCGATAAGAAAGAGATACATCAGGTGAGAAGCTCCACGGTCCACGGTATCTGCTCCATTTAAAATCTGAGCTCAAAGTGAGTTACATTCAAGCATGTGACTTATTTCCTCGCTCACCGTCTAAGCTGTACCTCAGGCAACGGGTGAAGTGACTGGCCCAAGATCACAGTGGGAGATGCAGGATTTGAACCTCAGCTTCCCTGAGTGACCACCCAATTTTCTTGCCATTAAGCTACCCATCCAACTAGTTCAGTGGTTCTCAACCCAGCCCTTGGGATATACATAGCCAGTCAGATTTTCAGGATACCCACAATGAATGAGATAAATTTGCCTACAGTGGAGGAAGTGCATGCAAATTTATCTCATACATAGTCATTGTGGGTATCCTGAAAACCTGACTGGCTACGTATATTCCAAAGATTGGGTTGAGAATTACTGGACTAGTTAAATGGGTAATGTACAAAAAGTGGGAGTACGACCAAGGAAACCAGACACTGGAAGACGTACTTAAATAAAAATTTATTAAAGATTTGAAGACTCGACACGTGTCGAGTCTTCAAATCTTTAATAAATTTTTATTTAAGTACGTCTTCCAGTGTCTGGTTTCCTTGGTCGTACTCCCACTTTTTGTACATTGTTGTTTTTATCGTGGGGTGCTTGAGTTTTCCACCTTTTGGTGGATCTTCCCTCTAGTTAAATGGGTATCATATTGATCCCACCTATAAGCCACCTGATTCAATTCTTCTCAGTCATGATCTCAAAGCCTATTTTCTTTTCCTGTTTGTCTGTCTTGACTAGATTGTAAGCTCTGAGAAACAGGGGCTGTTTCTATGTGTCCCTGTACAGTGCTATGTGCATGTGGTACTGCAAAACAATTTATATCAATAAATTCCTGGGAGAATTCTGCGTAACTACACAATGCAGAATTTGCACTTAATTCCCCTCTTGCACAGGGACCAGGAGGCAGTAGCAGCAGCAGCAGCAGTAGAGCTGTATATATAATACACCTGTACACAGTGGGAACATGAACAAATTTACACATTTACTGCTGCACACTGAGCTGCATCCAGGGCCAGCGTTAGGGGGTGGCAAACAGGGCAATTGCCCTGGGACCCCCGTAGCATAGGGGGCTCCAAGCCTGCTTCAAGCTGAAGGAGGCATAGGCAGAAGGCCAGCTTTCAGGCCCCCTCCTGGTTTCTGCCCTGGACCCCTGAATGTCTAAAATGTCTAACACCAGCCCCGGCTGCATCTTCCTTCATCTGCAACCCTGGGCTTGACTGCTGATTTGAACTGTGCAGAACACCATCTAGCTAAGCAGTTCAAATTAGCAGTCAGACTCTGGGTGACAGAGAAGGAGGATCAGCCCAGTATGCAGACCCTTTTCTTCTCCTCCTCCTCCTCCTCCTCCTCCTCCTCTTGCCATTTAATTTGCATGGGGGAGAGAGAGTTTGGGGAGAGAGAAAACTGGAGGTCTTGCTGGGAGGGAGGAAAACGGGAGGAGAGAAAGGGTAAGAAAGCTGGGGAGGCAGAAGGAACTGGGGGGCACACAAAGAGAGCTGCAGAATCAGCCACCCAAATTTGCAGGATCACCTCAACGCAATCCTACTCTACACAGGGCCGGTCTTAGCAAGTGCGGGGCCCTATGCAGACCAATTTGGTGGGGCCCCATCCTAGCCCCGCCCCATCCTAGCTCCGCCCCATCCTAGCCCCGCCCCATTGATAATATTATTCAATTTTTAGAAAATTTTTTATTTATGAAATTTCAAATAAAGACAAATGAAGCTAAACTTGTACAGAAAATCTGATTGAAATAATAAGCACAATGCTATCATGAACCCCCCCTCCCCAGAAATTATTCAGTTCAAGTCCACTACAATTCTCATAACCCCGGGGGGGGGGGGGGGGGGGTCAGAGGTGCAGACACACAATCTCTCCACTGCAAAACACTATACACAAACTTGTGCAAAAATATACTCATAACCTTACCAAACCATAACAGCACTAATTCCAAGGACAGGACGAGCACAACCTTATGCGTGGAAAGACAGAACTGTAATTACACCAGGCTCTAAAACACCAATACACTACCTCATGAAAAAAACAAAACAAAAAGGGCTGCAAATGCTACACGCTAGCAGGATACTGCACCTTGATCACACATGAAAAACACATGACACAACAGATATGAAGGCAAAATACTGAACTGGAAAGTTACCTCAAGAAGTCAGACTCAGCATGCAGCAATACTAGAAAAATTGAAACTTACATGCAAAATATCACAGATGCACATTTCCAAAAGCTGACATTCCAATTAATAAATTCTGAATAAAATACTTTTTTCTACCTTTGTTGTCTGATCATTTGTTTTTTCTATTCGCTTTGATCCCAGTGTCTTCTGTTTTATGCAGTGTCTTCTTTCCATTTGATATTTTTTCTCTCACCATGTCCACCATCCTCCTGTGTCCTTATGTGTCCTGTCTACCATCTGTAGCCCTGTCCCTATCCCTTCTCCAGTTTCAGCATCTGCCTTCAAAGTGTTCCGATCCAGCCCTTAAATTCAGCAATTTCTCCTCCATGCATATCCAGCATTTCTCCTCACTCCCCTCCTTCCATGTGCATCTACTTTCCTCCCCTCCCCTACATCCATGTCCAGCATTTTTCCTCTATCCCTTCCCCTCCATCCATGTGCATCTCCTTCCTTTGTCTTTCCTTCCCTCCATTCCTGCCCAACATTTCTCCTCTCTCCCCTGCTCTCCATGTCCAGCAATTTCTCCTCTCTCCCTGGGCCCTGTCCTCCCATCCATGTCCATTGATGCTCCTCTCTCCCCTTCCCTCCTCCATCCATCCATATCCATCAATTCTCCTCCCTCCCCTCCATGTCCAGCAATTCCCCTCTCTTCCTGAGTCCTGCCCCCTCCATTCATCCCTATAAAGCAATTCCCCTCTCTCCCTGAGCCCTGCCCTCCCATCCATGCTCCTCTCTGTCCCCTGCCCCCTCCATTCATCATCCCTATCCAGCAATTCCCCTCTCTCCCTGAGCCCTGCCCTCCCATTCATGCTCCTCTCCTCTGCCCCCATCCATTCATCCCTATCCAGCAATTCCCCTCTCTCCCTGAGTCCTGCCATCCATGTCCAGGTCCTCTCTCCCTTGCCCTCCCGCTCCCACCCTCCCATGTTCAACTGCCTGCCTGCCCTGTCCTCGAGGGTGGGACACTGAGTATGATCGAATCAGGAAGAGCTTCTGCGTTCTGCTAGAGACGTGACGTCGGGGGGACTCGGGAGGGGAGGAGCACTTTCACTGACGCTGCCTGCTGTGCTGTACAGTCGGATTTCGGCGACGGAGGGTAAATTTAAAAGAAAAATTATCCTTACTTGGGGGGGAGAAGAGGGCGCCACCGCGCCAGGGCGGGCAGATAAATACCGTGTCGGACCGGCCCTGTGAAGAGGCTGACTGAGGCACGCCGCATGGGGCCTCCCTAAGCGCGGGGCCCTATGCAACCGCCTCGGTTGTCTCGGCCTAAGACCGGCCCTGACTCTACAGACCACCAGGCAAATGGCAAGACTCCCAAACACACCTTATGGACTTCATCTCGAACACTTGTGTTTCTACCGCAAACCTTATCATAATAGGAGACATCAACTTGCACCTTGAAGATCTTACCTTGACAAGCACACAAGAATGCAAAGTTCCTACAACTATGGGATCTTCAAGCACCAAATATACAACCAACACACATAAAAGGACACATAGTAGACATTATCACACAGAAATTCGATCCAGACTCAAATCTCCTACTAACAGACACAAGATGGACACCTGCACCGTGGTCAGACCACTACAAAGCATACATCTCCCTCCAATGGCGAACGAAAGACATAACGAACAAGAACGAAAAACCTACCACGAGAGGAAAAATAGACCCGGTAATATTCTGGCAACAGATCTACCAAAATGGATGGACAACAAGAGCAGACACAATCCAATTCCTCCAAGAATGGGACGATAGATGTAGAACAATACTAGACAACATTGCCCCAATTCAAACCAGAACATCACACAGGAAGAAATCAACACCATGGTTCACCGAAGAACTGAAAAAACTCAAAACACAAGTTAGAAGGTTAGAACGTGTGTGGAATAAAAAGAAAGACGACCCAACACTTAACGCATGGAAACAACTTCAAAGAAAATATAAGTATACCATAAGACAAACTAAAAGATTATTTTATAAAAAAGAAATCGGACCGAATTCAGACACACACAAACGCTTCCAACTCATGAATAAACTACTAGATACCACACCAATCACAACCAACAACAAAGAAACACCAGGAGCAGACAATCTCGCAAAATACTTCAATGAGAAAATCGTTCAACTACGACTTAAAATACCAGCCAGCACCACCGATTACGCCACACTCCTTGACTGTCTAGATCCAGATCCAGGTGTATACCCAGCAGACAGAACCTGGACCAATTTCGAGATACTATCAGAGGATCTCATCTCCCAAATGCTCAAAAGATTTGCCAAATCTCACTGCAAATTAGATATATGCCCAAACAACCTCATGACATCTGCCCCTCATCAATTTATAATAGATCTCACGAATCACGTAAACTATATGCTACAAATCAGACTCTTCCTGAAGGAAAAAGGAAACATTCTACTTACTCCTATACCCAAAGACACAAAGAAGAGCGCCAGTGAACTAACTACAGGCCAGTAGCATCCATACCCCTAATAACCTAACAACTCACAAACTATTTAAACAAATTCTCAATACTACATGATTCCCAGTCAAGATTTCGGTCCAACCACAGCACGGAAACAGTACTAGTTACTCTCATGAATAAATTTAAACAAATGATTGCAACTGGCAAGAATATACTACTGCTACAATTTGATATGTCTAGCGCTTTTGATATGGTTGATCATGTGATACTACATATCCTCGAGTATTTCGGAATTGGAGGAAATGTTCTCAACTGGTTCAAGGGTTTCGTAACCACACGATCATATCAAGTGACATCTAATTTGACTACATCATCTACATGGACACCAGAATGCGGAGTTCCACAGGGATCCCCCCTATCACCGACTCTATTCAACTTAATGATGATACCCTTGGCGAAACTACTATCAAACCAGAACCTTAACCCATACATATACGCAGATGATGTAACGATCTACATTCCATTTAAACATGATCTAAAGGAAATTTCCAATGACATCAACCAAAGCCTACATATCATGCACACATGGGTGGACGCATTCAAGCTGAAACTCAATGCAGAAAAAACCCAATGCCTAATACCTCACAACACAACACGAACAAATTCACTACCATTGACACACCAAAACTGAATCTTCCAATCTCGGACACCGTAAAAATTCTTGGAGTCACCATTGATCGACACCTAACAGTTGAGAGTCACGCGAAAAACACAACCAAGAAGATGTTCCACTCAATGTGGAAATTAAAAAGAGTAAGACCTTTCTTCCCAAGAACCGTCTTCCGCAACCTGGTACAATCAATGGTACTCAGCCACCTAGATTATTGCAATGCACTCTACGCTGGTTGCAAAGAGCAAATAATCAAGAAACTTCAGACAGCTCGGAACACTGCAGCTAGACTCATATTCGGTAAAACAAAATACGAAAGCGCTAAACCCCTACGAAAAAAGATGCACTGGCTTCCACTAAAAGAACGTATTACGTTCAAAGTATGCAACCTAGTTCATAAAATTATTCATGGAGACACACCAGCCTACATGTCAGACCTGATAGACCTACCACCCAGGAATGCTAAAAATCATCCCGCACATTCCTCAATCTTCATTTCTCAAATTGTAAAGGTCTCAAATACAAACTAACACACGCGTCAACCTTTTCCTACCTGAGCACAGAGTTCTGGAATGCGCTGCCGCACAAATTAAAAACAACCTATGAATTAGCTAACTTCCGAGTTCTACTGAAGACTCATCTCTTTAATAAGGCATACAACAATGATCAACAAACATAAACTCCTAAACGCACATCCAAAACTGCCTCTACTATGTCTACCTGCCAAAACACTACCATGTTTTCTCACTATCATGGTACCCAAGATCCTTTAGCTACTACTAAATGTATATTTTCTTAAATAAAACTCTTATATATTTCTTAAATACTTCTTAATATGTTTGCTTGTTAATACACTATCATGTTTTATCATTATCATGCTACCCAAAATCCTTCAGTTATCACTAAATGTATACTTTATACTTTTTCATGTACTTCTGTTACTCATGATGTATTGTAAGCCACATTGAGCCTGCAAAGAGGTGGGAAAATGTGGGATACAAATGCAACAAATAATTAAAAAAAAATAACATGAAAGGTGAGTATGGAGGGGGGGGGGGGGGGGCAGCATTCAAACTATGTTGAGCAGGTTCAGCCCAAAAAGGGATAAAGCTGAGGAGCCAGACCTTATGAAGGGGGAATTCTGCACCAAAAAATCCAACGTCAAGAATGCAGAATTTTAAAATATTATCTGAAGACACACAAAAGTGAAACTAATTCTGGGTTCCAATTTGTAGAGAATTCCAAGTCTTGTGTGGCATCATACTACCACTGCTTTATCCTGGCAGCACTTTCAGCAGCAGCAGTGCAGGTGCCACAGCTGGAAAGTGACAGATCTCCATCTGGAAATACTTCCTGTTTTCAGTAATTTCACTAAATTCTATTGAGATTCATAGACAATGCAAAGGTGCTTTTGCACTTTTCTCCTCTGACCACTAGATGGGGGTGCTAACCACAGTTAGCTAGAGAGACAGGGACAGGCCAAAAATGCACTTGTGCTGATTCAGCAGCGGGGGGGGGGGGGGGGGGGGGGGGGGGGGGGGGAGGGGGGAGGAGGAAAGAGTCATACAAAAGAAAAGGGGGGGGGGGGAATCCCAGAACAGAGGCTCTGCTTGGGGGGGGGGGGAGGGTCAAGAGTACATACCCTGCCCTGAACCAACAAATGCTAGTGAGGGACAGCAAGCCAGAGTTTCAGTTCTGCACGTATCACAGGAACCCCTGGGATGCTGGCAGGTGCTCATATTTTTATAAGCATTTCATTTTAAAATAATCTAGATCATAAACATGCTACAGTGACCTTATTTTGATTTTACCACTAACATCTGTTAGTTGCCTGCAAATTCATCGGCAGAGTCTGCCTGCAGACCTGTTACAAGTACTGGGCTTTTTCTTATAGAAATACAATGGAAGCTTATTTCAAAAGACTCCTACGGCGTTACAACACATAAAATACCAAGAGTAAAATCATGTGACCCCAGAATCCAGCAAAACAGCTCACTCCACAAAACCTTGACACTGTCAAGAACCATTTTGTACTCACCAGCAGCAAAACTGCTAAACCAACCAAAGAGGTAAAGAGGTGCTCCTCCTGCTCAGTGCCCACATTAGTCAAAAATCAAATGATGAGGGCCAACTCACTGGCAGGGCTGCACACCCTCATGCAGAAGGGCCTACCAGCTCAGGTCACTGGTGTTGGGGCTGCATTCACACCAGCCAGTGGGGAGTCACTGTGCAATGGGACAGCAAGTGGTTGAATGAGGTCCCATACAGCAAATAACTCTGAAAACCTCCAGTGGGGGGGGGGGGGGGGGGGGGGGAGACAGAGAGAGAGTGTGTGTGTGTATTGGGGTGGGGGACAGATGATGCAATCAGTATGTCACTAGCCTACTACACCCACAACCTGAGTTTTAATTCTGCACTGGGATTTCTGTCAGGTAGTTGTCCTTTGGCCAACTCAGCCATCCATCTACTTTTGGACGGTAAAGGAGTAACCCAGCCTTATTGGGAGGAAAGTTGATTGGGGAAGGGAATGGCAAACCATCTCACTAACATCGAACCTACTACTACTACTTATCATTTCTATAGCGCTACTAGACGTACTTGTACACAGGGGACCACTTTTACCCTAAAATTATTTCACATTCCTTCTATGCCTCTTCTCAGTGTATAGCCAAATGTGATTTTGTGACTTCTTTACTGATTATAATGAGTTGAAATGGGAAGATAACCGGAACATTCCCTCTACCTGGGCTGCTCTTTATGGCCTCCTTGATCTCTCGTTTCTCTTTGCGCAAGGCCAGCAGCTCAGTGCGAATGGACGCCTTTTCCTTCTCCAACTTCTCCTTCTGACTCACAAATCTCCGAGCATCTTCCTCTGCACGGTTTTTCCCATACTTATATTGATTCGCACCTGAGTGAGAAAGGGAAGGTCTTTAATTTATGAAGAAAACAACTGAAGTGCAGGCAAAGTAAATTCTACACACCGACACCCCCTCCCACAAGGCCATGACTACAGAGGGACCAGGTGGGGCCCAGACATACTGGAGGCGTGACGCTTTATCGTAACTTGGGGATCCACGCGACGGGACTTCTCACTGCAGGATGAGGCATGACGTTTCACCTGTGTTCCTGTTGGCCGTGTTACTTCCTCCACCTGCATGAAATAGACAAAATCAGTGGGGAAGGGTTCACTTCAATCCAAAGTGACACTATCATCTCACAGACCATATGGAGAGTCCCAAGAGCTGACACAGAGTGAGGGCCGGAGAGGGAGGGGTGTTAGATGCTGATGGAAAGTCACACATGAAGGAACTAGCAAGCTCTGCCACAGTGTTCCGAGGAGAGAAGAAGTTAAGATCTCTCCTAGTGTTTTGCAATTATGCTAGTGGTTCCTATGACTACCTGATTTCTTTTGTCTTTTGGTTTGGTTACCTAATTTGAACTGGAGGGGGGGGGGGACATTGAAGCTTTCAGGATCTGTTGTTTGATTTATGAGCGGGGAGGGATGGGGTGGAAATTTTGCTTGACTGTATCTGAGCCTCAAATTTTGCACCTGTGTATATAACTTGAAATATGCCCTCTATATGCATTGATTATTGTGTAAATTGTGTATGCAAACTGCTTAGTTAGGATTCAGATTGTAATTGTTCTTTGTCACTGGCTTAACATAAATAAAAACATACTACTTCTAAAATGAATTTGTGACTGGCAGACACAGCAAAGGTTAATGATTGACTACATCTAAGTTACAGTGGCCTAATTGCAAATTCCTTCAGTTTATGTGGTTGTAAGACCCTCCTGGAAGAGCCGATAGAGAAGATAATTGAGTATGGTTCTGTCTGAGCCAGCCAAGTGCTGTGTCTGGATTAAGGTTCAGAGGATGCCTAATAATATTCCACCTCTCTGAAAGTTGTTAGAAATGACAGTTGGATGTTGGGCTGTGCCTTTTTTCTTCCTGCTCCTCTGAACCTTCAGCTGCAGGTATTCAGTTTCCCTATTCAGAATCTTTTTTTTTTTTTTTTAATACACTAGGATGCAAGCACTAGGAATCCTTCTAGAATCTTGTGATTGTGGGTCCTAAGCCCGGTCATGAGGTATTGTCATTGTGCAGATCTTTACATGGCAATGCATAACATTAGCTATTAAATCACCGGGGTCTGACTGATTTAGCAACCCAGATAGCTTTATAATATACAGGTATCTATAGACCTTCCTTCATCTAGAAGATATCAATTTCATTTTAGCCACTACTAACATTTCTATAGTGCTACTAGATGTATGCAATGCTGTCCACATTATATGCAGGTACTTTCTCTGTCTCTAGAGGGCTCACAATCTAAGTTTTGTACCTGGGGTAATGGAGAGTTAAGTGACTTGCCCAAGGTCACAAGGAGCTGCACTGGGAATTGAACCCAGGTCACTAGGATCCAAGCCCGCTGCACTAACCATTAGGCTACTCCTCCAGCCTTCAGATTCTCTTCTGTGATCAGCCATGGGACCCTTAACCTTCTGTGTCTTAAATGCACTACCTCTCCCCTCCCCCCACACCTTTTCATAGGGGACATCATCGTACACTCGAGGATCGCTGCTGCTGTTGTGACAGGAGGTTGCCCACCTGGAAAAAAAAAAAAAAGCAGAAAGCTGTTACTGAACAAGACATACAAACCGTTCCTGTACTTCTCCCCAGGTTGATCTGAACATACAGTCGTAGAGCACATGTACAGGGACTTCCAACCTATAGAATACATACAGCGCACAGAACATGCGGAGGGGTATTTTCCATGGAACGTCTAAGTACGATTTTGGACGGTTTGCTAGAAATGTCCAAAAACTGAGTGGTGAACATAGTCATTTTGGAACCTGAAAAACATTTATCTTTTTGGTTCGAAAATCACCTTTTTCCTAGACATTTTATGTTCAGTGTGTTTTTCTTTTGGGACCAATTTGGAAAATAAAACATCCAAGAGAAAAACACCCCAAAACCAGCCACAGGGATGTCTGGGGGTATCATTCTTAGAAGACTGGCCATACCTAAATCCCAGCAGAGTAGAGGGGCAGCATAGGGGCACTGCAGTGGACTTCACATAATAGGTCCCAGGTACACATCTCACCATTACCCCCTTGTATTGTCTGGTGAGTTCTCCAGGAACAGAAAAATATCTACCAGTGGCGTAGCTACGTGGGGCCACGGGGGCATGGGCCCCCTTAGATTTGGCCCTGGCCCCCCGCCGCCAACCCCTTCGACCCCCCCTCCTGCCGCCAACCCTCCCCCGTCGCCATCGGGTACCTTTGCTGGCGAGGGTCCCCAACCCCCCCCCAGCCGAAGTCCTCTTCTCTGGCGCGGCCATGTTGCTGATCTGCAAGGGCAGGCTTCTGTTTCTGTGAGTCTGTACAATGTGCAGGCCGTCAGACTCACAGAAACAGAAGCCTGCCTTTGCAGATCAGCAACGCGGCCGCGCCGGAGAAGAGGACTTCGGCTGGCGGGGGTTGGGGACCCCCACCAGCAAAGGTACCCGACGGCGGGGGAGGGTTGGCGATGGCAGGAAGAGGGGGTCGAAAGGGTTGGCGCTGGGGGGGGGGGAATCAAAGATGGTGGTGGCGACGGGTAAGTCAAAAATGGTGGTGGGAGGGTTAAAAATGGCGGGGGAGGGGGTCGGCGGTGCCGGTGGGGTGGAGCTAAAATGTGCCCCCTCAGGCTCTGGACCCCCCTCCCGCCGAAGTCTGGCTACACCCCTGGTATCTACTGTACCTCACTACAACAGCTCTCAAGCTTGCAGGTGTCACCAACATGTAGATACAGTAGGTAGTGTATTTTGGAGGGCTCATACATTCCACCTTGTGAGAATGGGATATGGGCCTGGGTCCTCTTCTCTACAGTCCACTGCACCGACCGCTAGGCTACTCCTGGGACCTGCTGGCTACTCTAAGAAAAATGGCCATCATATATGAAGCTGTCATAGAGCCTGGTATGTACTGCTGCTGTTATATGTTAGGTGGGTGGGAAGGGGTCTGTGACCACTGGGGGAGTAAGGGGGGTTATGTCTTAATCTCTCCAGTGGTCATTTAGGTCACCTTTTGGTCACTTATTTGTGGTTGAAATAGGTCTAGCCAAAATATCTTAATTTTGGCCTTGGCTATTTTTGTCTTGTTCCATCATTGTAGGAAAATGTCTGTCTTTTGGTTACATCCATTTCCTGCCCACAACATGTCCCCAACGTGCCCCCTTGGAGCAAAACATATTAAACCGGGGTGTCAAAAATAGCAACTTAGATGTTTTTGAAAGAAAAACATCCTTCTGCCACCTTATGATGTTTTTTTGGATTTTGAAAATGAGCCCCATACAATGCATAGCGCATATGTAGAGACAGAGGCACTCCCAGTCTATATAATACATGAGCACATGTTTGGCTTACAGCATTATGGGAGCCAGGGGCATAGCCACACACTCAATTCTGGGCGGGCAAGTCACTTAACCCTCTATTGCCTCAGGTACAAACTCAGATTGTGAGCCATCCAGGCACATGGGAATACCCAACGTACCTAAACCTTGAGCCACTATTGAAAAAGGTGTGAGCAAAATCCAAATAAATAAAACACTGCTCTGCCAATGGGTCCTTCTTCCTGCTGTGTCCCCTCCTACCTATGCAGAAATAGGAAGTAGTTCACATAGGAAGTAGGATGTGGCCAGCAGAGCAGAAGTAATGCAAAAACCAAGCACACAGGCCTAGCAGATCAATCCAGCCCTTCTATCTGTGCCTCCCACAAGAAGCCTGAAGATAGTGGCTTTTCTATTGCTGGCACTAGGCCCCATCTTGGAGGCCGAGCCTGGGGGAATCTTGCCCCTCCTGCGCCCCCCACCTCATGGCCCTGTCTGCATGGCATCAGCTGGCAAAGTCAAACCACAATGCAACCAGGTAACACAATAGGAGCAGGAAGGCAGAGGAGAAAGGAAGAGAAGGGCAAACCATGGGTTGGCCAAGATTTCTTTCCTGTGCTTATTTTTCTGTCCCTGCCCCTCCCCCACCTCCTTGCTCATTGCCAGATCCCCAAAAGGCATTCTTACAGGAAGGAGTGATGGACAGCACTAACAATGCTGGGAATCATGTCTACATCCACATAGTCGTAGTGCAGGGCTTCTGGTTTTGCCCGAGAGCCCGTCTTGACCAACAGTAGTCCAAGCCAGCGGCCCATTTCTTCCGAGGAGCTCGCCTGGGAAAGAGAAAGAAAAACCAGTTAACACAAGGGAGGAGACATCAGATTCCCCTCACCCTCTGAACGTGGTCCTTGGAGGAGGCATTGGGTCCCTCCTCACAATCTGATCCCAGGAACTTGGAATCCTTGGGGAGGGGAGGGAGTTTAATTTTACAAAGTAACCATTTACATGTGGAAAATAACTCTTTTATATAATGATGTGGCTGAATACATTGCATGCCGGTGTCCTCAGGTGCACAGTTTGGGCAGAACTTACATGGAGTTGCAATGTTCACACTTTATATAATGCAAGAGGAGACGGAGATACAACATGCACAACCTTACCCCTCCCTTTGAGCAGGTAAAAATTGTGTGATATGGGGGCTGACTTTGGCACCTATCTTATAAAGGATGTAGTCACTTAGTACATAAGTACATAAGCACTTCTTCCATCTATGATGAGGGCACCCTTTTATGAAATTAAATTACCCTTATTGCATATTACAGTGACTGATAAATCTCAGAGTGGGGAAGACATTAAAATATTATTCTCCAGACCAGTATAGAAGTCTTCAAACACCATAATCAGTATTCCTGCAGTATGAACACCAATGAGGCTTTATTTAAGGCAGTTGGGCTTCCCAGGCTCCCTTCCGCCATATCAGCTTTCTGTTCTCTTGGAAGGGAGAAGTAATAGGGGAAGGATAACCAGGCTACAGCAGATAGGGACCTTCTACTAGCTGAGCAAGAAAGCTGCTTCTTTCGCTCACTGGTAGAGTTTCTTCCAAGATAGTAGTTGGACAATATGTTTTGGTACTATAATGGAACTTTCAGGCCCAAGGGCAGAGAGTGATAATCAGCCTCGGATCCAATCCTCTCCCACCCAAGCTCCCCTGGATACATGCCTCCAAGGCGCACACTTCTTCACCCTGGCGAACCAGGCGGAAACCAAATGGCTGCTTGGGCCCGAGCCCTGGTAGCACCTCGCAGCCCTGCAAGACCACTGCGTTCATGTGTGTTCGCAGATCCGTCCGATCCTTGTGGAAATAGAGGGTGTGTCCCTTGACCCTGCACCAACGCTCCCTCCAGCAGTGATTCACCAGAACGTTTAAGTAGCCTGTGGGAAGAGCAGAACACACGGACACCTCAGCCTTGGCTTCCACCATCGCCTTGGGTAAATCTCTTCATAAAGGTGGTTAATAAATTCCAATAAATAAATACATTGGAACAAAAGTAAAGGCAGTGAGAGACAGGGGCAAGGGAAAAGATTTTCTAATCCATTGGGTCAGCAGGGACCATTCAGGGCTATCTGAGGGTAAGAAATGTTATATCAGGAAGCATTCACTGTATCAGAGTAAAAAGGCAGGAAAGAAGAGGCGAGTCACACGATGGTAATACAGAAAGAGTTGGTACTTCAGTCCCATTGTGAGATGTCCTGGTTCTGATTACACTGCCCCGCCTCCCGATTTCCCTGTACGTACCATAGCAGGGAAAGTCCTCTTCCGTGGACGACGTCTGGGTATCCTCTGCTGCCATCTTCTTCTTGGAGAAACTGATGATTCTGGTGATCTTTCTGCTGGCGGCCCGGCTCACAGAACCTTTGAGTTCTGCCAATCCACTCTTCTTACTCTTCCCTGACAGAAACCAAAAGAGGGTGAGGAGGGGAGGTGCGTTGCCAAGGAGGGAAGTGCTGACAAAGAGGAGGAGGGAGAACACGGGCAGGGAGGAGTGGAGATATGGCCTAGTGGTAAGTGCAGTGGCCTGGGAATGAGGGTAACTTTATATCCTGCAGACAGGCTTGCTGTCTGTAATAGCGTTAGCAATTTGATTTAACACAAAACAAACATAAGCCACCTTGTGCCTTTCTTGTTTATAAACATAACAGTTTTAGACCCCTGATGCAGGCAGTTGCCGAAACATGGCTGTGTGGGGTTCTTGGCCACGTTTGTGTCTAATCACCAGCAAAACATTGTAGTTTGGCCACACTGGTATCTGTTCATTCTTTGGACCCAGTTTCTCCTGCCTTGGTGCCAGTTCATGTCACCTGAGAATGATGGAAGCCAGATTCAAATCCCGCTTTTTCCTCTGATGCTCGTTGTGACTCTGGGAAAGTATGTTCACCCTCCACTGCCTCAGGTGCAGACTCACCAGTCAATATTGAGTCCTACCTGACTCCAGCCTTGGAGCACCCCTCTCCGGCCCACTTAAAAAAGGGCCTTGGAAAGCCATACTGCCCGGTTAATGGATGCTGAATATAGATCCTCTCCTGCCCGCTTAAATCGCTGTCAATATTGATTACTCAGAGTGTAAGCCCTTGTTAGGGTTACCATATGGCTCCAGAAAAAGGAGGACAGATTGAGCCAGTCTGGGTTTTACTTCCATTGCTTTCACTGGAAGCAAAACCCGGACTGGATCAATGTGTCCTCCTTTTTCTGGAGCCATATGATAACCCTAGCCCTTGTGGAATGTACTGTACTGTGAACTTAATCAACCATCTAAATCCAAGATCAGACCTCCATGAACACGGGATCAGGGAGGAATATTTTTCTCAGGGTGCTGCTCAACTGGCTACAGCTCATAGGGCCTCATTCCCTTCCTGTATTGGCCATTACACTTGATGGGCCCTCTGGCTTTCTTCAACATGAAATGATTTATCATCAAGAGCCCCTGAGAACAGGATCATATACTCTGTTCTTACCATGCTCCCGGGTCTCCTGCCATCTGCTGGAAGACCGACTCTCTCCATTCACCAAGCTGTCCGAATCTGATGTTTGTTTGTCCTGTGACAGTCTCTGGTGGGAAGCAGAGACTGGGTTTAGTGATAACTTTTGATAAACCAAAGTTGTAAGATTAACCCTTGCTACCCCTTCACTGGGACTAATAACCAAATCCATGTTGAATAACAGACCCTTAGTTACAAGCACATCTGATTGCACAGTCAATAAGGAAGTATACAGAGGATCAGCCCTTCCACAATGACACATCTGAAGCTAAGGGAAGCTTCTTCGGGGGCTGAAGGCTTCACCGCCACCATCACCTCAACCATGCCCCAGTAATTCTGAATGACCACAGAGCCTGATAAAAGAAACCAGTTCTATCAGCCTCTGGCTGAGCCTGGAGTCTGAGGGGGCTCAGATATCTGTATACATCTTCTTTCCTTAGCTGTGGTACTCCTGGGTTACACTGTGAGGCTGATACACACAGAGGACTGAGTGCCTCCACCGGGTCTACCAAGTTAGGGGCTAAAGTTAGGCATCTGTATTCAGAGAGTTAAGCTGCCCAGAAGACCTGTCTAAATATAGGCATCTTAACTACAGCTGCCTTAAAACAAAGCCTCTTGACCTTAGGCTTGCTCTGTGCTTGCCAACCTTAAGATGCCTAAAAGGGATGTGCATTCATTAGCATACATCTGGAGTGTCCTAGTGGTTAGAGCACCAGCCTTGACATCCAGAGGTGGCTGGTTCAAATCCCATTACTGCTCCTTGTGATCTTGGGCAAGTCACTTAACCTTCCATTGCCTCAGGTACAAAATTAGATTATGAGCCCCTTCAGGGACAGGAAAATACCCAGTGTACCTGAATGCTTGAGCTACTACTGAAAAATGGTGTAAGCAAAATCCAAATAAATAAAATAATTTAACACATGAATTAATATATGAACAGTTGGTTAGTACATGTTAAAAAAGGTCTAATACAGAAGTGTCCATGTCCAACCTCGGCCCCTGCCCAATCTACTTTTCATAATGAATATGCATGAGATTTATTTACACGCACTGCCTCCATTATATGCAATAGATCTCATGCATATTCACTGTGGTATTCCTGAAAACCCAGCTGTGCAAGGGCCAAGGTTGGGACCCCTGGTCTAATGCATGTTCAAAGGAGACAGGCATATTTTCAAAGCACTTAGACTTACATAGTAACCTATGGAACTTTGTAAGTCTAAGAGCTTTGAAAATGAGCCCCTAATTAGTCTCCTTCAAAGCTCAATTAGATAGTGCAGCACAGTTACCTTGCCTAGCTCCAGTTTGTGGACAAGTACTGGTGATGTGGGAGCTTCCAGGCCTCCCGATCCAGCCTCGGCGCAGCTCACTTCCTTGATTACCTGCAAAGAGAGAATCGTAACTCTTGGGCCTTTGCGTATTCTCCACAGTTGCAATGTTTCAGTACTTGTCTTGCTCCTATCACAAATTTTTTAGTTCAGGTTTCTGTCCCTGCTCATCTCTTACACACTAGTGGATGTGACTGGGAGCAGATGTCAAGAAATGTCACACTGGCCCAGGGTGACAGAACTCTGCACGGTAAGTGAAAGGACTTGTCCTGGTCACAGTACAAAGTGCAATGAACAGGAGTAGAAGAGGCAGAATTTCCAGCCCCTGTCCCAGTACAACCCAGCCCAGCTCTTAGTCAATGCTGAGGCAAGTGAAGAAGGAACCGGATGCAGCTCGGTCCAACAGCTAAGAGCTCAAACCTGTTGTAGTTAAACAGACCCTCCTGCTCCTACCCAAGTGAGATGCTGGAATCAGAGATAGTGGGGGTGAGAGGATGAGGTGACTGCCTTCCACTAATACATGGCGTGGTGGTAGCTTGATCCGTGCTAGGGACCGGAGCCGACTGGGATGATAGGATGTGCGAGTCTGACATTGGGGGATAATACCTGTGCCCACCTCCCCTCCCCGCTCATGGAATGGTACCTTCAGCCACTCCTCGGCCTGCTCTTTGCTCTGTACTGCCAGCACCAGTGCGTCAGCTCCCAGCAGTGAAAAGCGCAGCTCGTGTTTTTTACGTCGCCCATCCTTGGGAACGTAGATAACGTTACACATGTTGAGTGGCAGTTCTAAGTGTGGCTGCTGCTCCTTGGAACTCTTATAGGTCTAAAAGAAAGATAAAACACGGAAGGAAGGGCAAAGAGACAGAGTGAAAAACATATACAGAAAGAGAGACAGAGAGAATCAAAGACATCCTGCTGAAAACACAATCCACTTTAGATCAGGCAAACATCAAATCACAGCAAAGAGCACCACCAAGGCCCAGGGATGTCCTATGTTCACAGTGACTTCTCCCATAATGCTTTGCATGACACATATTCAACACAGGCAGTGGTCATGAAATAAGTGCATCCTAATGTCAGCCTTAGATCAGGTATCACAGTACATAGCATTCATCTTTCAAGAGCAGCTTATAAGTCCTGTTTCAAATTACAGCTATACAGTGCATTTTTTTCTAGCAAAAAAGGTGCCGGCAGTCAAATGCCAGGCCACCCTTCAGGGGTGGGGTGATCACTGAGGGACCCACCCCCACAATAGCCAGGCCCCCTGCAACCAGTCACAGAATCTATGACAAGGCAGAATTGATGTGTAGAGCCTGAGCTCTTTCATTAAAACTTGAGGACCATGGGTCAAATTTAGCAGACAATGGAAAAGGTGCCGGTACTCAGTACCCCCTCAATAAAAGCCCTGCATCTATAGAATATAACATTAAACACCACTATTTAAAATATATACCATCGCTTACTCTTTACATTTAGGGATTTTGCTGGCACACACCCATAGACATGCATGGAGAAACAAAGGCATGCTTACATTCACATGCTGAATCACATATCCTGCTTCTTCCCCCTTCTCGCTCGCCCCCAGTAAAAGCTGTACTGAGCAGGTTGCTCTCTCACCAGTAGTTTGCTGTCCCTGATGATTGTCAGCTGTTTGGCCCACTGCCCAAAGCGCTTCTTGCGAAGAAGGAAAGCACAGATCCGACTGTCCTTCACTAGGTCCATGGATGCTTCTTCTGATGGCCACTGGTGGGTCATTCTCTGAGTCTTCCCCTCCTCCTCTTCCTCATCGTATGATTCATAGGAGCTGCTCATTCCATCGGAGTCATTGTCTATGGGAATGGTAAGACACTCCCCTGTCACTCCAGATAGGGCAAAAATCTACCCCGTGCTCCTTCATTCTGAAACACTTTGTCCAAGCATCACAGCCGAAGCTAAAACTCTCTTGGTTTAGAGATTGCATCTAGAGCCTATGGAGAAGTCACATGCAGGCCTCATAATGCTTATTTATACAAAGTGAGCCTGGAGCTGGCTGCTAAATCCTTTCTGAAACCAGAGCCACAGGTTTTCAGAACCTAGCAAATGGTTCTGCTATGTACACAACTTGAGTTCAGTTCCCAACCCACGCAGATAACTTTTGGTCAGATATTGAGCTGTCCAGCCAAAAGATTGCTACCCCCAATTAAAATGAATAACACTTGATCTGGTTAATTCCCACAGTAAAGAACAACAGAAAACGATAAGACTGACCCATCTGATCTGTCCCCACCTTGACATTCTTCCACTTGGCTGAAGTTAAGAAAGTTTCAGCTATTTGGTTATTAGTCACATATATCCTTCTCAAGTTCATGTAGTTTTCCGTGTGATTTTTCAGCACTAAAGCAGTATTTTCTCTAACAGTCTTTGCAAATCACACTGTCAGTTTTTATTCAGATACTCTTTTGTATTTTCAAGCTTTTCTACAAGATAAACAGTATATTTCTTCTACTGGAGATGTACATTTTCAGTTTCTATAATGGGAGTATTTTTGATTGTGACTGTAAACAAATGTCAGTGTCTTTCCTTATGCGTCTTCTGAACTATTTTTTTCCTTTCATTTATAAAAAAATGATTTCAAATTGAGTTGATTTATACTCCCTGAAAATTATGTTTTAGTCTAATCTGGGTTTTGATGATATAAGAACATAAGAATAGCCACACTGGCTCAGACCAAAGGTCCATCTAGCCCAGTACTCAAGTACCCGACAGAAATCCAAATAGTAGCAACATTACATGCTACCAATCTCAGGGCAAGCAGTGGCTTTCCCCATGCCCATCTCTATGTCCTCCAGGAACTTGTCCAAACCTTTTTAAGCCCAGATACGCTAACTGTTGTTACTATATCCTCCGGCAACGAGTTCCAGAGCTTAACTATTCCTTGAGTGAAAAAATATTTCCTCCCATTTGTTTTAAAAGTATTTTCATTAAACTTCATTGAGTGTTCCCTGGTGTTTGTACTTTCTAATCATCTACATCACGACCAAAACTAGTAAAGCATCTGACCTCCCCTAGCTGATTGAATTTGGGGTTTTAACCCTAGTCACACCAATGCTTTCTTGGAAATCTGATATAGCCACAATTACTGATTTTAGGGTTATTGTGCAATGGTGACACCTAGTGGTCAGGTTCAGTTACTTCAGAGTTCTGGACAGAGCCTAATGTATGGCTCCCAGCTGAGGACTGTCCCTGAAAAGACCAGACTAATGTAGGAGGGGATATAATATAGGTGAAGTTCCCCACCCTACCTGCTCCTCCTTTCTCCACATATTGAAAGAAAGGCTTACTATTTCAGATCCCAGCCCAAGTTCCAACTGCGCTGGAAGCCAAAGAGAAGCAGGAGGTGTCTGATAGGTTAGAAAACCAGCCTGGCAAGCAGGATCTTGTGGCTTCAAGGTGAGCCAACATTCCACAAGTCACAGGTTTAGGCTTAACACAAGGCTTCAGAATAACATCACAATGTAAATAATAACTTTGTATCCATTCTGCTCCCACATATATTAACAACCCATGTGTACACACCAACACACAACATGCATATTAATATACAACATGCATGCATCAATAGATGCATAGTATGTTCACACACATTGCAGCATACACACCAATACTCATATACACACTGCATGTACACACACTGGAGACTTACAGCAGCAGGGCAGAATCACCCACCGCTTCCAAAGCCCTGAAACAAACAAAATACAGAGGTACCTACAGGGCCTGCTGGACAAGCATGAATGAACATTAGCAGGAGCCCCTGTACAAGACTTCTATCATGTTCACTGTAACCAAGTAAGATGGACAAAAACTGTGCTGAGCTGGGGTGACACCTACAAGAGTTCTTCGGCTCTCCATTGATCCTGGTCACAGGGTAGTTGTTATCAGCATCTTCATAATATCCATCCTCAATGGAGTTAGGAGGGCTGGAACTGTCTGAGAAGAGAGGAGAGGGCAGGTGCTGAGAGGAACGTAGAGCTCACACAAGATCAAAAAGTTACATCAAGGAATGCCATATTAGAGAAGATCATTCTGCTGCCTAAAAATCAAGGCCCATGTGTGACTTCCTTGAAAAAGCCATCTTCCTCCCTCTCCCCTACTATGGCTCTCCAATCTCCCACTCAGAATGGCCTCCAGGACTCTCAGTTGACACTATCTGCCTACTTGCACAGCAGCTCTTTACCGAAGCAGTATCTCTTCCGAGGGTGGCCCAGGACCTGTCAGAGAAAGTGGGTTTGGACGGCTTCCTAAAGGAAAAGTCCATAGACCGTTATTAAATGGAATTGGGGAAAATCCACTATTTCTGGGATAAGCAGTATAAAATGTTTTATACTTTTTGGGATCTTGCCAGGTATTTGTGATCTGGATTGGCCACTGTTGGAAACAAGATGCTGGGCTTGATGGACCTTTGGTCTTTCCCAGTATGGCAATACTTATGTACTTATGTAGGGACCCGTGTCCTCCATGGGACTGTGAATCTGCATTGCCAGGTCCTACAATCCTTGTGCACACAGACCTGGGTCAGCAACTGCAGGCTGGGACTGGGAGTGATGGAGTTGATGGGCGTTGGATTGCCCTTGACTCTTGTTTTCACCACCCTGACTCCATCTCAACCATCTCTGGCTGGGTTTCAGTGCCTCCTGCTCAGACTGCAGTGAGCAGTAACGGATGAGTCTGTCTTCCTCTCTGTCTCAGGTAGGTGAGCAGACAGAGCCTCAGCCGATCCCTTTTCCTGGTAGTGCAGGTCTGGCAGCCGCTCAGTAATAACCTCAAGACTTACAAGCAGTGACCTGCACTAATAGCTCAGCCTAGCCACAGACCCCCCCCCCCCCCTCATTCTCAGTGTATTGTGTACATGTGGAATTAGCTTAAGTTAGAAAACAGAAGTGAGCTTTTTTTCTTGCCTCAAATGACCACCCATATTGCCTTCTAGGTTACATTAGCCCTCTGTATTCAATGCTCTTTGTACAGAAAGGTCGTAATGTTGTACAAGACAAGAGTTCAAATAGAGCAAGACTTGTTTGAAGTTAACCCTATCTAGGCAAAATGAGAAAGAGAAGGTGGGGTACCAAGAGGGATGGGGTGAGAGTCTAGGATTGCCACTAGATCCAGATTTGCTTGACAGGCTTGATCCAGTCCTGGGCTTACCCCAGTGCATGCAGGGACTTATAGACCTGCTTTTCTTTTTTTTTTTTTTTTATTTATTCAATTTTCACAATTTTTTTACAAGCATTACTACTTGAATAGGAAAAACAGTTAGAAAAAGATCAAATTAAACAACTCCAAGAAATTATTATAAACTTGTTTTAGACCACCAAAACTAGGGGCTGAGAGCCGTTAACTTAGGAAGAAGTACTTTGACAAAAACAAATCTCTAGATGCAATAAAGCAATAGCAGATTATTATAACCCCCCAATAGACCTGCTTTTCTTAAGGAATCCAATGGGGAAAATCAGAACCACAAATCCCTGCAAACAGGAAAGAACCCCACTCTATCCTGCCCGCTGCGCTGCCCTGTCCAGCACCGCCACATACTCAAAATGACTGACGAGACCCATGAGACCCACAAGACTATCGCAGGAAGTCTCAACAGCCATTAAGAAGTGGCAGCACTGGGTAGAGCAGTGGTGGCGGGCAGAAAAGCCACTAGACCACCAGGGCCCTTCAAGGTAGGCCCAGGGAGCTGTACTGAGCAGGGGGTGGGGGTGGTGGCAGGAGCCCAATGACCCAGATCATTGTCGGGCCATCCCTGGTTCCCTGTTCTTCTACAGGAGCGTTAGTGAGGAGCTGAAGCTGTTTCTTTTTTTTACTGCCAGCTTAAGGACCTGAATATAATCTGTAAACCGCTTTGATTGTAACCACAGCAAGGCAGTATATCATATCCCAACCCCTTTCCTCTTCTGTTTCCCTTACTTGCAACTTTTTTCTGGCTTCTGTGAAGAACACGGTTAAAAATAGACAGAGCTGAACAAAGAGTAAAGTACTGGATGCTGGCAAGTGGGTATCATTGCATTCCAGCACATGCAATCTTACGAGTGCTAATACATATACTTGCCACTAGCGCAGACATGTACGCATGTGACTGGCGTGTGTTAGTGCACATTTTGCATCTGCTATCTACATACAATTTGTTTACTGTTTCAGGGAGGGATATATTGGTGTTAAGCTTGCATTAGGAACCTGTGCACTGGCAGGAGTGTACCTAAGTATTCTGTAAGTGGGACTCCCAGCCATGCTGCATTCCTGTATACACCCCCCTTGCAAATACACCTCATGCAAGTTAAGATGGTATTTGCAGGGCTACTCAAACAAGGGGGTTGGTCCATAGGCCAGTCAGGTTCTCAGAATATCCCTAATAAATATGTATCAACCATCAAGTAACAACCTCACTCTTTAATGAAAATTCCATAAATGTCTTTATTGAAGACTCTCATCATTAAAATGATGTAAAATTTTACATAGCTCCTAAATAATACTAACCCAACACTGCAACTCATCCTCACCATTCATTCTTCATTCAATTATGTGGGTTCAAACTACCACAAAGCTCTTTAAACATCTAATACTTCTGATATTTGCTCCCTGCAGGGTAAACGGCTACTCAAATACAAATACTACACTTTGTTTCCAGCAATAAGTGAGTAGCGTTGGCATTAATTAGAATTTACACGCACAACTGTCTAACCGTACTCTGTAATGTGATGTGCGTAAATTCAAAGTTGCATAGTTGAAAAGGGGGCATGGAATGGGTTTCTAAAATCTATGCACATTGTTATCGAACACACCCGGTCCATGTATAAATGTAGTCGCTCAGATGGGCGCCTGGCATATTCTAAAAAGTGCATGAACATTTAGGCTTATTCTGTATAGTATGGCTAATTTAAGTGTACTTTATAGAATACACCTATGCGTATTTCGTTTCAGTGCTGATTTTTTTTTTTAGATGCGATATATAGAATCTAGTTCTATATAGAGATTCCGGAGTTATCTGCATATCCATTAGGGATATCCTGAAAACCCAACTGGCCTGTGGACCCCTTTGAGTACCCCTGAACTAGCGCTTCGGTACATGCTAGTTCGTATGCATGCGAGTATGCTGGTAGGTCTAAAACTTTCCATGCATAACGCCACATACATGTTAGCACTTACATTATAGAATTACCCGTCTGATCTAGTTTCTAGTTGGAGAGCTGGGAAGGCGGGGGGTGGGGGCTGGTAGTTTGGAAAAGCCCCTCTGGGTATAGAGGGGGGATATCCTGTCTTCTCTGTCCGCACCCCTATGCTTCCTTTCCAGGACTTCCTGACTGGGGGAAGGAGGGGGAGGTTACCCAGCCATTACTTACTGTGTGAGGTTATGTACTCTGGAGTCTTCCCCGGACTCAGGGGGACAGCTTCTTCATAGTAGTCTTCAGGAGGGGGTGTGGTGGGGAGTGGGGGTGGGGGTGGGGGATCCCCGGAAACCTGATAAAAACATTGCATGCAATAATTACTTATAATCTCTCATATAATGAGAACCGATTTACTCTAGAATTACTTCTTAGTGTAGTCCGCAGTAGGCTCAGTAAAAGCAGATATATAAGTTCGATAAAAAAAACACACTGTCCTTGGCAATCATTGAGACCTGAGACCAAAGAGTGGATCTGGGCAGTGCACTGATGAAACCTGCACTTAGCCACTGCGTAAAGTCCCAAATGGACAATGAGATCTAGAGCTGCATTTCTTCTCAGGCTGTATAAAAGGTGTTTGTCTTTTTTATGGAAAACTATCCCTATGCATACAGAGATTTCAAGCAGAGTGTTTTTTTTAAGTGGGAGATTCTGGCTCCACCTCCCAAACCAGCTCATGCTCCGCCTCCTCTGACTCTTCTCTGCCAGCGCTGCGACTCAGTCAGCTTCAAATCCCACAGCTGACACTTCCTGCCTGTTAATCTTGCAGTGGGAAGTACTGGCTGTGAGATTTGAAGCCATTTCTGGTTGAGGACAGTGAAAGAGCAAAGTGATAACGCCAAGTCTCCCACATTCTGCAGGAGATTCCTCTCTGGATGGCAGATGGCTCTACAAAGCAACAGGAGACTTGGCAGGCCTGCATGTGACAAACTACTGATTTTGCTTGGTAAGCTTCTGCAACTTAAACTCTACAAACATATCCTTCAGCTCCCCTGAAATATGTTTGGAATAAGCTAAAAATTACATCACAGAAAACAGAAATTGATTTGCTCATGTATGTAGGTCACTGTTATGACATCATGGTCAGTACAAATAGTCAGGTCTAGGATGTACGAGATAATTTGACACCCTGTTCCTAACATCACTGGATGCTGGGAGCGAAGGGGCGAGATCACATTTTATAAGAGTAATACTTAGGGTGAAACATGTCCTAGAAATTTTAACAGGATCCCAATGTGCTTTTCAGCAGAAGCAATAAGAAAGCTGCAATACGTACAGGTCTAGGGGATTTGGAGACCTGGCTCTCCCCTGCGTCCCTGTCCTCATCCTGCAGGTCCTGCAGTTCCTGCAGGTCACAGTCTACAGAGGGATGAGAAAGACACGTTACAACAAGGAGGAACATACAGAGGGAAAGGCATGACACACCACACGTATGTACACAGAGGATCATGGTAGATGGTGGCAGCCCATCTAGTTTGCCTGTGAAGAAAATATCCTGGCTGCCAGTTGCAGGTGCTTGAGTAACTGTAGGAGGATATCACTCCGATCAAAGTCAGATTTTGTTTTCTACTGTCCTGAGTGTTTACTCCAACATCCTTCCTCCACCCAAAGACTTAATGCCAAGTTTTGCAATAATCTAAACAGATACCAAAACCAGCAACTGGCAGTCTGACCTGCAGACATACATGTACAGAATACATGATTAGACAAACTTCCATACCCATTTGTATATACACATGACCTCTGTATTGTCACTCCTCTATCGTACTGTGGCAGAAATGCTTAGAAAAACGTTTTCCAGTAGGGTTAACAAAAAAAATTGCATAATTGCAGGGTCACTACTGCTTAATTTTTCTCTCAAAGTCACCAGAGTTCAAGATACTTACCAAATTCTTTGAAGAGAGACTCTACAAAGCTGGTGCCGTTGCAGTAGGCCTGTGTATTAACATACATGTAATCCACCTCATTTCCTGGAGAAGAGAGAAAGGACCCAGCACAGGTGAGGAGGGATAATTAGAATTGCAAGCGATTAGATCAGCAGGCTGGACCCCCTTCCCATGAGAAATGCCAAGTTATCCAGTTCCAAGCTGGAGATTTGGGGACAGTCCTGGATTTCTGATCACCACATCCGGGTGGATTACGGCACTAGCAGTGATGATTTCAATGGGCAGGATCAGGCACTACAAATCCCATACTGCTTTGGGATATAAGTTCAAAACCAGGACTGGCCAAAAGTCTCCAGTCTGGAACTTGGCTGCTCTGTGCCGACTGTGAAAATCCAGAGCTCAGAGTACATAAGTACATAAGTATTGCCATACTGGGAAAGACCAAAGGTTCATCAAGCCCAGCATCCTGTTTCCAACAGTGGCCAATCCAGGTCACAAATTCCTGGCAAGATCCCAAAAATGTACAAAACATTTTATACTGCTTATCCCAGAAATAGTGGATTTTCCCCAGTCCATTTAATAACGGTCTATGGACTTTTCCTTTAGGAAGCCGTCTAAACCTTTTTAAAACTCCGCTAAGCTAACCGCCTTTACCACATTCTCTGGCAACGAATTCCAGATCTCTCTCTGAAGGAGGGCACAGGACTACAGTATGCAGGGTTAGTCATGGGAAGGCAAGATGGGTCCTGAATGGGATGTGGTCAGCTCCAGGCCGCTACTGCAGTTAAACTAGGGTTCCCCTTCCTCTTTATAGGAAACAGAGAACATGATGGTAGATAAGCAGAGAGAAGCCCATCTAGCCTGCTCCATTTCATTTCTGGACCTGGTGCCACAGAGCCCAGTTGATCTCTGGCTTTTCCTTTCACTCCTTCGCAACTAGGAATTATTCTGAGCACATCCCAGATTAAAGTTTTCAGCTATGTGTGAGGCGTATCCATAGGCTACAAGCTAAATTTCAAAAGGAAATCCTTCCCACCAAGCAAGGAATGACTGTGGACATCCTCACAGAAGTTTGAAAAAGAAATTTGTGCAGAAATAGAAAAAAAAATGAAAATCTGGTAAATGACTTGAATTTCAGAGCATAACCCACCAGCACATCAGTTACCGGCTTCTGTATAATCCCAACCTGCAGGTTCTAACTCCCCTCATTGAGCTCCAGCCTGTGATCTTTTGGGAGATGGGTCTGGCATTCTCCTACTCCTTTGAGCTTACAGAACTGAAAGAAATTAAGGGGATTTATAAAACAGGGGGGAAATTCTCCACAGTGCCAGATCGTAGCACAACTAGTGCTACGATCTGGCACTGTGGAGAATTTCCCCCCTGTTTTATAAATCCCCTTAATTTCTTTCAGTTCTGTGCAGGGGCCATGCACCGGGGCTCCCTCTTGAATTTTTCTTTTTGCACAGTATCTCTTGCATTCTTAGGCCCAGATGCATCAAACAAACGTAAAAAAATCTAAATCGTTAAAGTCCTTAACGATTTTGAAAAACCGAAGCATGCACCAAAAAAACAGGTCAAACATGTTCGTTGCGGTATCGAGAAGTACAATGTATCAATGAATCGTAATCCCCGTCGGTAATGGGCCCTTAAATCATGCGCAGAGCAGCCAAGCGTTATGCTGGCTGCTCTGCGCATGCCACAAACGTCCAAAAAAAACCACAACACAAACACGTGGCTCCCCACTTCCCCCTGCACTAACCAAAACAAAAAAAAATCCAAATAGATCGGGAGGGAGCAAAGGTGCTCGTCAGGAGCATCCTGTATGGTCGCCCTTGCACACCCCCCCCCCCCGAGATCGCCGCTGTTCCCCGCTTCAGCCGGTTTTAATAAAAACAAATCTCCAAATTTTCTCATCCCCGCTCCCCCTCCCTTCCTGTGTCTCCTGTCCTTTGCTCCAGGGCTCCACCTCCTGCCATCCTCCACCTGCACCCTCGTGCCCCGCCCCCCTGGGATCGTCGCCGCTGCTCCCACCCTCCACCGGACCCCCCTCCGCATTACCGTTCCGCGCAGCGCCTGTCACCTGTATGGGAAGGTGCTGCACGGGATAAAACATCTGATTGCCAATTGCTTCTCCCTCCTCCGACGTCAGTCTGTTGTTCCTGGGCCCGCCCTCCATTGACGTAAGTTACTTACGTTAGTTATCTACGTTGGTAACTTACGTCAATGGAGGGCGGGCCCAGGAACAACAGACTGACGTCGGAGGAGGGAGAAGCAATTGGCGATCAGATGTTTTATCCCGTGCAGCACCTTCCCATACAGGTGACAGGCGCTGCGCGGGACGGTAATGCGGAGGGGGGGTCCGGTGGAGGGTGGGAGCGGCGGCGACGATCCCAGGGGGGCGGGGCACGGGGGCGGAGGCAGAGGATGGCAGGAGGTGGATCCCTGGAGCAAGGGACAGGAAACACAGGAAGGAAGGGGGACCGGGGATGAGAAAATGCGGAGATTTGTTTTTATTCAAACCGGCTGAAGCGGGGAACAGTGACGATATCGGGGGGGGGGGGGGGGGGCAAGGGCGCCCATACAGGACGCTCCTGACGAGCGCCTTTGCTCCCTCCCGATCTATTTGAATTTTTTTTTGTTTCTGTTAGTGCAGGGGGTAGTGGGGAACTACCGGTTTGTGTTTTATATAACTTTTTTTTTTTTTTTACTTGCCAGCTTGCATGTTCAAGGTGCAGGAGGGAGTGGGGAGATGACAGCTCAGGCCTGAGCGACAGGTCTGAGATCTCGCTAAATTTCTCACGTTAAATGATTCGTTAGAATCGTCGGTATGGTTAGTGCATTGCGAATTGTCCACATTTCAATGGTAGTTTCTGGTTTGCATTCCGTTTTCATTATCTGCTAGCGGCTTCAGAAAAAGGCCTATAATGCATGCAACGGTGGCAAATTTTGTCGTTAAAGGGTTGTTAGAGTTTTGTGCATCTAGGCCTTAGTCTAAGAACCTAGGTTCCTTCGCTCCCTTCCCCCTCCCCCCACTAGCATGACTTGCTCCCTCATCTAGGGGACATGCAGGAGAACAAGATAGTGTGTTAAGTGTATGCTTCACTTCCCTATAACCATACAGTGTTACTTCCTGTGAGGGAGTAGCATGGTGTGCCCAGGATGTCTGCTGGGTGGAAAGGGAAGCACAGGATTCCATACACACCCTCGAGAGATGCCAAAGGTTCCAAGTGCAGGGAGGAGGGAGTTAATCTAGTCTTCCTTTGGGCCCGTTCACCTAGCAGAGTTCAACTATCAGGAAGGAAGCTGGGCTGCAGGCCTCATTTCCTCAGGAAAAGTTAGAATTCCAGCTTGGATCTCAGAGCTTGGTGGGGTGTCTCTATAGCAGGGAGTCTTCTCCTTTGCTGCTGTCACTTACCCCAGTGTCTCTCTAAACGGGAAGCAGAAATGCTGGGTTTGGCAGAGACAGCCCTTGGATTCCAGCCTCACTCTGTGAGGGATGCTGTGAAACATTTTTTGCTCTAAGTTACTGCCACTGGATAATAGTATATTGGGTGTTGCCATTATATAACATTATTATAGAGGGTGGGGGATATCACACACTGATCCGTGCTGGGTCGCTGGTTCTGCAGTGGGGAGGGGAGGATATCACACAGTAACTTATGTTGGGGCTGCCGTTTCTGCAGTGGGGATGGGGTTGGGGACAGGGGCATAGCCAGACTTCGCAGTGGGAGGGGGCCAGAGCCTGAGGTGGGGGGCACATTTTGTTCTGCCGCCCTGCCGCTCCCCACCCACTGTCGCAGCAAATACCTTGGCTGGTGGGGGTCCCTAACCTCTGCCAGCTGAAGCATTGTCCAGCGCTGGTCTAATGCTTCAGTTGACGGGGTCCCCAACCCCCACCAGCAAAACCAGGGGCCAAGAGGAAATTTGGGGGGGGCAGGCCCCTGTGGCCCCACATAGCTATGCCACTAGTTGGGGATATCACAGAGTGACCTGTACCAGGCCCCTGGTTCTACAGTGGGGAGGAGAGTGGAGGTCATCACACACTGACCTGTTCCGGGCTGCAATTTTGCTAGGATGGAGGACACAATCGTCTTCTTTTCCAGAGTGGTCGTGCTCAGGTACTCATGGTCCAACAGCTTGAGCAGCACATTGAGTTCAGGAATGAGTTGTTCCAGCACTGCAGAGAGGAGGAGAACCATCAGGTGAAGAGGATATGTTACATATGTCATTTCTCTTGTTTCAGGCAAAGAGCAGTGAACTGCTACTAGCACTCATCTACCCAGAGACATTTCAATGAGATAAGTCAGAAAATCCACAGGGCAACAAAGGATTGATGCAGAATTTCTCTGTGTCTGTATACAGATCTTTCTCCTGTGACTGTCTTGCTATTTTCCATGACAGATGCCACCAGTATTTAAAAGATAACAAAATCAGATAAACCTTATTATCACTAGGGAGAAGGCTTACATTGGTAGGATTAGCTAAGGCCTGTTATCTTATCTACCTTTTTGCTGACAAAGAGCTTAGGTAGACCCTGTCTAGAAGTGGGATCATGGGAGGGGTTGCGCTCAGCAGGCCCTTTTCATTCCTCAAACAGGCTGCAGGCACCATGGGGTAACCATGTAGAACACCAGGCAGGAATATACCAGTGGCAGAAGGCACGGAAGCTCAATCGCTCTGAGGACCTTGTAGTGAGGACAGTGTGTCTGTAGCGTCAGAGAAATCTTACATACATGAACACACATCTGGTATTGGCACTGCTACCACCCTTGCTCTCAGACCACAAGAGTCACCCTATATTTCAGCAATAGATTGCTGTGTAGCAAATAGATCTTTGCAGAAATGCTAAGCAGGTCCTAAGGCAGGAAGAGGAAGGCACATCCTTTCCATTACCTGTAGGAACTCCTCTGTGTACCCAGGGGAAGCAATGGAGGGAGAGGAAGCGATATCACATTAACTCTGCGGGTGCAGTTTCTACAGTAGGCTGGTAGTAGGGTGTGGATGGGGGAACATGCCATACTGACTCTTTACTTCTCATCATAAATTGGTGTTTTCTCTCACACAGCACCTACTCTGAGCCCCAAGAGGTGGCCAATGGTTTCAGAGTTGAATATCATGTCGCAACTCCACAAATCAATACATAATGGGTGTGGAAGGGGGTCCCTCTGAAGGTATTCTGGTTCTCTTTAATTCCCTGCCCCCCCCCCCCCAATATAAAGCAGACACATTCAATCCACTTTATCTACTTTCCCCAGTTTCCTGCTATCTCACACTTGTTCACACATATACAACAAATTTGGGAAGACATCTGGTCCAGTAAGCCTTCCTCACACAAAGTATTGCTCCTTGGTAGCCACTATCTCATGCTCCACCCCCTCCCCCAGTGTCTGATTCCTAGGGAGAGCCCAGAGACAGCATTACACATGTCCCAAACTTCTCTCTGATAATCTCTTCACCCTTTTCTTCCAGTGTTCTGCTTAGCAACCTCCCAATAACACACTCTCTGTTATTTTGCTGCTGACAGAACTGTGCCATCTCTTGCCCAAAAGTTTTGCTGCCTCCACAAGGGCCAGAATACTTTCAAAATCTGCAGAGCTCAAGATTGGTCACTGTACTAGGGTAAGTGAGATAACATCTGGTTTCCCACCCAGTGCTCTTACAGATGAGCAGGGATGAAGTGCTTCCCTTCTACCCACAAACAAAGAAGGTGACAAAGACAAAATTCTGGTTGAGGGGAAGTTATCAACGTAGGCTACTGTTAAGGCAGGTTATTTTACCACATGTTAGCACAGGGTCTCATTTTATGCAACAAGACCTAGTTACTAATAACTGGGGTTAACAGTAAAAAAACAAACAAAAAAAACCCAACAACACAACAACATCTTAATGGTAACCCAAGTTTATTTATTTATTTATTTTACAGCACTTATACCCCACAATTTCCCACCGCTGGCAGGCTCAATGTGGCTTACAACATTTAAGTAACAAATAGGCGAGTACAATAAATAGAAAGGGGTAAGTGGGGTGGAAAGGTAAAGGCGAAAAGGTAGGTAAATCCAAAAGATCACTAGAGGGCCGGAGTCCAGGGGTCACTGAGGCAAGGCAGGATCTTTAAGGTAGGCTTGCCCAAATAAGTAGGTCTTGAGAGACTTCCTGAAGGTCAGATGATCTTGGACCGTTTTTACTGATTTAGGTAATGCATTCCACATATGAGTACTGACATAGGAAAAGGTGGAAGCAAATGTGGTTTTATACTTGAGTCCAGAGCATGCAGGGTAATGATAACTTCCCCCTTAATTGTCACCTACACCACTTGACAACCAACTGACTATACCAGGCATCTTGTTCCCATCCCATCTTCTCTTGGTCCCAGCTATATGGTAAGCCATATTGTAGAACATCTTTAGCATCATATCTGTTAGTTGAATGTTCTAATGCATGTTTATTAGGTGTATCATTAGTATTATGCTAAAATTGAATTATATCTCTGGTATTTGAATTCCAGTGCTGTCAAATGTGTATATTTTTCATACTGTTTCATGGTAGTTCTAGTATTAGGTTTCAACTTACTGTTTTCTAGTTTACCTCATTTATCATATTTATGTTTATTCTTGGTTATTTTACTATTGTTATGCTATTAACAAAATTGTAAGTTTTATGTTAAACTGTACTTGCTGTACACCGCCTTAGGTGAATCTCTTCATAAAGGCAGTTAATAAATAAATAAATAACATAGCATAAATAATTTAAGTATGAAAGGTCAAGGGTGAAGAAAGGAAGAAGTTATGGATAGGCAGAGCCAGAATAATTAGCATCAGTTCTATAGAACACTTGTCCAGGTGGAGATAGACTGTGGTTCTTTAATTTTGTACTGTAGCACTTTTTAAGAATTTCCATCTGTTGATGTTGTTACCTATTCCTGAAGGGACAACGGCCACACCACTATCCCAAAAGTACTTGGTTCAAATGCTAAGTTGAGTCTTCCAGTCCCCTCCCCCCACATTTACTGGAGCTGGTGATACTACAAAAGCAGCATCCCTGGAGAAGAGGCCATAGCCATTGTTTGAGGGCAATACCTTGGGACGGGACTCAGATACATGATTGCAGGATTAACATAGGGACCCTGCAGCATGGTCCTTGGCTAAGGACTTGGCAGCTAGGTATGTGTGGAGGCAGGGGCAAAATAACAAAACTGGGGCAAAATTCCACAAAAATTCTGGAGTACTTGCAAATGAAGGTTATGGTACCAGATTCCAGTATGGGTTCTGAATGAGCCCCAGGTACAAAAGGAGAAAAAGGAATCTGCTAGGTTAGAAAAAGTATTTCTATGCATTTAAATCTATTTCTAGAAAACCCACATCCTTTAGTTCTTGGGATGTATATACTCAGTATAGATAAGTTCTTATGGATTAGCTGGTGAGCATGGAAGAGTTTTCTAGTTCTTGCATCCAATTAGTTGAACTCTTTCTGCGCCTAGACATTTATACAGTATATGCCTTCCTGCTCAAGTTCTTTTATATTGCAATGCTCAAGCAGAGAGATGCTTTCAGTTTTGCTTAGTTTTTTTCTAAGGAAATTTGCTCTCTGGCACATTTGCCAGGCCAAATGCCATCTCGATGTTATCTGAGAAACTCTTCACTATTTATTTGTTCCACTTTATGCTTGCAGAATCATTTCCAGGGGTTCAATCACAAATATCTGAAGGCCAGCATCTCATACATTCCCAAAAGTAATAGGGATTCAAAGTGCTTGGCATGTGTTGTGACTTGTCTGTCATCAGCAGTGTCCTTAGCCGTCCCTTGATAGAAGAGGCTCCTCAACAAGCACCCACACAAAAGTAAGCATATACTGTACAGACACAGGGCATTACACACAAACAAAGTGACATTGTCCTGCATTTTTCACTTATTTAGATTTAACTCATGCCTCTTCATTGGTAGCTCAAGACAAGTAAAATTCAGATACAGTAGAGTTTACAATCTAAAGGCTTGATTTATTACACTGCGTTACTGCATCAGTGCATGCTAAGTCCGATAATATGCATTATCATATTTAAGTTCTATTGCTTAAAATGGGACTGACTGTATGCAAATGTGATAATGCCTTTCAGTAAACTAACCCTAAGCTTTTACCTGGGGCAACAGAAAGAGAAGTGACTTGCAAAAGGTCACAAGGAGAATCAGTGGGAAAAGCAAGATTTGGACCTTGGCTTCCCTGGTTATCAGCTTGTTGCTCTAACCACAAATTCCCAGGAGCAGCGAATCAGGTTCTGTGGTGTTTGCAATGTACTTGGAAGCCACTGAGTGAGTTCAAGCATCTCCCTGCACTGTTACCCAACTATCCCATTCCTCCTGTCTGATGGGGTGTTGCTCCCTCACATTCTCTTCTGTATTTTTATCCCACAATCTGTGGAAGTCCATCAGCTTCTTGCCCTCCATCCTCTGAGATGTAGAAGAGCTTCCGTGTCTCAATTTCCTCTAAGACTTATATCTTCCCAGCAGACCTTCCTGCTCTCTTCTACACCGGCCAAACATCAACTTCCGCAAATTACTGAAAACACATCTTTTTGATAAAATCTACGGAAAGAACCAAAACATATAAAATCCACACTCACTGTTCAGTTATACATCAACACATCCACTTATGAATTCTCAATCCTGAAATCTCACCACACTCATACCTTTAATCACAGAAAATGTATACCATATGTTTTTCGTTATTATATATTATATATTGTCCTCAGACCCTCTAGTTTCCCGTTGTTTTCCTTCCAATGTTTCAATGTTTTTTTCCATTGATATATTCCTTAACGATACTTTGATTTTGTCTCGTATAACTCTTCACAATGTAATCCATAACCGAATTGTAACAAACTGTATTTCCATCATTCATAATGTATTGTAAGCCACACTGAGCCCGCAAAAAGGTGGGAAAATGTGGGATACAAATGCAATAAATAAATAAATAAAAATCAGTGGAATAAAGGAAGCCTAGACTGAAACTATCAGAATGAAGTGATCTATCTCCACTCCCAGGGTGGCATGTATGTCCAGTCCATTCCACATCTTCCCTCTCACTGTGCCAAGCACCTCCCCCCACCTCTTTTCTCCCACTGTGGCATGCACTTCCACCCCCCCCCCCTAAACACTGTGGCATGCACCTCAGTCCCACACCTTCTCTCTCACTGTAGCATGCACTTTCATCCCACATTTCTTCTCTCCTCCCACTGTAACATGTACCTTTGTCCCACACCTTCCCCCAGTCATTGCTGCCTGCAACTCCATCCAACACCATTCCTCCCATTGTGCCATACACCTCCTTCACACACTCCTTTTCCCCTCTTGCTTACCAGCCCTGGCCAGTCTTCACAGATTTGTGAGGAATGCGGGGAAGGAGAAGGCTTCCAGTTTAGAATCTACTGTGACTTTAAGAACAGTGCAAACCAGCAGTCTGCTGAGATGTTAAAAATACAGGGGAGATTAGTGACACCAGCATATGTCCCTTGGCAGCCATATGTTCCCTTTTCTCCCTCATGCTCTTCTGTAACACATCAAGGACAGTTTTCAAAAAGGATTCAGCTAGTTAACGAAATAGGGGATGGAACTCCCGAGATGAAAATTTAGGAGTGGCCTGGTAGTTAGAACAATGGGCTCAGATTCCACATCTCCCATCAGCCACTCCTTAAGACCTTTGGCAAGACACTTTCTCTCCCACTGCTTCAGTTTGGGGTAGGGATTTATTTTAATAATGCTGTAAACTATTTTAAGCATTATTTTGACAGGGAGGCTACAAATAAAAACGGCACCCTCAAAATGCCTAAATCTAGCCGCCTTGGATTACCTTGTCAAAAACTGGCCACCTGGGGATGGAGATGGTTGGTGGAGAGAAAATACAGGTGCAGGTTCTTAAATCTATATAGGTATTTTTCAAGCATGAAACTGAACATGTTCCATTCCTGTTCTGTACCTTTCTTGCAAGACCAATGACAGTTCTCACTTGGCATCTACACAAAAATTTTTAGTTCATTTTTAGATCATTTCAGACTTTTCCCCCTGATTTTGAGACATTTTTGGGTTCACTTCACACATTTGTGTTAATACTAATTTTAACACATGTTAAATTGATTTAGCTTGCACTAAGAGACGCAGTTATTAATGTGAAATGCCCTTTAAGATGTATTATTTTACCACAGGTCCCATTTTATGCAATGAGACCTAGTTACCAGTAACTGGGGTTAACAGTAAAACCACACATCTTTTAACAGTAGCCCATGTTGATAACTTCCTTCCTAAATCTCACCAGCAAACCAAAATGTACTCTAACAAATGCACATCCCTAGTTTTCACCAATCTCTGATCTCTCAACAGATAACGGATGGATAAGTATTTCCCTTAGACACATCTGGCATGTTTTTGCAGGAAACTCAAGCTGCCCATGTCCTCTGCTAATGTTTCTCAGTCCTTCCTTACCTGTCTTATTCCCAGACTCAGGAGTTATTCACAAGTAGAAGGACCAAGTGGCCAACCCAGCACTAAGAATTTGGACGGGCATGTTTGAAGTCCATCCTATGCCTGCATGCATGGCTTCATTGACATTTTTCAGGCTTCCTTGCTTGATGATGTGTCTGTCAGGGGCTCTGGAAAAGGGCAATTTCCAAAGCTATTTTCACAGGTAAAGTAGTGATTTGCCTGAAGGAATATGACGATTAAAAACTGTTGGATCTCTATCTGGGTAAAAGAACACATGAAGTAGCATTTTGTGCATATTTTTAACCTCTGGTGGGAGGAGGTCTTCCTACCACTGGGTTTGAGTAAGTTTTGAATTCTACATGCAGTATGCTTTTGATTTTTCAAATTATGCACACAAATTAACAAATGCAAATATGTGCTGACCCTTTCCTTGGGTAATTTTCAAAGTGAAACAAGGCGCAAGCTTTTAGTTTGAAAATTGTTAGAGATAAACATTTGTTAGTTCACCATCCTATTCATTTCAGTATTTTACAAATTTTAGTGCACACAGGAAAACACAGGAGTTGTTGCAGGTCTGCTGTGTGTTCAAATATATTTTAATAGTTCCATAATAATTTTATGTTTTGCAAATGCTTTCATTGTATTTAACCTATAGAGTAGGAAAATGTTAATTAATGTGGTAGTAAGCTTTTGTGGCAGGGTAAAAGAGCCAGGACACTGATGCAGACTTTGTTGAAACCCTTTGGTAAGGGAGGAGGGGAGCTCCCAGATATTAGAACATACAAGGAGGTTGTATGGAATGAGACCCCGTTAACATGAACTAGTCAGCATGGGACTTCAGACAGGCTATACTTAACCCTTTGCATCCAAGTTATGTTCTACAGAGGAATCTGTTGCCTGTTCATATAATCTGCCACATCCTAGTCAAACGTTTGAGAATAGTGGTAAACTGCTTATAAGGAATCCTAGAATTTCTCCATTGTTACTCATAACAGGTACAAGTTCTTCCCCAGTATGCAGTGTTGGGTCTTTCACGAGCACGTGGAGAGGGGAATCTGGGCCTTGGGTGATGCACTAAATGAAGATTTCCCCAAATACTCTATTCCCAATAAGCAACTCTTCACATACCTACAGCTCAGGCTCACGTGGATTTACTGGACCATCAGCCCATCTAAGAGAGGAGATGACTGAAGCACCGATTTGGTGAAAAAGAATAAGCCACATATACAACCTAAGAGCATAACAGTGACCCATAAGGTATCCCACTAACTCCACCCTACTTTGATGCTTCTTTATACCCCCACCTGGTCATTGTGTTTCTCTGCTGAACACTCCCACTTTTCTGCTCATGTCTTTCTTTGAGTCCACCAAGCACTCTGTATCCTTTGGTATCTCCTTATTTTTAGGGAACTCTTGTTTCCGGTTTTCTCTCTGCAGAACAGTCATATTGAAGTTTTGGGCATTATTGAAACCTTACTTGTTCTAGCTGGCTTTGCTTGGTTCTTCACTGCGGTAGCCCTTTGTGCAGGCAGCAAAGCTTGTATCAGGCTCTCAGATGGGTAGTTGCGTATTTATGAAAATGTTTCTATGTTCAGGTGAGGTCAGCTGTTCGTTTGTGGACGAGTTTTTCTTCCAAATGATGATGTGGTGGAATTCTTGTGTACGGGTATGGTTTCTATTGGGAGGTGAGAGGGCGAGAGCAGTCTCAAATCCTTTTGGTTATTACCTTTCCCCTGGGATTATACGGAGTTATTGCTGATTTTGTGGAAGTCTTATTTTCTCTCTCAGCTTTAGGAAATGTGCATCTCTGCAGTACAGGAGGAAATGCATTCCTGTTTCTATTTCTTCAGGGTTGTAGTGCATGCAGAGTCTGGTTTCTCTGTGTTCTGCATGTTTGACTAAGGTGATGTGTCCTCTCAGCATGTAAGTTTGGGTAGGGATCAGTAGAGTCCAGCTTGTTCCTGTATCCTGTCTGCACCTGCCACTACCTTGATAAATTGCTTTCAAGTATTCATAGTTTGGCACTTTTGATGGGCATTAAATTCCTCTGAAATATATATTCTAAAAGGATTCTGCAGATTCCATTTATCTGTGGTCCATCTGGGGATTTCCTTCAGTGCTAGGCAGGAATGCGCCTAGCAAAGGGAGCAAAAACGCAGGTCATGGTGCCCTCTGGGTAATGAGAAGGCGCTTAACCAGCTCCCTCACACACAAAAGCTGAGTCCCCAGAAATGACCCAAAGGCTGCAGGAAGAGCCGGGATACAGAAGACTTGTGTCTGAGCATGGCTGAGCAGTGAGGTCATGGTGATAGGCCGTGTAAGGGGCAGACCCAGTATCTGAAGATTTCTTTGTCTTCATCCCCTCTGGCTTATTACACCGAAACCTAAAAATGTCAGTGAGGAGCAGTGAACGGAGAAGGCGGGTGGTTGATCAGAGGATACATTTCCCAGTCATGGCAAGGAGGAAAGGTTTCATTTCCTAGGTTATTAGTTTGATAATGGCTTATGGCTACAGGGGGCAGAAAGGAAATAGTGTTGGACTGTAAGTCATATCCATTTTTCATTTGGATGTATTTAATTGCTTTTTATGGAGAGCATCCACCATGGAACCAGGTGCTACACTGCAGGGGTTGAATTCTTAATACTGGGAGAGGGAGACTTGGGGGGGGGGGAGCTGGAAAGGCTACATGCACTTACATTTTTCATTTATTTATCACACTTAATTACATGCTTCTTTCAAGAAGTTCAAAGTAAGGTACAATAACAAGAAACAGAAACATATAATATTGTAACCCCTCCATCCAACCCACCCCTTCTTCACTCCTCGCTAATTCCTAACAAACCTCTCTGAAAATGCTGGTGACGGCACTATTCACAAAACCACCTCATCAATTGTGAAACAGAACCCATGGTCTTGGTGCACAGGTGCCACAGAGATGCACATCTGCAGATTCCATGACACTCAACCTCCGTTCAGCATCGGAGTCGAATATGTTTAGGGCCAGGATGTCGCATCATGGAAATAATCTTCACCAGCTTTGTATAGACTGATTGCACTGCAGAGGTAATCAGAGGACATAGCCTTTCAAAGATGGCACAGATCGGACTGTGCAGAGTCAGTGGGGGGGGGGGGGGGGGGGGGGGGTCTGTACCCTTTCCAGTCCTCACCTTGACACACCTGTTTCACAGAGTTGCAGGAGAGCTAATTAAATTCATTCTGTCAAAACTATAGAGCTATATTAAAAACAGTAACAAATGAGATGTTAAAAGAAAAACTTTCCAGTGGTTAGAGAACCAGTCTTGACATCCAGAGGTGGCCGGTTCAAATCCCGCTGCTGCTCCTTGTGATCTTGGGCAAGTCACTTAACCCTCCATTGCCTCAGGTACAAACCTAGACTGTGAGCCCTCCTGGGACAGAGAAATATCCAGTGTACCTGAATGTAACTCACCTTGAGCTACTACTGAAAAAGGCGAGAGTAAAATCCAAATAAATAATAATAATTCCCTAGGCCATTGGCACTTTGTGTGTGACCAGACTAAGGCTTGGCCTTTCCTGCTCATTCCCTTTGGAAGCATCTTCCGTTTTTTTTAGGCCTGTTTTTGCTCTTCCTGTAGAGCTGAAAACTCCTTCATCCATGAGGAATTAAGTAGAGGAGTGTGGTAGCCGTGTTAGTCCACTCTTAAGGTTATCAATAGAAATCAAACAAAATAAAACATGGAAAAGAAAATAAAATGATACCTTTTTTATTGGACATAACAATACATTTCTTGATTAGCTTTCGAAGGTTGCCCCTTCTTCGTCAGATCGGAAATAAGCAAATGTGCTAGCTGACAGTGTATATAAGTGAAAACCTTCAAGCATTACTATGACAGTCTGACAGGGTGGGAGGATGGGGGTGGGTCGGAGGTATGCATGGGGACATCAAAGCATATCAATGATATTCTAACAGGATGGGTGTGGATAGGTGAGGGGTGGGGTGATCAACAGAGACATACAGCTTTATGGTTTATAATGGGCTAGGAACCCCAGATCCTTGTTAAGTCCTTTCTGTTGGGTGTTAAAATATTCAATCATTCTGACTTCAAAGGTCTTACATTCTTGTATGGTTTTAAAGTTACCTTTCAGTATTCTCACTGTGAAATCAATGGTACAGTGTCCTGGTTCTGTGAAGTGCTGTCCCACCGGGGTGGGGGCCCTACTGGCTGTATTGTTCATATGATGTCTATGTAAATTGAATCTTGTCTTAAGCATCTGGCCTGTTTCTCCAATATAGCATCCTTCGTTACATTTTTTCCAATGTGGTATATATCATTCAGTGTAAAAATGTAACGAAGGATGCTATATTGGAGAAACAGGCCAGATGCTTAAGACAAGATTCAATTTACATAGACATCATATGAACAATACAGCCAGTAGGGCCCCCACCCCGGTGGGACAGCACTTCACAGAACCAGGACACTGTACCAGTGATTTCACAGTGAGAATACTGAAAGGTAACTTTAAAACCATACAAGAACGTAAGACCTTTGAAGTCAGAATGATTGAATATTTTAACACCCAACAGAAAGGACTTAACAAGGACCTGGGGTTCCTAGCCCATTATAAACCATAAAGCTGTATGTCTCTGTTGATCACCCCACCCCTCACCTATCCACACCCATCCTGTTAGAATATCAATGATATGCTTTGATGTCCCCATGCATACCTCCGACCCACCCCCATCCTCCCACCCTGTCAGACTGTCATAGTAATGCTTGAAGGTTTTCACTTATATCCACTGTCAGCTAGCACATTTGCTTATTTCCGATCTGACGAAGAAGGGCAACCTTCAAAAGCTAATAAAGAAATGTATTAAGTTATGTCCAATAAAAAAAGGTATCATCTTATTTCTTTTCCATGTTTTATTTTGTTTGATTTCTATTGATATCCATGAGGAATGAAACCTCTGGAGGATGTGATTTTCCAATGTTAAGGAACCTCAGGCAATGGAATACATGAGAAGGACTCAGACTTCAAAGAGCCCCCCCCCCCCCCCTCGGAGAAGAAACCCAGTCTCACATGAAGGCAGGCCAGAACCTGAGCTGATGATGCTGGTGAAGACTCTGAGGATGAGTTTTGCCTGACTTCTTCTTTCTAGGCAATAGAACTCTTGTGGTTTTCTTTCATTGTGTGGGAGAAGGACAGAGGAGTACTGGGATCAAAAACTAAAAGAGAATTTGTCATAAAACAGTTGAGACTCTAACATAACAGGGTCTATAAAAAGCTGACAGGATCAAGCCCTCATTTCAGTCCCCAGTGCTGCTGATCAGTTTGAAACAAGAAAGTTTGGCTTTCGACTCTCACCTGCAGGGTTCGTACGGAGGAAGACAGGTCTTTGTGGCAGAAGAGATGGACCATCCCGTGCTTGGCCTGGGCAGACACTTAGTACACGGAAGAAGTACTTTTCCTATGTAAGATGTGAATGACTCCAGTAGGGTTGCTACCGGACTAATTCACTCCTGGATTTACATGACCATGCATGTAAGGCAGTAAGACCAGGACTGGTTTTGTCTGTTGATGAAAACATACTGGTCAAGCTTGAACCAGCAGTGGTCAGTGTTTTTATAAATGCCCACCACTGTCGGCTAATTTAGCCCCAGATATTCAGTGCTGGGTCATATCCAGGTATCCAGTCAGAAGCGGTTCTTGGAAATTATGTGGGTACAGCCAGTATTCATTGCTAACCAGGCAAAAGACAGAACAGCTATTTATGTGGTCCAACTTCCCTGGTAAACTCTGTGGCCACCGTCACTGAATATTGCTGCTGTGGTGCTCAGATAACTCCCAGCTCCACCCAGACTTTGTCCTGGATTATATTGTCCTGCCTGGACAATGCCATGGTGATCAGAGGGCAGACTCACTGGCACTGGCCACTTAAGTGCCACTAAATATCCCCTCCTGACCCATTCAGGGAGAGAACCTCTCCTGCCCGGTTAAACTGTTTTGCATATTCGTCCCATACAAGCTGACAGTAGACAAGGCCCCTCAGGCCCATATATTTTGCCAAGTTTCATTCCTGCTTCAGTTACACCGTTAAGCGCCAATGTGCGATTAATGGCCCTAATGCAGGACGCACTAAAGTGTCCCATGTTAATTTCGCCATTGGCACTCGCTAAGCGAGCAGTATTTATTTATTTAGATTTTTTTGAGGGAGCGTGTCGGGGCGGAGAATAAGTGTGAAAGTATTATTCAGCCAGCACACCAACATTACTGGTTATGGTGGTCATAACATGGAAGCCCTAAATAGGAAGCAGCGAGGGCTCCTGCTTTATTATTTTTTTTAAGTGGGCGTGTGCTAATGATAACATTTAGTGCACGGCTAGAAACTCAATGAACAGAAAAAGGCCAAATTTATGGCCGTGCTAGAAATGGGCTTATCATGGAGAAAGTCCCGCATTAGACGTGCTAACCCATTTACCAGAGCAGTTTAATAAAAGGGTCCTGTAATCTTTGGCTTTCTTTGACTTGTACCAACTTTTCACCTCCCTTCATTGAATGGAAGTTTGAAGCAGCAGCTCGGTGCATTAAAAGCTGTAGCAGCATAATGAGCTCTAGGACAAGGGATCACGGGTGTGTGTGTGGGGGGGGGGGGGGGGGGTTAGGGGGACCAGCTTGGAAGCACAGGACATTAGTGCTCTCTTTATCTGTCCTTTGTGAGATGCTCCACCTATATGGGAACAAACCAGAGTCCACATCCTTTAACACAACATCTGTTTCCCTAAGGTGGCTTCAAGGGAGGATATACTGGTCATATCCGTCCTCGGCCAGATGGCAGAGAGAGTGTTAATGCTGCGGTGGGATAGGCGGAAACAGAAGGACTTCATAGATAAACCTGACAAGGCAGGAAGAACCACGTGTGGGTCATATCCTGCCTTGATCAAACCTGAGGCAGGCCGGAAGAACCATTTCTGGGTTATATCCTGCCTGAATTAGGACAGTAGCCCATGCTGGGAGGACTGATAGGATTTCTAGTGCTCTAGTGGGCCCCAGTAACTTGCCATGCAATAGCTGGAAAGCCGTGGCAGGCTCGTCTCACATGTCCGTCTTCAGACACTTTCTTTTTTTGTGGGTGGGTTCTCTTCCTCCACCATGGGTGTCACATTGCCTTTGTGGTACATTAGAAAATGTTGTAGGTATGATTTTAGTCTGTCTATGTGCAGTCCAGTGCTATGAGTCAAAACAAAAACAGGAGGAGCCTCTATGTCAGGAAGACTAAACTAGAGGCTTACCAAAAGACGAATCCAACACTGGAGATGTTATGGAGAGATACTTTATTGATGCTGATATTGGGAATCTATATTCCAAATCAGTTAGGAAATATCAAACCGAAGAACTATGGTGCAGCCAAACTGACCAAAAGGCATACACAAATAGACTGACACTGCGAGCCTCTGTGGGGTCTGCTCGTACAGTTCTTTGGTTTGATATTTCCTGATTGATTTGGAATATAGGTTCTTTCCAAGGAATTATTAATTTGACCCCTGATGTAGGCGTTTTGTGACACTGAAACACGGACTGTGTCAGGTCCCTCAATATTAGCATCAGTAAAGTATCTCTCCATAACATCTCCAGTGTTGGATTTGTCTTTTGGTCAGCCTCTACTTTTCCTTGTTCAGTCCAGTGCTGTACTATGCGGGGGTGGGGGGGGGGGTTGGATTTTTTCTGTGTGCCTGTTCATGTGTCTATACATGTAGTTGTAGGAGCAGTGTATAATATTTAGAGTAAGGGGTGAGTGTTTCTGTAGCTGTAACGTATATGCTACACTGTGACAGATTTTACAGACCCTCTGGTGTTTATCTTGGGTTCAATTTCATTTTACTTTGACAAGGTTTCTCCTGTGTTTACTGAAGGCTTTACCAGAGGGTTCAGACGTGCACTGAGAACAATTCCCAGTGCCCTATTCCCACCATACTGGACAACGTCATGTGGCATTCCTAAACAACTTCCCAAGCTTGAAATTTAAAGGAAAACTCTCCTTTCCCCGATAAAACAAAGGAACAATAATGGGAAAACCCCTCCCTCCCATTAGCAGAAAGGAAATTCAGACTTGAGGATCCCCAACAGGGCAGGTATGGGAGGGTTCCCTTTCCCTCCTGGGACTATGTGGTAAGGTCCAGCCCTACTATCTGGCTTCCTTTCTTTTTATTTCTAGCCATAAGTGACCTCCACTTTTCAAAATCTAGCTGAATGAAAGCAGCTAGTCCAACATTTCCACGAAGAGTATCTGCACTCTTCCATCTGTTTCCACGATAAAAGTCTATAATTCAGACTTTTGTTTCTGTACCATCTACAGTTTTTAAAGGGTTAATGCAGTCTGGCATACTATAGAATTCTTTAGTGAGGATCTGGCCTCAAAGAATGCAGCCATGTCTATGAGTTGGGCTGGGCAATGCCAGCAGTGACTTTGACTGTACATACAACGTCCTAAGTCCATGTAGCAGCAGCAGAAGCCTGAGGGTCCTACTGAAGAAGAGGAAGTGTTTATTTTTAAATTTGTGACCAATGGCCAACTCCCTCTCTTCCTCCTCCTTTGCTGTCCTTTTCCAGCTCTCTTGGCCTTCACTAGGGATAGAAGGAAAAGACCTTTGTATAAGACCAAAGAGGAAGGAACAGTAATGTCCTCAAAGGCAAGGCTGTAAAAGGAACACTGGAGTCCCAGGAGCATATGAAAATGTGAATGGAATTGTGTGCAACTGCACACACATCTAGATAGATGGAGCAGGATAGAAATCTTTCAAAAAATACATCAGAGATGTGAGAGACAGGGGAAGGGATGATATACATGTGTGAAAGGAAAGCATAGCACTGAGCTGGATTTTTTTACATTAATGCTTGTTCTGTGAGTTGGCAGCTCTGATCTGACTCATTCATGGCTCTACAAAACTCTTGGAGTGGAAAAAAAAATCAAAGACCAAGAACCTTCTAGGAAGAGAAACATTCCTCACTCTAATGCAGAGTGTGGCTCATAGAATCCTATGTGGCTATGGCATGAATTGGGGAGGGGGCAGGGCATCAGTGTCAATGGGGGTTATCAATATTGTTAATGATTGGGTTTGGTTAACCAAATAAACTGTGGCCTTCTGAGAGTCCAATTTTGATCTTGCCTCTTTGTATGAACTACCATGAAGGATGTGAAGGGGCTGGGTTGGGAGGGGGGGTGATAATACACTTGCCTCGCCTATGTTATTACCCCATGTGTAAATTCCTGATCCAGCCTCCTCCCATTCCTGCCATTATTCATCCTTTTGGCTCCAGTGCAAGAGCACGACCTCTTATATTCCTGCCTCTTTTGCCCCTTTTGACTACCTTCCTATTTGCACATTTACAAATGTTATTCAGTTGTTCTCAACACCTTCAACTCTAGTGAAACAAGTTGGTGTTTTGGGGTTTGTTTGTTTTTTGCAAAAACATGCTATAGATCCTGATTCTCCTGGAAGAGAAGGATCACTTTAGAGTTCCAGTTCTCAGCTTGAGAAGAACTTCTCTCCTCAAATCTCTCCTTCCCCAACAGCATCTCACCCACATGCAGTGTGAATATTGTTGAGTCTAATCATAATGTCTGTAACATCTAAAATGTGTGACCAAACTTGCAAAAACTTTAGCTCCTCAGATACACAACGGCAGAGCTGCGGAGGTTGAAAGATGCCCAGAAGTTCGATGCCTACTTTTCCACAGTTGTCTAACCTCATTCCCCGAGTGGTAAATGCTGATTATTTGCATGTGCTTCAACAGTACTACCACTGCAACCATGAACACATGCCCTAAACAAAAAAAAAACCAAACAAAACCCCATCAAATCAGACTTGAAAGATGAGCAATGGATTCATTCTGTCTATTGTTAAAGACTTCATCATCTGTTTGACCGCAAACTTTAGGGCGGTTTCAATTAAAAAATGAGGTTAATATTCTTCTCATTCCCCCCTCCCCCACTGTTCTCCTCTTTAGCATCAACTGGAGGAATCAAACTATTTCTCACAAAGACTCCACAAGTAAAGCCGCCAATCCATCCCACCTAACTTGTTTCAGCAAGTCTCTCAAGGCTGTGCAAAGAACAGGTTTCCAGCTTAAACCTGATTTCATGGGAGAGGGGGAAGGGAAGAAACGAGAGAAACACCTGAGAAAAGAGAAAAATAGGATAGGGAATGGGCAAGGCTGATACTTTTGGGAGTGAATCCAAAGGCTACCAGCAAGCTGTATGTTCTGTAGCTTTAAATAAGCTTGGAGACCCAGGGTAACTATCCTGTTTGCACCCCCCCCCCCCCCCCCCCCACCACACACACACCTAACATCAGCCCTAGAAATGGAGAAAGACAGCAGAATCACATCAGGAACTTTTGGATTTATCTCACACCTTTTTCAGTTGTAGCTCAAGGCGAGTTACATTCAGGTAGATGAGATATTTTCCTGTCCCCAGAGGGCTCACAATCTAAGGGGCCCTTTTATTTAAAATATTTTATATACTGCTCACGCCAAACTAGTGGATCTCAGTGGTATACAATAAAACTCACCACACAGAAATAAGAAAAGGAATATAGGATAGCACAATCATTCAACACAGAGAGCAATATTACAATTTTACAGTATAGATCCGATCAGCTGGTCCTGAGAGCAACATCACCATAACCAAATGCTAGCTGAAAATAGTAAGTTTTCAGGGCTGATTTAAAATTGTGTAAAAGACTGTTCTCCCAACATGTAAAGGGGTAAATTGCTACAAACCTTGGGTGCTAAGAAAGGAAACGTTGACTACCTCGTGGACACTATATTATACTATACTGTGCTTCTAGTCCGTAAAACATCTGACCAGTTCGTCGCAGATTACATAAAGAAGACTGGATCAAAACCTTCCAGGCAATACAAAAAATTTCAAAGTTAAAACAGGATTAAACTCCCCAAAAAAATTCTTAAATAACCACGTTTTAAACTTTTTCTGAAAAATCAAATAGTTCAAGATGGTACGAATTGCTAAAGGTAGAAGGTTCCAAACCACTGCAGCCTGATAATGCAATGAAGAATTAAATATAGCTTTATGTCTAAGCTGTCTACTACAAGGAAACTGTAGCGACATTAGTTTACGCACTGAATAAGAAGAATTAGAACAAAATAGATTAGCCCAGTCAGCAAGATAAAAAGGAGCTAACCCAGTTAATATTTTATAAACAAAAGAGCAGAGTTTAAATTCAGCCCTTGCTTCAATCGGAAGCCAATGAAGCTTCTCAAGAAGCGGGGTAGAAGATTCAAATCTAGAAACCGCACTAATTGTATTCTGCTTACTAACTTCCAGTATTGCAGCAATCCAATCTGCTTAGGACCAATGCTTGAACCAGCAATCTGAATTCCATTGAACCAAAACATTTATGAATTGCTCTTAGCTTTTGCATAGTACAGAAAGATTTTTGCACAATCTCTTTAACATGATCTGAGAAGGTCAAAAGACTATCGACATCGACTCCTAAAATTCGTGAAGAATTCTCAAAAACAAAAGAATCAGTTCCTGTCTGAAAATTATGTGGAAAGTTTAGATTTTCAAGCCCCAGCTATAAAAACAATTGTTGGTGATCCAACTATCAATAAGTCTAACACAATCCATCATGCTATTCAAGGTAGTAGCCCAATCTTTACCAATCGGTAACAGCAATGTTATATCGTCTGCATATATATCAAACGGTATTTTCAGCTGCTCAAGCTGTGGAGCAGCACATTAAACAAAGTGAGAGACAGTGCCGACCCCTGGGGCACTCCACAACCAGGCTTCCAAATCTAAGACGAGAGAATACCAGTCCACCCACTCAAGTGAAACAGTAAAAGATCTACTAAATCAAACAGTGAAGAAAGATCAAATTGAATAACGTGGAGGGGCATAATCGAACATCGCCGGCGATCTATTTTGGCGGCAGCGCTACAGCTGGCCGGAACCGTATTATCGAAAAAGATGTCCGGCCATCTTTTTTTTCGATAATACAGTTTAACCCGGCCAAATGCCAGAGTTCGCCGGGTTTGAGATGGCTGGTTTTGTTTTTCAGAGATAATGGAAAAAAATGCCGGCAATCTCAAACCCGGCGACATCCAAGCCATTTGGTCGTGGGAGGAGCCAGCATTTGTAGTGCACTGGTCCCCCTCACATGCCAGGACACCAACTGGGCACCCTAGGGGTCAGTGTGGTGGACTTCAAAAAAAGCTCCCACATGCATAGCTCCCTTACTTTGGGTGCTGAGCCCCCCAACCCCCCCCCCCCAAAACCCACTTCCCACAAATGTAGAACACTACCGTAGCTCTTAGGGGTGAAGGGGGCAACTACATGTGGGTACAGTGGGTTTTGCAGGGCTCTCATTTACTAGCACAAGTGTTACAGATAGGGGGGGATGGGCCTGGGTCCGCCTGCCTTAAGTGCACTGCGATACCCACTAAAAGTGCTCCAGGGACCTGCATACATGCAGACCTCTAGGACTTGTTGCTGCTGTATAACCTTGGCACACCAGTTGACACCTGAAGACTAATCTCTTTGAAAAGTCCTTTATTGGAACAAGCACGTTTACTCACAGTTAACTGCAGATCAGAGGTTGTGCCCCACTGGCAAAGAGTCTCCCTGGTACTGAGATGAGCAGTAGGTCAGAGCTGGCAGAATGGTGTACAATGTCCTCTTTCAGCAACATTCAAGGGAAGAACTAAGTTCTCTAACGTGGGTAACACATGAAAGGGATCTAAAAGTGTCTTACAAAAATGGCCACTCTCTCATGGACTACCGGAAACAAAACTGGACACACTCTGACCCAGTTAGCAGGGGGCAAAGCACCATGGGAGTAGAGCCCACTACCCTACACCCACCACAATGCATTGCTGATGTGACTCTGCAGTGCACCTAACAGAAAAGGTGTCACACTCATCCGAGAGCCACATCACAACCAGGGAAGGGCTGTCAAAGGATAGAACACATTCTGCTGTCATGGAGGTAGGTACGGCATTTGAGGCTGGCATAGAGGCTGGTAAAATGTTTTATTTTTATTTTTTTAGTGTGGGAGGGGGTTGGTGACCACTGGGGGAGTACGGGGAGGTCATCCCCGATTCCTTCCGGTTGTCATCTGGTGAGTTGGGGCACCTTTTTGAGGCTTGGTTGTGAAAATAAAAGGACCAAGTAAACCCAGCGAAATACTGCTTAACGCCGCTTTTTTTTTTCCATTATCCACGAAAGCCGGCCATCTGGTAGCCATGCCCATGCCCGCCCATGTCCCGCCTTCTCTACGCCGCTGACACGCACCCAGTCAAAGAATTCAATGAGATTCATTTGGCACGATTTCCCTTTGGTAAACCCATGCTGTCTTGGATCTTGCAACTTATTGGCTTCCAGGAAATTCACTATCCTTTCCTTTAGCATCGCTTCCATTACTTTTCCAATAACCGAAGTGAGGCTTACTGGCCTGTAGTTTCCAGCTTCTTCCCTATCACCACTTTTGTGAAGAGGGACCACGTCCGCTGTTCTCCAATCCTAGCGTTTTGTCCCTTACTCATTAAAGATTTACCATAAGCAATCAGAGCCCCTCATATTGTTTCACTACTATGATTCTTTCTGAATCCAGACTGGGAAACATGGAGAATACTATGATTATCAACAGGATCATCCAGCAACTTCACTATACATCTCTCTAACGTTCTTATAAACAGAGGAATGGAGGCAACAGGTCGATAATGGTTAACAGAAAGTAAGTCATCCCTAGGATTTTTTGGGATCAGGGTGAACACAATTTTCCCCCAAGAGGGTGGAAAATACCCACAAACTAGACTAGAATTAAACAGGTGATCCTGTCTGGGATTCGGCAGAAATAATCTATAAGAATCTAAGGAGCACAGATTACGAGTTGGGATGTAAGAAACAACAAAAGAAGGGAGATAGGGTGGGTAGCCTGAGTAGATAAACACCCAGAAGAATTTTTTTGGTGTGTGTGTTATTCAGGTCATCCCAGCTTTTGTTTAATTTCTTCTGATGCTGTAGCTCTGTACACAAATACCCTTCAACCCTCTGCCTGGAACGATCTCAATGTACAGAAGACTGACATGGTCCAAACCAGCAGAGAGAGCAGGATAGAAGACAGTAAACCTGATTTCAAACAGCAGCTCTCACCTACAAGCAGAGAGATAAATACACCAGAATGCCCTTTGCAATTTCTCTTCAGTTTTCTAGCTCTGTCAGAGAGACAGTGGGATACTGGGCTCTGGGGAAGAGACCAGACCTTCTCCTTATAGAGGCAAAGATCCTTTCATGGACTCAGAGGCAGGGACTAAGGTGGTAACCTGGAACTTGTGCTTTTCTCATCAACTTGGAACTCATCCACCACCTCCCTATCCCATGACTCCTTTAGAAACACGATTAAGGTTACCCTGGACATTTCAGAGCACTGCAGGTACTCAGATTACAAAAATACTATACAATTTGAGAGAAACCTCCAGCCAAGGAAACCAGCAATAAACAAAAGCAGTACAGTTTGAGCCAGGAACTGAGGATAAATACAGACTCTGAGCTGAAGAAAGAATAGCTGATCGATCCCTGCTCTCAAAACGACTGCACTGTTGTAGGATGCAACCCAATGGACTTGCACAGCTTCCATCAGAAAGCCTCACAGACTTCAAGAGTCAGTGTTTCCGAGACCCAGAACCTTCCACACTGTGAGATAAGGTTGAGAGCTGGCTGCTGATTTGGACAACAGTGTTGACCTAGTTCCATCTGTAACCCCTCTGCACGCACCTTCCTTAGGAAATGTAATTGGGAAATCAAGGCTACAAGTCCCTACATGCAGTGGGGTTAAAGACAAGAATAGATAGATCAATGCTGTTGGTTGAACTGCAGCTCTGTCTCACAGTGTGGAAGGTTATGGGTTCCCGAGCCACTTGAAGTTGGGAGAAGTCATGCAGGGAACACTGACTTTATGTTGTGGAGGCTGTGGCCTGCCCACCAAACTGTACCACTTTTCAGCCAGTCTACTCTGCCATGGGTTTGTAAGCTGCTTCTGCATTACGACAAGGTGGAGAAGACCATTTTGGGAACTCTGCAATATCCCTCCCACCCCCCAGCCTGCATTCTAGCCCTGTAGAGGGGACTGCTTCCTCCTCACTCCAAACCATAGCACCCTTCCCTCCCCTCACTATGCAATTTACAGTTAAATAGCCACCACACTTAAACCAGGTTGGTCTTACAAATAGGCTACAGCTTGCTTTATTTTGAACATTTGAATAAACAACAGTGTTTTACAAATAAAGTAAAGCTGCCTTCACCCAACTGATTGCCATGACAGCTAAGCAGCTCTCAACTACTGCCCCACCTTAACAACTAGAGCAAAAGAGATAGCATGGTGCTTCATGCCAACTTAACATCCGGGTCACCTGACCCACCTAGAGACTTGCTCTCAGAGTATTACTTATGTTCCGGCTCATCCCTTCTGAGCCAATACCCCGTAGCTCGGGTAACCAGGAGCTGTGATAGAACAGCAACCTCCCTGCATAACAGCAACTGCCTGCAAAACAAATCATACATGAGGGTGGGAGAGTGGGTAATCTGCCTCTGAGGAGCAGGGTGAAAGGCCTTCTATTTGGGAGGAGCTTCGTTAAATATTACCCGGCAAGGCCACCCTCTGTTCCCTTGGGAATCAATCCCCCTAAATTTAGGGGCCCTTTTACTAAGCCACAGCAAAAAGTGGCCTGTGGCAGTATGAGTGCATCATTTGGGAACGCGCCAGGACAGTTTTTACTGCGTCCTGGAAAAGGGGCCGGAAATGGAAGTGCGGCAAAATAAAAACCACTGCATATCCATTTTTGACCTGAGACCTTACTGCTACCCATTGACTTAGCAGTAAGGTCTCATATGCTACCCGGGCAGCTGGACGGTAATACCGATTTGGCATGTGCTGGACATGAGTAGGCTCCTTACGCACCTTTGTAAAAGGGCCCCTTAAGCGGGATATGTTTTTAAAATAAATAAATAGACAAATGTGGCTCAGCCATTCTGCTCTCATGATCTCTCCAATCCCTCCCCCTTGCCCTCACTCTCGACCTCGGAAAAATGGACTTGGGAAACTCCACTGCTTATTTCTGGGATAAGCAGCATAAAATGTTTTGTACTTTTTTGGGATCTTGCCAGGTATTTGTGACCTGATTGGCCACTGTTGGAAACAGGACACTGGGCTTGATGGATGTTTGGTCTGTCCCAGTATGGCAACACTTATGTACTTGGGATTCTGAATGGAATCTTGCTACTCTTTGGGGTTCTACATGGAATCTTGCTACACTTTGAAATTCTGCATGGAATCTTGTTGTTCTTTAGAATTCTAGAATCTTGCTGCTCTTTGGGGTTCTACATGGAATGTTGCTACTCTTTGACGTTCTGGAATGTTGCTACTAACTGGGTCTCTGCCAGGTACTTGTGACCTGGATTGGCCACTGTTGGAAACAGGATGCTGGGCTTGATGGACCTTTGGTCTGTCCCAGTGTGGCAATATTTATGTATACATAAATCTTAAAATTAGACTGCAGACTTCTCAACTAACCATCACGTTACTCTGTTCTGGTTCAACTCAATCTTAGCTCCTCACCCCTTCCACTTTGTACCTATCCCTGTCCAGGTCCTGTATGCTGGCAGTAAAGAGAAGAAACAGTTTGAAATCCTCAGTAATGCTGACCGCAGAAGAAAGAGCTAACCCTTAACTCCTCCTCAGCCTTCAGGTTTTCTGCGCACGTCTCTGCTTCTGCATTGAACAGCTAATACGTTCATAACCATGTAATGTAAATGAACTGTGCACTGATGTCAGCATGAGCTTTTGCACAGAGTTAGGTCTTGTGCAAAACGTATTTCAGTATAGGGAACCCACAACATAGGGCACAAAAGCCAAACGCAGATGTGTGCACAGCCTTGTGCACTTTGGGACTGATGCTCAAAGCACATACAGGAATGTGGATTAAATCATATGCAAATGATATGCATGCTTAATTTGCACTAACAATTGAAAAGTAAAGCGAGAACCGCGCCTGGCACAGGCACACAAAGATTTTGCAGTAAGCGCAGCTCTTTTGCATGTGCCCAAGCGCACATCAGCGCTATTCTTCTGTGCTTTAAAATATTTGTGTCTCAATATATCAGAGCTTAAACTTGCATGGGCTTCCTTCTGCTTGCAAAAGAAATTAAACACCCGCAGTTCAATCTGGAAGACTGACACAAAAATCCTCTCCTCAAAACCTTCTAGGTGATCTCTAACCTGCCGTGAATTTTTTTGGCGTGAGAGAACATCATTTCTTTCTGTGCATTGCAGAAAGAATCCTTAGTGACCTCATTTACATCCATTTGAATACGTGAGTAACATTATAGTAAGTGATGGCAGACAAAGACCTGTACGGTCCAGCCAGTCTGCCTAACAAGATAAACTCATTTTACATGGTATGTGTACTTTATATGTATACCTGACTTTGATTTGTCATTGCCTTTCTCAGGGCACAGACCGTAGAAGTCTGCCCAGTACTGTTCTTGTACCAAGTTCTGAAGATAACATCGAAGCCCCTTAAAATTTACACTCCAGCCCATCCATATCTATTCAGTCATGATCAGGGTGTAGACCATAGAAGTTTGACGAGCTCCCGTTTTGTTTTCAATTACCGGTGTCACCACCCAATCTCCGCTAAGATTCCACATAACCATTCCTTCTAAACAGGATTCCTTTGTGTTTATCCAACGCATATTTCAATTCCATTACTGTTTTCATCTCTACCACCTCCCGCGGGAGGGCATTCCACGAATCCAACACCCTCTCCATGAAAAAATACTTCCCGACATTACTCCTGAGTCTGCCCCCCTTCAACCTCAATTCATGCCCTCTAGTTCTACCACCTTCATACATTTCAATACAATCTGTGGCCACCTTTAGCACACATGTTAACACTTGTGTGCAAGCCCATTCAGTGCACAATAAACACGCATGCAAATCAGGCGCTGTTTTTTTTTTTACCGCTGGCGTTGGTTTTGACCATCAACCTCTTTATTAGGTTGGCCCCTGTTCTGAGGGCACAGAGTGAGACATAAACCATGAAATGTCTTTTCCCATTGTGTGTTAATTCCTAGTCATGATGCCTTCCCCTATTCACAGGGGATTTTCTGCCACACACCTTCAATCCAGGGCTAGGATTTGGAAGGAAAAGGGTCAGAAGTAGTGTCGTGACCTCAGTTGTTAGAAGGACACGGTAGGTGGCACGAAGGGGGTGGAAGAGCTGTAAGTACCAGGCCCCTCAGAACTGCAGCTGGACCCCAACCAGAAAAACCTGCCCTTACCCTATTTCCCTACAGACTTGATAAGCAAGGCTGCTTCAGAAAGAAGCTACACAGTTCCAAATCCTGCTTCTGGAAACAGCTTGTTTTTTGTTTTGTTTTGTTTTTTCTTTAGGAAAAAGAAGGACCTTAAGCCTCAAATGCCCAGGGAACTCTAATCCTGTCCAAGTACTTGTAAAACCTGCTGGTGAAATCAGGAGCAGATTATATACTAATCACTTAAGTAATACAAGCACAGAACACCTTTCACCTCACTTCTCCACCCCCTACCTCGCCACCCTTGCATCCCACCCTCAGCGTTTCTTCATTAACCCGACCAATCCTTCCATTATTCTGGCCCCTTTCTCTCTCCCCTCCTTCCCCCCATCTTTCCATTTTCCCCATGATTCCACAGGTCTTCTCTCCTGCTGAGGTGGCCATTTTTTGCTCTGTTCTAGTTACAGTCTAGTTTTTACAAATTCTTTTATATGAATCATTCTACAATCAAACAAAGCTTGTACATTGTGGACACCATCCTCCTCCCTGTGCTTGGGGTTTCCCCTCCCCCTCGACCTGCCCTGATCCCTTTCATTCTCTCTGCTCTGTATCCTTGAGTCATTCTGAAGAATTCCATACTTATGTCTAAAGGGTTGTAGAGATGCCAGCGATTCCCTCAACACCTGAGCAGAGCCAGACTTTATACCTGGCATATGAAAAACACTTCTATAACTGGCGCATGCAGGAGCATGTGCCTTGCGTTCTTAAAAGCACCAATTTGTGACAAGTGAACATAAGTACATAAGTAATGCCACACTGGGAAAAGACCAAAGGTCCATCGAACCCAGCATCCTGTCCACGACAGCGGCCAATCCAGGCCAAGGGCACCTGGTGAGCTTCTCAAACATACTATACATGTTATTCCTGGAATTGTGGATTTTTCCCAAGTCCATTTAGTAGTGGTTTATGGACTTGTCCTTTAGGAAACTGCCTAACCCCTTTTTAAATTCTGCTAAGCTAACCGCCTTCACCACGTTCTCCGGTAACGAATTCCAGAGTTTAATTATGCGTTGGGTGAAGAAAACTTTTCTTCGATTTGTTTTAAATTTACTACACTGTAGTTTCATCGCATGCCCCCTAGTCCTAGTATTTTTGGAAAGCGTGAACAGACGCTGCACATTATTCTAGAAGGTTGCACATAATTACTACGGCGTGGAGGTGCTATCACAGTTAGGTGTGCCAACTAACGCCAGCCATTTCCCTGCAGTAAGTGGAATTGGCACTGAAGAGCACAGCATAGAGCCTTTAAGCTCTTATATTATTCCTTCGTAATAAATAGAAATAAAATAAAATATAGAAAAGAAGATGATACCTTTTTTTATTGGACTAACCCTTAATACATTTTTTGATTAGCTTTCAAAGGTAACCCTTCTTCAAATCAGAAATAAGCAAATGTTGACAAATATTAGAATATAAGTGAAACATAAAAGCATTTCAATGGCAGTCTTTAAATGCAAATGCACACAAAAATGATGGACTAAACCATCACTGTAAACAGAGCAGTGAAGTGGGGGAGGGTGCGGGAAAATCTGGCACAGAAGTGAAATTTCAAGAGTGAAATTTATGGTCTGTAGTGCATCAAAGTATGGGACAGGATGAACATATAGTACAGAGCTCATGTTTCTAGAGGGATCTGAATATTTTTCAATAGCGAAAATCCCCGTGTCCTGGTGGTGGTCTGCTCTGCTCTGCTACACACTTCTGACAAAGACCAACTGATGAGGAAGTCACTAATATCCTCTGCTGAGATCAGCCCTTCCGTTTCCCAGAGAGACCTGAACACTGTATTATTAACCTTAGGATCTAGACATGCAAAGGAAATTTAAAAACAATCCAGGAATGTAAGACTTTTGAAGCTAAAATGGTCAGACGCTTTGAAACTAACAAGAAAGGACTTAGCCAAGGAAAGGGCAACATAATAAGACTTAAAAGTGAACTTGTGATAACCCACCAACTTTCCCATTTGCCCCACTTTTCCCCTTCAGGCAGTGAAATTCTTTTTATGAGTGGCTTAGATTCTGGAATTGCAAATATTACTTCAGCTTTAAAAAGTGAAAGTATTGCTAGGAACAATCTATGGGCCTGGGAAGTACATGGCCATATGTACACCTGCTCTGAGGTGCACACAGATTTCCAGGCTCATTGTATGCACATATGCAAATTCTACCCAAACCCTGTCCCGAGGGGTCCCTCAACTTCGGCTGGGGAATGTTTGCAAGCACAGGGTATGTGTATAAGTATACAGACACATACCCCAGGCATTTAATAAAGAGCCCTGTCTGTGCAAAATGCACTTTCCAAAATTAACCCAATTAAAACATGTTCTAATTAAGTCTGATAAAAACGTATCACCTTATATATATTATAAAATATAATATAAAATATTTGTCAGAGTGCTTCAGGGAGTCAAGTGTAACTTTTAGGGACTGATGCTCAAAACTCCAGCGCTGAACGGAACAGCGCCAGAAGAATCGCATCAAACAGTGTGGCCAAACAACTCTCTAATGCTCAACACTAATGATATGCAAATATAAGAACACTGTTATTATTTTATTATTAGGATTTATTTACCGCGTTTTTGAAGGAATTCACTCCAGGCAGTGTACAGTAAGAATAAATCAAACATGAGCAATAGACAATTACAGCAGTAAAAATATTCAAGTAGCAATACAAAGTGTGGCATAGTTACTACTTACAATGCCAACACAATACGTAATAGAACATTTTAATTGACGGTGTAGGGTATAAGCAAAGATGGAACATGTAGATAGGTAAGAGAGTAAGAAGAGTTAGAAAGTAAGGTGACTGATTTAAAGAAAGTTGCACATGAGGCCAGAGAGATGGCTAACTTAGAGATAGGTAAGCGTTGAGCATTAGGAAGTTGTTTGGAAGTTAAGAGGGAGGATGGTGCCTGGGGCTTGTGCACAAGAACTGCGTGGTAAGCAAGCTCTTGTGCTCATGCCCAGTCCGGGAAGCAGAAGCGTCAGAGAGGAGGAGGAAGAGCTGCCAGTTGCCTCTCTGTCATTGCCTGCGTGAGGGGCTCCAAGCGGGGGTTAGCGGCAAGACCAGGCAGCACTTGGGCATCCATGCAGGGACAGGTACATGAGAGTTTTACGTTTTCTTTGTTATCTGGGTGCAGAACAGGTCAAGAGTTTATAAAACGGGACACTGTTTTTGCAGCACGTGGGTGGGTGGTGCTGCGGCTGTCTTCTTGCAGCCAGACGAGAAATGCTTCTCCTGCCTCTTCAGGATCCTAAGGCAAGCTCCAAGCTGGCATAGAGTTTGCAGTGGTATGGGTGCCCTGGTTCCCTGCACTGTGCTCTGGGCATTGGAGGGAATAAGAAATGACCCCCATTTGCATGCTTTTGGCTATCTTAGCAAACCACTTGCACTGATGGCGGGGGGGGGGGGGGGGGGGCACATCGTTTCCAGCATTAATGGTCTGTAGCACCCATGTTTACTTCTGAGCATCGGGGCATAAGAACAGGGGAGCAGATTTTCTAAATGCTCTGAATGACACACTAATGCCCAATAAGCGCCAGGGCACTCCGGGGGCGAAGTCACGGCTGCTAAATGCTTGGATAAAGTTATGACAACAAAAAGGCAGCAATGATCTAAATGTCAGCTGGCAACTGGATAAACTGCCCCTGGTACAAAATAGTACCTGAATATATGTAAACCGCTTTGAATGTAGTTGCAAAAACCTCAGAAAGGAAGTGTATCAAGTCCCATTTCCATTCCATTTCCATAACTGATGGTGGCTGATGACCCGGATATCCTGTACTGAGGCCCAGATTAGGCCAGCTTTGAATATCGAGGTGTAATTCGGCCTGCGGCTCTCAACGGCTTTAAAACTGACAACTGCTGTGTCACTAGGGTCTCCTTGTTCCTACAGATGTGCCTGTAATCTGAAACACTTGTTACTAAATACTTTCTATTGTTGTTTGAATATTTTTACTGCTGTAATTGTCTATTGCTTATGTTTGACTTATTCTTGCTGTATACCACCTTGAGTGAGTTCCTTCAAAAAGGTGATAAATCAGTCCTAATAATAAATAAAATTAAAGGCACATCTTTACTCTATAGCTCCTAGACCCAGAACGGAATTTCTCTTTGCCAGATCAGCAAAAGTCTAACCTCGATTCTGGCCCTCTTATGTTACAGAGAGCCAGAGAGACTGGTGGTACTGGTGTAATGTTATTTCAGAAGAGGTTCTGTGTCTAAGCTGCAGTCTGGGGATTGGTGATCCCTGTAGCTGTTAACATTTGTACACTGGGAGTGAGATCTCAGTACCTCTCAGTGTTCTGCAGGCTGCGAGAGCCAGGGCACACACCACACCACACCATTACATATGTGAGGTTAATTCTACTGTGGAACATCTTACATTCACACACGTGTGCACACATCTGGCAAAGCCCCTCCGTGATCTAGCTCCTGGGAAAAATTTCAGACCAGCCCCAGCTTATGTTTTCCAAATGCATCTTAGCACCCGTAACACTGTTTCCAAATGAGGAAAGCTGCACAATACATGGGGATGTGCTTCAGAAACCAATACTGTTAATTATCAGTGCAAACACAAAATGCTTGAACTTAGCTTGACTCAGCTTAGTACACTCACATATCCTCCCCTGCTGTATGTATCCCACCCACAAGCCTGGCTCAGTTACACAGAGAAAGGAACACACTGCCAAGTCTCACCTCCCAGCATCCCATGCCTGGCTTTCTCAGGAGCCCTGTGATTCCCTGACCTGCAGGTCAGGTCATGTTAATAAGTAGCTCTGAATCTTCTCTCTGGTAGCCAGAAACTTTCCTGTAGAGCCCTAAACAAACCTGGAACCAGGAGGTATACTGGAGACCTCAGCACCACTGACCGACTACCTGACCTGGTGAAGGTCAAAGAGCCCCGCCTTTCATCTTCCCTTCAATCACACTGTCAGTGCATGCACAAATGAGTTCCCACCCCAGTGGAGGCCATGTTCTGTTAGGTAGAGATAAAAAGTGCTTCAGATACCATCAAAATTCCTTTATCAACATAGGCATTTTGTGGTCAGTCTCTATGAGACTTCATGTACAGAACAGACCTGGCATTGCTGCTTGGCTCAGTTCTGGGGTTCAGGAGGAGGGATGAACCAAGGGGTTTGATAACAGGAGATGGCGTGAGCTTATCTGGCCCATTATGTGGGCTGAAGCCAGTAGGTGGAGCTTGTCACCTTATCCATGTCATTTTTTTTGTTGTACCAAGATGGCGGCATCTGGCATTGGGGAGAATTAAAACCTCTTTGGGTGGCGTGGGTGGAGACCAGCTTCAGCCTTGTGATGCCATGCTATCTCCTGTTGTTATCAAACCTCCTTGGGATGAACAGAGCCTTTACTGGTAAGCCAGGAAGGAGACATTAGAACAAATCTCAGCTTTTCGCCTTACATCCTAGTTCACTGTGGGATGTATAATCCCTGATTTTTTCTCTAGGTACCAGAATGCAACAGGGCAAATGGGTGACAGGAAGTTATGAAAACTCAAGTTTGATCTAGGGTTTTCCTCCAGAATCAGTAGACTTGGACACTGAAGTACCTGATACCTCCACCCTCTCTCTACAGGGGTATCTCAGGCTCATTTTTTTTTTTTTTTTTGTTAAATTTGTACCCCGCACTTTTCCCACTCATGGCAGGCTCAATGCGGCAGGCAATGGAGGGTTAGGTGACTTGCCCAGAGTCACAAGGAGCTGCCTGTGCCGGGAATCGAACTCAGTTCCTCAGTTCCCCAGGACCAAAGTCCACCACCCTAACCACTAGGCTACTCCTACACACATGCAATATAAACCTCTTGCAGTCCAACATATCTAACAATCTGTGATCTTCTCAGAATCCATCCCTTAGACATGGATCCCATTTAGAAGTAAGACACAATCTAACACCTTAAACGTTAATAAATAAATAAATAAATAAATAACTAGACCTCATCCAACCTTTCCCCCAGGTATTCCAGGAGACTGCACCTCTTTGTGTCTCCATGCACCCCCAACACCCTTGGTCACCACACAGGTACTGGGGCTTCCTTTGCTCCCCTTCTCTATTTTCTATAATGTAATGGGTTGAAGCACAGAGGAAGGCAAATATCTTTTCTAAGATTTAATTGCAGACAAAATCACCCAGCAGCATAACCCAAAGTACCAACATGCCTGGCTCTTCCCACTCCTGCTATACAGGACAGAGGCTATGTGATTACACAGCAGTCACTCTGGTCTTCTAAAGCAGAGGCAGGGCACCTCCTTTGCCAATCAACACCATGAGAATCCTCCAGTTTATGAGACACCTCATTCCAAAGCTGCTAGAAAGAATACAGAGCATAATATTTCAGTGCCTTCCTTGTTTGAACAAATAGGTAAAAATCAATCCTCAACCCATGTCTTATGGTCTATTAATAATCACCGAATGGCATCACCAGGACCTGGGTTTGCCCAGTTAGAAACTACATGTCACAGTGCATTTTTCTTCTTTATCACAGATTTTTGGAATTCCATGCCATTAACTGTTGGTTGTGAATAATAAACACTTCTTAAAACTTGGTTATTTCAAAAGGTCTACCAGTGAGTGAGGTGGCTTTGTAGGGTGCAGGCACTTGGAAGATAGTAGTAGATATAACAATGTGTTAAATGTATACGTAAGTTTCTTGTGTCTATGCCTTTCTTTTCTATCATCATTTATTGTATTTCTTTTCCTATGCTTTTTTTTATTTAGTAAACCGCTGTGATCTGTTCATCAGCTTTAGCAAGTTTTGAATAAATACAGATCTCAAGATTTCCATCTTAAATCAGATACCTCCCCTTCCCAATCAGCTAGTTTTTGTTTTCATTGCACAGATTAATTGTTTACACTGACCGTCATTGGTGGTTTTAAAAGTCTTGGGAGGATCCGCACAGTGGTGCAACTTTTGACACTTGTTTCCCATTTGGCCACCAATACTTCTCTTCCCTTCTTTACAGGGTGGGGGCAGGTGCCTCATTGGTATTGTACCTGCTTGGGGAGCGGATTTAAAAATCCGGAGGATCTGTGCAACTTCTTTAAGGTGGATTAACTAGATCGGGTGGATCCGGCTTTTAACCATTTCATTTGTTCTATTTTGCAGAGTAGGAGAAAATCAGACTGTGAAACAGATGCGAGTTAGCACTTGCAAATTGCAACCCAAGTCCTATAACCCCCGGCTACTGGGATTCTTCACTAGAACAGGAAACTCATCCTCCATAACAGGGTCTGGGCTGAACTCCCAAAACATGATATTCAGATATTCCCAGGAGCACCGCTTCCAAATGCAAGAACACAGGGATGAAGCTTTGCACCATGAACTGTGGCTCCACAGTCCCCTTTCTACCTCCTTTGGGTAGGGGGTGGTGGGCTGCTCTGCACTGCAGAGGGGCAAGAAACAGAGCGCAGCAGGTGGGCATGAGGGAGCAGGCATGCCTTGTCCTGGGGGCTAGCTGGGGGGGGGGGGGGGCTCTGGATAACTTTGGAAAAGGTCTGCAGGGGTCCAGAATGATACAGTAAGTAGGGGCAGAACGGAGGCAGCACTGATCAGGGTGACATTAGACCCCGTAGGGGCTGGGAAGCGATGACCTTCCTAGAAATCCTTTCAGGGACATCCCTACATGGGCAAAGAGCAGCAGCCACTGTACATTTATTCCAAAGGGAGGCAGAGCGTCTGCTTTCACCTGTTATCTGGATAAGACACCACTTTCTTCAATTCCCGCACAACGATCGCCTACAGAAACCGTCCCGAAACCGAGGACACCCCCTCCCCCCGCAGTCCGGTGCCATCTGACCGAAAGAGCCCCCCCGATACCCCCCACCCCACCAAACCAAGACAGGGGAGGGGAGGCAGAGGGGGGCGGCTGTGCAGCCGCTCCTTACCGTTCACTCTCTCCAGGCTGAGGTCCATTCCGCTCCCCGCTCAGCCTCCGCCAGCACCGATTCCTAGGCACTGCCGGCAGCCCTCGGTCGGCTCTTCCACCCCTTCCCCGAGCCGGGCTGCGGGGTCTTAGTGCCCCTCCCGCGCCGCTCACAGCTGCAGCATTGCTCGCCAGGGAGGGGCTGCTCTGCCTTCTCCCCTCCCCCTCCCCCCGTAGGCGGGGATCCTCCAGTAACAGACACGCCCTCAGGTGACAATGGCTCCTGGCGTTGACTAGAGCGGGCGCTACAGCGAGGCGTTATAGAGCCCTATTAGTTGCATTAGCTCCCTCCCCCGTGCACAGCTCCAGTGCTATAGAATCTCTTTTGATGATGCTGGTGGAATAAATTCTGTAAAATGAGCACTGCTGCCCTTCCCCCTCCCCGTATCTGTCAGAACGAAGAGTAATTTCTTGGGTCCTTAGTGCACATCTCAGCTTTTTTTCCTTCTGAATTTCGGGGTTCCCTGCTGCTTATTCCACAGCTTTAGGCACACACACAGCAGACAGTTTGGGGCAAAAAAGGGAAAGAGTGGCAGGCATCGACCAGGAATGAAGATGAATGAACACGACATCAAACAATGTCTTTGGGGATTTTAAAAGCTTTTCTCTTCCCCCACACGTTTGTAGAAGGCTGTGTTGTTTTCAAAGTGATCAGAGCTGCAGAATTCTGAATAACAGAGCTGGTCTGAGTCTATATTTCCTCAGTTTGTAGACTCCGGTTGTTCACCTTTTCCCAGTTCAGTGCTCAGAGTATAGCTGCCACCACAGACACCTCATTCTAGGGCCATTTTACTAAAGGGCAATAGGGCTATCGTGGTGTTGGCATATGGCAAATCGGACCTACTGCAGGAGCCTGGCGACAGTCCTGGCCTCTGCCCTGACTCGGGCCCTAGCAAATGCATTTTTATTTTCTAGCGTCAGGGGCTTACCCGGCGGTAATCAGGCAATGGCACGTGCTGCCCAGTTACCCCTGGGATAGTGCAGGAGCTCTTACTGCCTCCTAAATGGGTGGCGGTAAGGGCTCCCCTGGGAAATAGCCACATGGCAAGTGGTTCACTCATTGCAGGGTCATTTGGGCCCATTTTACTGCTATTTTGTAAAAGGGGTCCTTAGGGGTCCTTTTATTAAGATGTGCTAACCAAATCAAGGCGAGCTAACCAATTTAGCGTGTGCTAAATGCGAAGATGCCCATTATATTCCTATAGGCATCTTATCATTTAGTGTACGCTAATTGTTAGCATGCACTAAATCCATTAACATACCTTAATAAAAAGACCCCTTAAGTTTCTGTGGGAAATCCTTTGAAGAATGAGGTCCATGGATTTACCTTCTGATTTTCTCACCTTAGTACAAACTAAGGGGTAAAGGGCCCTTTTACCGAGCTGCGGTAAAAGCAGGCCCTGCGGTGGTATTGGCCACACTCCGAGGTCCTTATTACCACAGCGGGGGTCTTTTTTTTTTCCCCAAAAAAGTACAAACTTGCCACGCAGCCATTTCCTGGGGGAGCCCTTACCGCCTCCTATTTAGGGGCAGAAAGGGTTGCTGGAAATGGTGCACAGTGGGGCTACAACAGACTACACAGTGCTGATCTTGGGATGGAGGGAAAGGCTGGGGTTATTCCCCAGAAGGGCACATGTTCCCAGACTCTTTGCAAATTGTTCTGTAGAGAGGTGTGGTAGCCGTGTTAGTCTGAAAATCATAACCAAGAGAAGCGATGGATTCCACGTGACCAGCAAAGGCAGAAGCCAGAAGCTATTGCCCAATTACGGGACTTTCCAGGGACAGCCAGCTTTAGCACTGAAGAACTGGGGTAACATCACTTCGGCTATTGCTGATTTATCTTCTGTGGCAAGGTTGTCAGCTACATGTTACATGGGATGGACTGAGCTGGTGCCAATTTTGTCACATTTTCCTTTTCTTTCCCCCAGAAAGTTTATTGATTTTATTTACAAAAAGCAGAAAAGAACAAATCCCTAGACAGACTGTGGTCAAACCGGCGCTCAGCTAGCCAGTCCCTGTCAACCTGCAAGCCTCTGGTCCATGGGAAAACCTGTCCCACCTCCATCTTCCTCCCATTGTATTTCGTACAACCTGATTTATGATGTTAACCATCCAGACAGGAACATTTGGAGAAATCCCAGTGCCCAGCACCAGGAGACCAGAGCTGAAACAGAACTGCTCAAATCTAATAAAATGTTTTGGAATCTAGAGAGTTGGGTCACATAGGACTTCTGGAAGCTGGCAGCTCTGTCCCTGGTGCCTTTCTGGTGTCTTCAGGAAGGTACCTCCACCAGTATTACTCTCCTAGACACTGGCTGCCATGGTGCTAGGAATGACAATTGTTGCAATGCAATGCAATTTCCAGAAGCCCCAGCAGCCATTAATGCAGTACAGTGACAGAGATCTTGTTGATTGTGCTTCACTTACTCATTGCCCAAAATAGCACCATGACCTCATGTCTGGTAGTCCTGACTGTTCTAAGATGGACCATCTTCTATTCACTTCCTGTTAAAATGCCTCAGCTGTAATTAACATCTGTACTGCTCAGAGCAGGAAAGGGTCATTTTTGTGCCCCAAGACCAGCTGGAAGCTCCAGGACAAGTCATAAGGGTCTGAATTTGCTGCTTACACTCAATGATACAGTCTGATGCAACGGGATGGTAATTATCTGAAACTCGACCTGTCATTTTGAAGGAAAGAAACAACTCAGCTCCTTTTTGCCTCAGCAAACAGCATTTTGTTAAAAAAAGAGGACCCTGTTTAAAGTCAGACCATTAAACAAACAAAAGGAGCTCCACTTAAAGAAGATGACAAGGTTGTGGCTGTGGGGTTGACTGGTGGCATCTGAGGGATTAAATTTAGCAACAGGGACTATTTCTGGAATAGATGCATTCTTCCTCCTGGCACTCCCTTTGGCCTGGAGACTAGAATCCTTTATCTGGTTCAACCTGGAATCCACTCTCCACCTGCACCAAGCCCATCTTGTCATAAGAGCACAAGACTAGCCATACTGGGTCAGACCAATGGTCCTCTTTCCTGTGGCCAATTCAGGTCACAAGTACCTGGCAGAAACCCAAATAGTAGAAAGATCCCATGCTACCAATCCCAGGACAAGCAGTGGCTTCCCCATGCCTGCCTCAATAGCAAGACTATAGACTTTTCCTCCAGGAACTTGTTCTAAGTTTTTAAAACCCATACATGCTAACCGCTGTTATCACATCCTCCGGCAACAAGTTCCAACTGAAAGTGGATCAGAAGACTTGATTAGAGGCTTCTTTCTGAAATATCTGGCATTATTGGATGGTTGCTGTTACCCAAATTTTGTATCATTCAACTTACACATTTTATAAATAAAAATGGAAAACAAAAGTTAGCCATAGAAACATCAAACAAGCAAGACAGGTTGAGATGCGACTAATCAACTGGAGACTTCCTGCCAGAGAGACAGCCAACCTCAAACACCACGATCTCAGTTCCCTGCCACATGCTCTAAGTCCCTCTTAGTCAGCCCAGGATAGACAAGGACAGTAGCAAAACCATTCTGGAAAACAGTCGGAAATGTTTGTCACTCTAGTCTAGTCATCTAATCATCATGAGAACAAAGAAACCTGCAATTAAAGATCATTTCACATACTTGTTTTTCCTATAAATTAGAACCAGCCTCTTCTCACTGAAAGTTCGGTGAACAGCTTGAGTACATGGAATATCCTATAATTACACCAAATATCAATCCTGTATATTCTGTTCGTTGAGAGGTCCTTTTACTAAGCTGCGGGAAAAAGGGCATTGCAGTGGCCATTTTTCCCATGCACCAGGGCCCTTTTTACCGCAGCAGGTAAAATGCCCCCCCCCCCTCCAAAAATGGCCATGCGGTAAGATAACTCTTACTGCATGACCATGTGGAGGGGAGCATTTACCATCACCCATTGGGGTGGTGGTAAGGGCTCCCGCGGTAATCCAGTGATAACTGAACAGTATGCAGCGATGCCAGATTACCGCCGGGTTAGCGCCACACTACAAAAATCAAATTCCCAGCGTGCCGGGAATGGCACACATTCAAGCTGGAAGTACCGCTGGTGGCTGTGTTGGGCCGGCGGTACTTCCAGGATAGCATACGGTAAGCCTACGTTTGGCTTACTGCCACTTTGTAAAAGGGCCCCTGAATGGCATGTTGTATCATGTGGCACATATGGGAATCTCCTTGCAGTAACCAGCGTTGTATAAGTGGCGTTTCTGAGTCCCTGGCACTCCACATACATACTGAACTGGAGACCTGTGTTTGATCCAACCGCTTTCTCTATGGATCCTGACAAAACCTTACTCCACTGTTCAGAGTTTTGGTCCACTGTGATGCAACAGTATTCATTTATTCAGACATACAAACTTACCTTTCAAGCAGTAATAAAGCCTTGGGGTTTTTTTTTTTTTTTTGTCATAAAGGATGTGACACACATTTATAGTGCCAAGAATCTAAGTATTTATCGTGGAGTGGAGAGAGAGAGAGAGAGAGAGAGAGAGAGAGACAGAGCGAGAGAGTGAGAGAGAGAGACAGAGAGAGAGGAGAGAGAGAGAGAGAGACAGAGCGAGAGAGTGAGTGAGTGAGTGAGTGAGAGAGAGAGAAAGTTGAGGGGGACATTCAAATAATTCAAAGTAAAGTTTAATTCAGACCCAGGAAGCAGGAGGTCGTGACCTCATGGCCCAAGGCTTCAGTGAGACATTGAAAATAGGTCTTTGTGGAGAGGGTGCTAGATTCATGGAGTGATTTCCCCACGGAGGTGGTGGAAGCTAGAAAGATCCCAGAATTTAACCAGTTTAAAGTGTGTGCTCTAAGCATTGCATAAAGGCCTGTGGATGGCTGGGGTGTGAAGAGAAGCCCAAGGAGACCAGCTCTTCCCTTCTTCCAGGGAGCTTGCAGGACACAAGCCCAAAGCTAGCCTACTGCTGATCACAGGAAGCCATGTATTATTGAAACCCTCTCTTCTGCTGAGTTTACTGACAGCTCAGAACACGTGGCCCTCATGTTGTATCTGTAACGCCTTGCTTGGCCTCAGTTGCTTTCAAAGCAGCCTGGCTTTAATCTTGCGGGTTATAAATAAACTCAGCAGTGCTGCTGTATGCTTAGGAAAATGCAGGAGGCCATCTATGCACCTGTCCTGCGGTGAACCTCCCAAGATTTCACAGCACCTATAGGAGTTATTTAAGGAGTCATTGAGACCTAGTATGTCAGTCCGACCTGAAATGCAACTAGCTAAAGCTGCCTTTGATAGGGTCAAAATTAAAAAGCATCGATTGCATAAACTTCAAATGACTTGACCTTGGTTGAGTGCTGTGATTCCAGAACCCCGTATTGGACTGGATTCTATATGTGGCGCCTGAAAAATCAGCGCCAAAAATATTTCTGCCTAGGCGTATTTTGTAAACTGAGCCTAGATTTAGGAGTGGTTTATAGAATATGCCTAGCGGCCATACCTGAGCATAACTCTATGTGCAACCATTAACGCCAAGTACAACATGGTATAAATATCGGTGCCTCAGTTAGGCGCAGAGCAGGTGTATTCTATAACCCTGCGCATAGATTTTCAAAATGCTCATGGCAGCGCGCATTAGAATTTACATGCACTACTTTACAAGTTGTGCACACAGATTCTAATTAATGCCAATTAGTGTCAATAATTGCTTGTTAAGTGGCAATTATCAGGGCTAATTGGCTTGTTAAGCAATTAAATTGCATGCACAAATCCAAAATATGACCGGATTTGCTTGCACAATTTTGGTCGCACTATATAGAATCCAGGGGATTAATGGGGAAGAGAGGGGTCCTGGGATGGGAAAAGCAAACTAAGAAGGTTCATACATTCAGCACGCAAATTCTTCCCCTTCCCTTCCAAGGAGTGTGTGTGTGTGCGGGGGGGGGGGGGGGGGGGGCGAGTTGGGCTACAAAACACTCAAATCACAAGTGAATTCAGAGCTGAGAGGGACCACTGAGGTCTGGCTGTGACACCTGGGCTCTTCAGTTGTGATACTCTATGGGGGTTCATTCCAGATGTTGCTGTCCCTGAAAATGCGTCAGAAGATAAGCAGAAAAGTTAGGACAAGTTGTAGAGTGAGAGAGCCAGGCCAGGCCCTGGGTAATATTTTGTCACCTTGGAAGGACTGCCCCATAGAATTTCTGTGCCATTCCCAACATGGTAACATTTTGAACACAGTTTTATTTGGCTCCAAAGGTTTTTTCTGCTTCCTACGGTTTAGGAAGATCTGGGACAAAGGGACAGAGAGATGTGTTGGAGGTACAGCACCACCCTTATTCCAGTTTTAACAAGTTCAGGACCTGGAAAACTTCCCCTCAGGTAAAAGTGATCGGACACCCCCAGGTTTTGTCTTCTGATGGTTTCTAGGGGATTTTTCTTCCCTGTAAAGCTGATGATGCAAAGATCTTAGCGCCCTCCTCAGGCTAGGTATGTGATCAGACTGTTCACCGGCTGCAGCTAATTGTACACAGCTGGACCTTCCCTACTTCTACTTTCAGGGGAGGATCATTTCACTTTGGGCCATATTCTCATACTCTTAGAGGTGTGGCCTGGATCATGCTTCCACCCCCCCCCCCCCACCACACATACCAGCCTATCTCCCATTCACATACACAGAGAACACCCATCTACCTTGCTTACACAAATGCCCAGACCTGCCCTCTACACACAAACCCCCAGACCCCCCCCCCCTCTCACACACACACATACTATACCCTCTTCTCATGCATAACTCTTCAATGTGGGTTAATTCATTTTGGGCTGCAGGGATCACTGTTATGTTAAATCAGATTTTATATTCCGCTACAACCTGCGTAGTTCAGAAGAACACAGAACTAACAGAAACCTTGCCCTGTGAATGTGAGGGAGATTTAAATTCCAATTAGGGACTCTTACACAACACACAGAAACACACGCGTACCAATCCCTTAGAAGGTTATATATATAATACATATATTTATAGACAAATGTATAGATTTCTAATCAGAACAGTCTGGCTTCCTTTTTTAGCTCATTCCTCTTCCAAAGAGCCAAACGGTCAAACTCTGCAATTGTCATGCCGAAGACCTGGAAGAATTCCTCTGGGGCCAGATGACGCTGGAAAAAGAACAACAGGGGAGAAATGAGAGGCAGAGATGGCACTTATGCCAGATGAAAATCTGAAGGGGTAGTACCTGATGTGGGATTTGTGTAAATGGGAGAGGTGGGAGACAAGGTGGGGTGTGTTTCATGCAGCTCCATGTGACAGTTCAGCCGTGTTCTTTCTGTACATGTGATACCTGCAATCTCTTCTCTTTGGGGCACAGCTTGGCTTACAATTTAGCAATGTGAATCCGTTGGGTTCAAGCAGAGTCCCTGGTACAGTTAGACAGGGCCACCGAAAGACCCCACTCAGGATGCAGCCAACACCACCACTCGCTTGCTCAGTCTGCTACCACCCTGCCCCCTATCTTCCTGTGTGTCTACTCCTCCCCGGCATCCAAGGGGTCTCAGCGCCAGGGTCTGTCTCTGTCCTACTCCTATGTGCAGGGACCAGGTTATCGCATGAACGCAATCACCTGGGTCCCAATGGGAGCAGGAGACAGACAGACCCCGGCGCTGGACCCCCTTGGATGCTGGGCCTGGGAATTTTGCCCCCCTTCCCCCCTCTCAGCGGCCCTGCAGCCAGATACTGGCATTTTTCCTGGACCACATGTTGGGATGCATGTTTCAGTGATTGAGTGTTATCCAAAGGATGAGAAGATGCCAATCAACCCCACCCCCATTATTATTATTATAATTAATAAAACATTTTTATAGAATGCTCATTAGTTAATAAAAACTATCTGAGCAGGGTACATTAAAACACATACAATCCTGTATATAACTTTGCTCTTCCCATCAACCCATCTTATCTCAAATCAGACATCTAGTGAATCTGTCTATGACTTATGAATCATTAATCAGGGTAGGTCCCTTGTAGGATCTGCTACTTTTAATCTGGCTGTAGTTACAGCTTTCTAGCAAGCTTGTTGTGATAGTACAGCAGTCACTATGACCTCACCTGTCACTCAAACTACCACAACTCACCACCCATGTATTTTACCGAGGGTTCCAAGAATCCCTAAACCAGAGCTTCCTAAATTTTAGGTCACAACCACAACCATGGTTGTGAAACCTACACTTGGGATTGCAAATTGGGCAGGTGCTCCATAGGATGTCATTGTCCTATACAGCCTGAGGGGGGAGGGGGGTTCCACACTTTCTGCAGCCACACAAATTGGGGTCACGAGCACAGTAAGATTGGGGAGTGCAGCCCTAAACCATGATGACTGGACATTGGGAGGGTCTGATGGAGGGTGAACAGCTCCCCACAGGCTCTTCCTTTCACACAATCAGACACAGTTGAGATAACTTCTAATATCCGCTACCTACGTTCCTGTACCTGCTCCGCCAAACGCCTCTGGCGGAAATCTCGGGCCCTTGCTGATTTCTTACACTTTAAGTTCATGCTGACCTCCTTCCAATCTGCTCTTTTTCGTGCCAAACAGGATTATTATATCCAAATGACCAACTCTCTTGGCTCTAATCCTCGACTTCTCTTCACCACATTGAACTCTCTCCTCAAGGTGCCCCCTCCCCCAACTCCCCCTTCATTATCTCCTCAGACCCTTGCTGAATTCTTTCACAACAAGGTTCAAAAGATAAACCTTGCTTTCTCTACCTCACCAGCTCTCCCTCCACTAGTCCGTTCCCCTCTCTCCTTCCCCTCATTCCCTTTCCTCCTTTCCTGAAGTTTCTATTGAGGAAACTACACTTCTCCTTTCTTCCTCAAAATGTACCACCTGTTCCTCTGATCCCATTCCCACCCACCTTCTTAATGCCATCTCTCCTACTCTTATTCCTTTTATCTGTCACATTCTCAACCTCTCACTTTCCACTGCGACTGTCCCTGCTGCCTTTAAACATGCTGTGGTCACACCTCTCCTTAAGAAGCCTTCACTTGACCCTACTTGTCCCTCTAATTACTGACCCATCTCCCTCCTTCCTTTTCTCTCCAAATTACTTGAGCGTGCTGTTCACCGCCGCTGCCTTGATTTTCTCTCCTCACATGCTATTCTTGACCCATTACAATCTGGTTTTCGCCCTCTCCACTCAACCGAAACTGCGCTTACTAAAGTCTCCAATGACCTATTACTGGCTAAATCCAGAGGTCAATATTCCATCCTCATTCTTCTTGATCTTTCCGCTGCTTTTGACACTGTCGATCACAGCATACTTCTCGATACCCTGTCCTCACTTGGATTCCAGGGCTCTGTCCTTTCCTGGTTCTCTTCCTACCTCTCCCTCCGCACCTTTAGTGTTCACTCTGGTGGATCCTCTTCTACTTCTATCCCTCTGCCTGTCGGCGTATCTCAGGGTTCTGTTCTTGGTCCCCTCCTCTTTTCTATCTACACTTCTTCCCTTGGTTCATTAATCTCATCCCATGGCTTTTCCTACCATCTCTATGCTGATGACTCCCAAATCTACCTTTCTACCCCTGATATCTCACCTTGCATCCAAACCAAAGTTTCAGCGTGCTTGTCTGACATTGCTGCCTGGATGTCTCAACGCCACCTGAAATTAAATATGACCAAAACCGAGCTTCTCATTTTCCCCCCCAAACCCACCTCCCCGCTCCCCCCGTTTTCTATTTCTGTTGATGGCTCTCTCATTCTCCCTGTCTCCTCAGCTCGAAACCTTGGGGTCATCTTTGACTCTTCTCTCTCCTTCTCTGCTCATATCCAGCAGACCGCCAAGACCTGTCGTTTCTTTCTTTACAACATTCGTAAAATCCGCCCCTTTCTTTCCGAGCACTCTACCAAAACCCTCATCCACACCCTTGTCACCTCTCGTTTAGACTACTGCAATCTGCTTCTTGCTGGCCTCCCACTTAGTCACCTCTCCCCTCTCCAGTCGGTTCAAAACTCTGCTGCCCGTCTCATCTTCCGCCAGGGTCGCTTTACTCATACTACCCCTCTCCTAAAGACCCTTCAGTGGCTCCCTATCCGTTTTCGCATTCTGTTCAAACTTCTTCTACTAACCTATAAATGTATTCACTCCGCTGCTCCCCAGTATCTCTCCACACTCGTCCTTCCCTACACCCCTTCCCGTGCACTCCGCTCCATGGATAAATCCTTCTTATCTGTTCCCTTCTCCACTACTGCCAACTCCAGACTTCGCGCCTTCTGTCTCGCTGCACCCTACACCTGGAATAAACTTCCTGAGCCCCTACGTCTTGCCCCATCCTTGGCCACCTTTAAATCTAGACTGAAAGCCCACCTCTTTAACATTGCTTTTGACTCGTAACCACTTGTAACCACTCGCCTCCACCTACCCTCCTCTCCTCCTTCCTGTACACATTAATTGATTTGATTTGCTTACTTTATTTATTTTTTGTCTATTAGATTGTAAGCTCTTTGAGCAGGGACTGTCTTTCTTCTATGTTTGTGCAGCGCTGCGTATGCCTTGTAGCGCTATAGAAATGCTAAATAGTAGTAATGCTAAATAGTAGTAATGACCCTTTAGTCCGGAGTGTAGACCTTCACCCCAAATTCACAGGTTCTTATATTTAATAGAATGACATTGATGTGAGATGCACATGGGAAGCCTTGGGGATGAGAGACGGTGAGCTGGCACTTACTTCTAATCGAGTCCTGTCTGCATCCTTTGGCAGTCTGCTCCTACCCCTGCTAGTTACCAAGAGCAACTCGTATGGGTAAATCTACAGAAAGAGAGGAAGTTTTCAGCTCAGTCAGCTCTGCTTGGCTCAATACTATAGTATAACAATGGTGCAGAAGTCAGGAAGCTTTGGGCCACACAGGTATAGCCAAGGAAGGTTCTGGATACAAATAGAACATTTTGTCAGTGGAGCCCACCCCTCACTTGTTCCCGGGTGGGATTTAGCCCTTCAGCTCCTGCTTGTGGACAAGGGTAGGGGCCATCCTCAGTCATGTCAGCAATGACAGACAGGCAGTAAGCTCCCAGCCTTAAGAGGCTGAACTTGGTGTCCTGGATTCGGCTTTGTTGATAGAAAATCCCTGCTCCCCTTCCTTCCTTCCTCTCCTGGCCATGGGCACCATGCTTTCTTGCCTGGTTTGGGAATGAGGATGTTTCTCATGTCCCCTGTGGAGATGGAAGAGGGACACATACCATATTACCCCAATTAATACTGATAGCTGGGAGGAGATATGGCCAAAACCTTTCAAACAGAATCAAAATGAAAATACACAATCCGCTGAAACCCCAGAGAAGTGCCGTGTGTTCCATTGCAACCCCAGACACAGTCACTGGAGGAGACTGTTCCCTTCACAGAGAAGCAGGATCCCAGGGCTCAGGACACCTCTTACCTTGTACTCTGCAGTCAAGAAAACAAGATATCAAAGAGAGAAAATCAGTCCACAGGCAGAATTATGGTCACAATAGCAAAAACCAAGCCAAACCAATAAACAAATAAGAACCCCCCCCCCAAAAAAAAAAATCCCAAAGAACAACAAAAACCCAAACAAAAACAATACACCCCCACCAAAAAGAAGGACACTTAGGACTTTCTGAGATTCATATTCAAAGGGTTTGTCTAGCTAGCTTCTGGAGTTAGCCAGACAAACCCCAATGGCCAACATTTCTTCCCCCCCCCCACCCCCATTTCAGTTTATAAATGTTGTCTTGACAAAGCTTGTTGTGAATGTATTGTTATCTCAATGAAAGGATCTTGCCTATATCTCATTTTCTTATTTTCATACCTATGTGGTGTCCAAATGGACTAAAACAACAACCAACAACCTAATTTAAGCGACAGAGTCAGAGTTACGAGTGATTATTTTGCCTCAATTAGATTACTATAGTGTCCTATATGCTGGCATTCATCAGATTCTTCAAGCAAAGCTGCAATTTTTGCAGAATTGTGCTGCTAGATTAATTTTTTGTCGTAAGAAGTTTGATCGTGTTACCTACACTGGCTTCCTGTCAAGGCTCAAATTGATTTTATGGAGGCCTGTTTGACATTTAAAATGTTTAATAGTTATTGCCCTTTGGATCATGTATCTCTGATAACCTATCCGACAATTCGTTCATCTACCCAATCTAATTATTCGTTAAATTTAGGCTACCCGGCTGTTAATAAGATTTGATGTAAGCGTTTTCATGACAGTTCTTTTAGCTACCTTGCTATTAAATTGTGGAATTCTATCCCAGTTCAAATACGGAGTATAGACATATATTCAGAATTCAGAAAAAGCATTGAAAACATTCTTGTTTGATAAATATTTTTGAAATATGTACCTTCTAGACTATATATAAATTTAATGTAACTCGCTTTGATTATAACTAGATATAAGCGGGATATAAATTCCGTGAACGGAATGGAATGTCTCACAAAGCTTCAATTCAATAAAGGTGCTTAAGGTGTGCTTAACACCTTTATAGAATAATAGTGCAAACCTGCTTTGGCGTGCCAGAACTTATGCCAGGTCAATGGTAGGAGTAAGTTGTTATGACTAAGTTTGGCTTGCAATGTGCATAATAGAGAGTGTTCTATAAGTCAAAAACAAAACAGAAGAACAAACTCCACATTCCAAAGCAGACGCGTGAATGGTGCATTAAAGTCCTTTAATAAATGTCTTCATAAGATAAGAACTACTCAACACCAGTGTAATGGTATCAGTTTATTATTGAAATATGTAGCATGATATTTTGCTGGATCATATATAGCAATACAAACATACAGCTTGAAAAATACAGTTTTAAACTACAGCAGAGAAAATAGTTTCATTTCAAGCCCCTCTCTCCCCCTCCCTTTCTCCTGGGGACTTTTGATAGCAGGGATAGTCAATTACAAACACTTAACAAAGACAAAAGAGAGATATATAGCTTCCTCTGCCCTCCCACTTAACAAAAGCTTGACTAAGGTGGGTACCTGAATGCTCCATCCAGACATCTCCAAAGACCCAAGAGACAGAAAGTCTGGAGACCCCATTGAAAACAAAGAACTCAGAGGAAAAGCATAAACAAAACATTTGCCTGTCATCAGAGGTATACCTGCCCCCTCCCATCATCTATCAGACAAATGGACACCAGGACATCTGCAGAAAGGAGAGACTTATAATGTGACCATGTGAACAGACTACAATAACCATAATGCCTTGCAAAATATCCAGGACATGCACACACCATGCTTCTCTGCTAACATTATAAAAGGCCTGGAAACAGCCCAGCTCACTCTCCGGAGTTGCCAGGGTTGCGGTCTTCCCGCATCACTGGGCGGCTTCTCTTGCAGCAGTTGCGGCAAAATTTTGGCGGCTGCGGGGGTGCGGGGGTGCGGGTTTGGGCTCTTCTCTGTGGCCGCTGTGTGCTTTTTTTTCCGGGGCTTCTATTGGTCCAATTTGGTCCAATAGAAGCTTTCCCTGGGCTTCTATTGGTCCAATTTGGTCCAATAGAAGCTTTTCAGGGGCGTGTCGACATCAGGGACGGGGTTAACGACGTCAGGGGTGACGCGGGAGGCGGGGGGGGGGTTTGTGACGCGGAAGGCTGGGTTTGTGACACAGGAGGCGGGGTTTCTGACGTGAGAGGCGGGGTTTGTGATGTGGGAGGCGGGGTTTGATTTTGGGCGTTTTTTTTGGGCGGGTTTTAGGCTGATTTTGGGCTGGGAAAATTTTTCCCATCTGGCAACCTTGTCGCTCTCTTGGGACCTGCCTTCTCTTGAGACCTGCCGCTCTCTTTGGGGTCTGCTGATGCCTTGCTCCTGACCATGTGCTCATCAATCAGCTGGACCACAGCATGCTTGTAACAAGGACTGTAAGTTAACCTACCTGTTACTTTGTTCTATTTTATGCACAAATTCTCTGTTCTAAGATCCTTTTAAAGCTATCTCTCGTTTGTAACCTTATTTATATGATTGCATTAATCAGATTGTAACTTAATAAACCTTTCTGAAGCTAAAAATATAGTCTCTTTGTGTTCTGAGTATATGGTATCTGTTAAGGTTAATCTTGCAGTACAGAATACTGCATTTCAACAGAGATATATACTTAATTTATTTAATTTATTGCAATTATCACCTTTGGTGATTGGTGGAGAAATTAATATCCTAAAACTTATAAATACAGCGCCAGCTCTTAAATTATAAACAGTAGCGAGTGCTCTAGAGCTCTTTCCCCCAAGATAAATCATTTCTTGTACCACCAGCAGTGTTTCGACTCAAAAGGCCTTCCTCAGGAGTCTTATAGCATTGTCCAATGGGGATATACAGTGTTAGTTTACCTGGAACATAAAACAAAACTCTGAAAGGACATGCGTTGCAATTTGAAAACACAGCACTGTCAAAGGGTTTGATGCCGATGCGGGAAATTCCACGCTGAGTAACCAGCATCAACAGCTTCTCCGATTTAGGCGTGTCTTTGTGAGAAGCTATTGACACCAGTTGCACAGTCTGCAATTTCCTGCATTGGCATCAAACCCTTTGACAGTGCTGTGTTTTCAAACTGTAAGGCAAGTCCTTTCGGAGTTTTGTTTTATGTTTCAAGTAAACTAGCGCTGAATATCTCCATTGGACAAATGCTATAAGGCTCCTGAGGAAGGCCTTTTGAGCCGAAACACTGCCAGTGTTGAGTAGTTCTTATCTTATGAAGACATCTATTAAAGGACTTTAATGCACCATTGACTTGCTGTTGTCTCTGTGTGTTCTATACGTCGCAGGTGTTGCGACGTATGGAACACCTATGACACCCCCAAGCTCCTTCCTTGATTCTGCCCCCTCAGTTATGTGCTATGTGACATAGGTGCACCTTTTTACAGATGGTGCCTGGTGCTTATGCGTGTAAATAGTAATTAGGGATGCCATTTACCCACATGCTTCTATTCTATAAAGTTGCGCATACGATTGATGTCTACAGATAGATGCCCATTACACAATCGCCCTTAAAATCCCGTAGCTCTCACTATCCACAGCTCTAGATGGGCAAAAAATAAACCTCTTAACTGGTTAGTGCCACTGAAAATGTCCAGTTAGTGCTGAATTGGAAACTAGCTATTTTGGAGGTGTTCCCAGGGCAGAGTGTGGAGGAGAAGCCTAATGGTTAGTGCAGTGGACTTTGATCTAGGGAACTGGGTTCGATTCCCACTGAAGCTCCTTGCGACTCTGGGCAAGTCACTTAACACTCCATTGCCCCAGGTACACAATAAGTACCTGTATATAATATGTAAATTGCTTTGATTGTAACCACAGAAAGGTAGTTTATCAAATCCCATTCCCACTTAGCTGGTTCAGTACTAATATTCAGCACTTAACCGGCTAGGTTAACTGCATGAAAGTCAGTCCTATCTTTATGCAGTGCCGAATATTGTACTTAACCAGCTAAACCTTTGCCAGCTCCGCAAACCTGGAAATTCAATGTCAGTGACCAGTCATGATCCAGCATTGAATTTCCGAGTTTAAGGCTGGTGGCAGTCAGTAAAAAAAAAAAAAAAAAGCTAATCGATGCTGGTTGAATATCAAGACCATGGGTTTACCTTTTATATCCCTCCTCCCTGTGAGTGCACTGGGGGGGAGGGTCCTTACCTCGCATTCCCCAGTTCACTGCATTTGTGCTGTCATAGTGGAAAATCTCAGTGCTGGGAGGCTGCCAAAGACAAAATCAACACATTGCTGAAACTCAGAGGGCTGCAAGTTTACTCCCTTTTACCTCCCCCCCCCCCCCCCGCCCCCACACACAATTAAAATGTCCAATTGTCACAGGCTTCCAGCTAGTCACTTCACTTTTCATCAGATTTACACTATTTAGAGGACTATGCTGAGACCAGCAAACTTGTATCACTGACGGTGTGATCCCAGCACCTGTCAGGATTGCTGGAGGTCAAAATTATTGCTGGACATACTTACATCCTGACAGCACCCACTTCCAAGGTGAGAGGCATAGCTGTTACCCACTGACACAGTACCACTTCCAACCCCCAGCCCAAGATATTGAGCCCAAAACCCAGTCATAAACTGGTTCAGCTGTGCCACACCTTTACGGTCAGTAGCCATCTTACCCTGTGCAGTCCATTCCTTCTGTACGCAGGAAGAGAGGCGGATTTAGAAATGAAGGGATCTGGAAAAAAGATGAAATGTGTAGAATTACGAAATATGCGCAGAATCTGTTCAGGCTCTGTATTGGATGTTCTGTTTCAAGTAGCAAACACACGCTGTGGTGTGTCTGTAGGGGTCAGAAGCAGGAGAAGGGGAGAGCGATACAGTGCAGCATCTTCTAACACTGCCCTACAGTGGGGCTGATGCTATAAAGTGTGCAGGCTTTGCACACAGGTTAACTCTGCCTTTGTGCATGATGTTGTGTCTGCTCTGTGTAGAAAGGAGTCTTGTGCCAGAGCTACCTGTGTGCAAAGCCTTGGGAAGACAGTGCACAGCACATTTAAATCCATGCTAATGAAGCTATTAGCTATTCAGAGCTCGTGCAAAGAATTGTGCAGAAGACAGGAAGGCTGAGTGAAAGGTTCCCTGTTCTTCTGCAGGAGCGTTAGTGAGGATTTCATGCTGTTTCTTCCCTTTAGTGCCAGCATAAGGACCTTTATATAATCTGTAAACCGATTTGCTTGTAACCACAGAAAGGCAGTATATGAAATCCCACCCCCTTTCCTTTTCTCTTTCCCCTACCTGTAACATTTTTCTGGCTCGCTTGCAGAACATGGGTTAAAAATAGACAGAGGAGAGGAATGCTGAACAACATGTACAGTGCTGGACTGATGTCAGAAGAGGTACTAGTACTCATTCAACCACATGTGCTCACATCTGCTTAGGTACTGGTACTCACTGAACTGCATGTGTTTACATCTGCATATATTCATGGCAGTGGCGTAGCTGCGGGTGGGCCTGGGTGGGCAAGGGCCCCCTAGTTTCACTTCAGGCCCACTCAGTAGCACACACATCATTAGTGTAGCTGGTGGGAATCCTAGGGCCCCACCATCTGAAAAGTCCTCTCTGGAGTTCCCCCCATCCCCCCCAGGCAGTCTTATCCGTGGAGCAATCAGCATCATGTTTCCAGGCATGCATGTTTGGGGGGGGGGGGGATACTGGTTGAATTGAGCATGCATAGAGAGGGGGGAGTGCAGTGCTGGTGGCTGGATATGTGCTACTAATTGCTATGAGGATGAGACTACTTGGGGAGGACTCCAGAGAGGATTCCTCAGCTGGCAGGGCCCAGGGATCCTGCTTCAGTGGCAGGAGCGGGAGTAGCAGCAGGGGGGAAATGTGTGGGTCATGCCCACCCAAAAACTGAGGTCTGGCTACGCTACCAATTCAATTTTTTTGTGGTGAAGCAGTTTAACAGCGCAGTAGGCTGAGAGCCAGGAAAGCCCAGTTCAAATCCCACTGCACTTTCTTGTGGTCTTGGGCAAGTCACTTAATCTTCCACTGCCTCTGGTACAAATTTAGGACCCCTTTACTAAAGGGCGTTAAGCCCTAATGCACGGTCAGTGCACCAAAAAGGCTTACCAGAAAATGTATTACGCCATTTTGTGGTCTGTTTGCGTGTGCTACTCGCGTGTTATTTGTTTTTATTTTTGTGGGAGGGGCATGGCATGGGCAGGGAATGAGCATGCTGTTATCCAGTTAGCATGTTCTGATTAGCACACGCTAACTGGTTAATGAGAAATTAATGCAGGAGCACTTGGTGACTGCTTAATAGGAGGCAGTAAGTTGTCTCACGTTAATTGTTTACAAGTCCCATGCGCTAATGGAAAAATGAGTCCGGAACCTGAAAAAAACCTCTCAAAATATTGGCGCCTTTAATATGGGTGCAGGAAGGTCCTGCATTAAAATGCATGAAGTCCATTTTTAGCACATTTTAGTAAAAGGGCCCCTCTGGGGACAGGAAAATACCTCCTGTACCTAAATGTAACTCTCCTTCAGTCACATGATAGTATTTACAGCAGGTGCTCAGTGCACTATCACTATCCCGTGTTGTGTTTGTACACAGTTCTTGCACTGCCTCAGGGAGCAAAGGTTTTGCATTACACTTGTGTTAGGAAAGTGATGTGGTAATCATGTTAATCCCTTTTTAAAGGTGACAAGTAGAAATAAAACAAAACAGAGAAAGAAAATAAGATGGTACTTTTTTTTTTTTATTGAACTAACTTAACACATCTTTTGATTAGCTTTCAAAGGTAACCCTTCTTCTTCAGATAGGAAATAAGCAAATGTTGACACATATCAGAATATATAAGTGAAACGCAGAGGCATTCCAATGACAGAGGAAGAGGGTGGGGTGGGGTGGGTTAGGTGAGAAACAGGGAGAGCTGGGTGGATGAGAGTCAGGGAGAGATGGATGGTTGATAAGAGGATGACAAAGCAGTAGAATTTTATGGTTTCTAATGGGCTAGAAAACCCAGAGGACCCAACAAAGATCTGGGTTTCCTAGCCCATTAGAAACCATAGAATTCTACTGCTTTGTCAACCTCTTATCAACTATCCATCTCTCCCTGACTCTCATATATATTCTGATATTTGTCAACATTTACTAATTTCCGATCTGAAGAAATCTCTGGGCAAGTCACTTAACCCTCCATTGCCCCAGGTACAAATAAGTACCTGTATATAATATGTAAGCCGCATTGAGCCTGCCATGAGTGGGAAAGCGCGGGGTACAAATGTAACAAAAAAAAAAAAAAAGAAGGGTTACCTTCAAAAGCTAATTTATACTTCCAGTAAAAAAGGTATCATCTTATTTTACTTTCTATGTTTTGCTTTATTTCTGTTAATTAAAAGTGTGTTAGGAAATCGTGCACTGAGTTTTAGAACAAAGCTCTAGTGCAAGGTACCTGCACTGGCCTCAGGGCCAGATGCACTAAACTTAACAAGCCATTAACGAGCAAGTAGTAAACTGTGGCATGCACAAAAGGCTTCTCCAAGCCATTTTCCAATCATGGTAGCAGCTAACGAAAACGGAATGCAGATGAGCAAATTAGTACCCCAATGTGTATAAATCGTATTGTAATGAGATGCACTACCATTTTCCAATTGCCTAACCGTGGAAAATCTAACGGGAGGTCTGTACCTCTCGTTGGGGCTGCGCAGGATTTATTCGCCTCTAAAAACTTCTTTAAATTTAACAAAAAAAAAAAAAATCGGGAAAAAAACGTCCAAGAGCTCGTCAGGGACGTCCTTTATGGACGTCTTTCACTCAAAACAACCAGCAGGAATCCTTTGCCTAGCCACGTCCAAGTACTCGTCAGGGCCATTCTTCTAAAGTGCCTAACAAGGATGTCCTTCACTAAGGACGTCCGCGATGAGCACTTGGACGTTTTTCCACCAGAGTTTTTGTGATGAGTGCGAGGACGTCCAAATCAAAAAACTATTTGGACGTCTCTTTCGATTATGCTCCACCTCCAGGTCTCTCTCAGCCAATCACAGCGCTGCTAACTCCCCGGGGCAAGGCGGCCGGAGCAGAAGCCGCCGATAGCTGCCAGGTATGAGTTTGATGACACGGTGTGGAGGGGCTTGAGCAGGGGCATATCTGAGGTTCAGCGGTAGGGGGGCAGGGGCTAGAGTGAGGGGGCACATTATAGCCCCCCCCCGGCCGCTGCCGCCGACCCCCCCCCCACCGCCATCAACCTCCCCTACCGTCAACCCTCCCCCGCCATCGCTGTCACCTACCCCCGCCGAGGTCCGCTTCCTCCTGCCTACTGGTGCCTTTTACTTCAGCTGGCGGGGGACCCAACCCCCGCCAGCCCAGCCGAGGTCTTGTTTAAGTTTTCTTCCTCGTGCTGTGCTGTTAAAAGCTGCATCCCTTCCCTTCCAGTTTTGGATGGAGTCTGACGTCGCAGCACGTTGACATCCTGCATGTACAACGTGCTGTGACGTCAGACTCCGCCCGAAACTGGAAGGGAAGGGATGCAGCTTTTAACAGCACAGCACGAGGAAGAAAACTTAAACAAGACCTCGGCTGGGCTGGCGGGGGTTGGGTCCCCCGCCAGCTGAAGTAAAAGGCACCGGCAAGCAGGAGGAAGCGGACCTCGGCGGGGGTAGGTGACGGCGGGGGAGGGTTGACGGCGGTAGGGGGGTCCAGGGCGAAATCTGCGGGGGCCCAGGCCCCTGTGGCCCCACGCAGATACGCCCCTGGCTGGGACCCAGTTCAAGGAATTCCCAGTCTGCAAACTGGCACGGTGCAAGCTGTCTTCAGGTGAAGCTGCATTACATCTAGGAGCTCAATGGAAATAATAAGCAGCAGGATGCAGACACTTTTTCTGAGAGAAAAAAGTGCCCTGGGAAAATCTGGGTGGTTTCTGCGGAGCAAACACCAGAGCTCCACAGATACAGCAGCTTTTTAATAGGTATAGAAGCACGTGGAGTGGAATACGCCTAGGCAACGATATTTACCACTGTCGGTCAGGTAATGTGTTTGCAGAGCTGCAAGGAGATACAAGAGTTAATATTCTGCAGGCAGGAACAGGGCTTCTGACTCCACTTGAAGAAATTGCCCCCTTCCCCCCCCCCCCGAGACAAATAAAGATGATTGATCTACTGCAGGGGGATGCTCCTTCCCAGAGCAGGATGCTGGGGGTGTAAAGGAGAAGCTGAATGCATTCAGACCAAGAGAAGCCTCCTGCAACATGGTTCTAACCTAGCCATAGGCGTAGACTGGGGGGGGCGAGGGGGGGCAATGCCCCCCCAAACGATGCGAGGCGCCGCCGCACCATTAGTTTAAAAAAAAAAAAAAACACATGCAGGCACGCGCTCCTCTCCATCTGCTTGGCTTCCCTGCCCTCTCTGTCTGCGTCCCGCCTTCCTCTGACGTCATTTCCTTTCGGGCGGGATGCAGACAGAGAGGGCAGGGAAGCCAAGCGGACGGAGAGGAGCGTGTCCGTCTACCCCTCTCTCTTCCTCCCTCCCTCCGGCGCAGGCAGCAGTTTTTTCCAGCGTTCCTGGCAGCGGTAGCGATGTACACGCTGCCTCTGGCTCTGCCCCGAAGCCTTCTCTTCAAGTTCCTGTTCCCGCATAGGTGGGAACAGGAACTTTAAGAGAAGGCTTCCGGGGCAGACCGAAGGCAGCGTGTACATCGCTACCGCTGCCAGGAACGCTGGAAAAAACTGCTGCCTGCGCCGGAGGGAGGGAGGAAGAGAGAGGGGTACACGAGTCACCATCTTGGACCTCGCGGGGGGGGGGGGAGATGGATGGGACGGAGGGATGGTGAGCAGAGGGAAGGAACAGAAGATGGATGGGACTGGGAGCGTTGGGAGCAGAGGGAAGGACCAGGAGATGGATTGGACTGGGAGGGGTGGGGAGCAGAGGGAAGGAACAGAAGATGGATGGGACTGGGAGCGTTGGGAGCAGAGGGAAGGACCAGGAGATGGATTGGACTGGGAGGGGTGGGGAGCAGAGGGAAGGAGCAACAGATGGATGGGACTGGGAGCGTTGGGAGCAGAGGGAAGGAGCAAGAGATGGTTGGGACTGGGAGGGGTGGGGAGCAGAGGGAAGGAGCAACAGATGGATGGGACTGGGAGGGTGGGGAGCAGAGGGATGCCTACTGGAAAGAAGACACTGCATAAAACAGAAGACACTGGGATCAAAGCGAATAGAAAAACTAAATGATCAGACAACAAAGGTAAATAAAAGTATTTTATTCATAATTTATTAATTGAAATGTGTCAGCTTTTTGAAATGTGCATCTGTGATATTTTGCCTGTAAATTTCATTTCCTTCCTCCATATTAGCATATTCATTTGCATATGTATATATGCAAATGATATGCTAATATGCTCCGCCCATTCTTTGCCCCCCCCCAAATGAAACAGTCAAACTACGCCTATGAACCTAGCTCTAGATCTGGGGAACATTCAAGAGCTGCTGAGAGACAAAGTCAGACCCAGGGCAAACACTCCCCGACCCCCTCCCACGCATCCCCCCTCTTGGGCCTGCTTAATTGCTTAATACTTGTCTCCTACTCATGTGTGCTGGGACCATGTTAACTCTGCTCTGCCACACAGGCCTTCTTCCTGCTGTATCCCTTTCCATGTTTGCAGAAACAGGAAGTACTTCACACAGGAGGCTGGATGAAGCAGGAAGAAGGACCTCTGGCTGGCACAGCAGAGTTAATACAACAACACAATAACCCGGCACTGTGGCGCACAGGAGCAGGAGACCATGCCAGCGCCGGGCAAGCCCCCTTGGAGGCTGGGCCCTGGGGAATCTTACCCACCTCCCCTGCTGGCCCTGGGAACATTTGACTTCAGTTTTCTGGGGAGTCACAACAGTGGCGTAGCTACGGGTGGTCCTGGGTGGGCACCGGCCCACCCATTCTTGCCTCAGGCCCACCCTGTCTAGTGGCTCCCAAAGCACTTCATTGGTGGTGCCTCACTCCTCTCTCTCTCTCTCTCCTCTCTCTCATGGCAGCTGCCCAACTCTCTCTGACCCCTCCCCTCCCACTGGCAGCGATTCCTGTAAGCAACCTGCGCCAACCCTGTAGGCTTCCTTTTACTGTGTCCTGCCCTCAGTGATGTCACTTCCTGTTTCATCACTGGCAGGAATGCAATAGAGAGAAACTTGCAGGGCTGGTGCAAGTTGCTTACTGGAGGTAGACTGGGAAGGGAGAGAGGAGCAGATGCTGGATGGGGGAGAAAGATGACGATACCAGGGGCAGAGGGAAATTTTTTTTAAAAACTGTATGCATGTAGGGGGGTGGGGGTGGGAAGGACCCACCCGGTTTAACTCGGGGCCCACCCAAATGGTAGGTCTGGCTATACTCTTGTGGGATGATTTAAAAAACCTAAGGGGCCCTTTTATTAAAGTTTAGCGCAAGTCGAGCGACATTGTGCAACGTGGCCCACAGATATAAAATAGTGCTTGCAGCATTTAGCACACGCTAACGTCTCTTAACATGCTAAGCTTTACTAAAAGGGCACCTAAATTTGCTGCCCACCCAATCTGCAACTGCTCTCAGCAGTGAACAGTGCAGAATGCGCCACAGATACACATTTGCCATATAAAATCTGCTAATTTCACCATCTAAACCCATCAAAAAAAGATCTTAAACAGGAAAAGATTATGAGCCAGACATGAAGACCTTAAATGCTGCACCATGGGATGGGAGGCGGCAGGAATACAGCAGGCACACACGCATAAGATGTTATGAAAATACATGCAAGAACTTCCAGCCAAATTTATGAATCAGACCAAGGCAAGGAAGCAAGTAAAAACAGTCACAAAGCAGTTTCCTGCCCAGTTCTGCTACAATGTCTTATTGTTTTGCCCATAAATCAAATTTCCTGCAGCATTAAGAAAGAAAAAGTATCAGAGAAAAGCTCTGACCAGGACATCTGCAGAATCCTTAAATTTAGCCCTTAGAGAAGCATTAAAGAGCTTTCAATTGCCTAATTAGCTTTTTTGTGAAATGTTTTCCATCCTAGAAGCTAAAAAGAGCAATTTTGAGAATGACTTAAGGAGTTAGCCCTAGAGATCAAAGGGTTTGATAACTGAAGTTGCTCATAAGAGGGCATTTCAGGAGAAGGGGTTGGGTTGAAGGCTGAACTACAGGTACACATAGAATTTTCATGAATGTATATACCTGACTCTCCCTGTCTCACCCCAGTAACAAACACAACAAACACAAAGTACCAGGGATTTTTGTACCTGCATAAAAAAGTTGCTTTGTAATGTTGCTAATATTACCCACTGAATTCTTTCTCATAAATGTCTCTTCCCCTCCTCCTCCTCTCCTTCCCATCCTTGGCGGTGTCCAGCATTTCTCACTCCCTCTGTTGAGAACTAGAAATTGTATTCTTCACCCCTCCCCATGATGACTGGTATTTTTCTCCTCCACCCTACTCTACCTGGCACTTCTCTCTCTCTCTCTCTCTCCCCCCCCCCCCCCCCCCCCACTGTGATAACTGGAAATTCTATCTTCCAGCCCCACCTCTGGGATAACTGTTTCACCCCCCCCCCATGATGACTGTAATTTTCTCCTCCACTCTGCTCCCCCATGGTAACCAGAATTTTTCTCCTCCACCCCCCCCCCCCTTACAATGACTGGATTTCTCTTCTTAGCTCTTCTCTCGGTTGATGCTGACACCAAGGTTAAGATGCTGGGTTGGTGTGGGGCCTTGAGTTAGCCTGGTGTCATAATTCTGGTGTCAGCATTGTCTGGGAGAAGAGGTAAGAAGCGAAATCTAGTCAATGTATATGTGTGTGTGTGGGGGGGGGGGGGGGGGGGGTTGGAGGACAGAGGAGAGAAATCATCCAATGATGCCTGATGGACGAATTCTGCATGGGCAATTATTAGTGGAAACTAGGTTATATTTTACACTAAATTCACAGGGTTTTTCAGTCCCAAAATGTGTGTGTGTGTGTGTGGGGGGGGGGGGGGGGGCGTTATTAGAAAAATATGGCATGTACTTTGCTGCTAGGTGACATGGAGCGGGATAATCAAACGGGGGCGCCCATCTCCGAGGACGGGGGTGCGAAGGGGCGGGATAGACCGTATTATCAAAAAAGATGGATGGCCATCTTTTCTTTCAATAATACGGTTGGTGCCGGCCAAATGCCTAGGACTTGGGCGGATTTGAGATGGTCGGCATCGGTTTTCAGCGATAATGGAAACCAAAGCCGGAATCTAAAAAACGAACAAATCCAAGGCATTTGGTCGTGGGAGGGGGCCAGGATTCGTAGTGCACTGGTCCCCCTCACATGCCAGGACACCAACCAGACACCCTAGGGGGCACTTTAAAAAACAAAACAAAACATTAAAATACGTCCCAGGTGCATAGCTCCCTTACCTTGGGTGCTGAGCCCCCCAAATCCCCCCCCCCCAAAACCCACTCTCCACAACTCTACACCATTACCATAGCACTTATGGGTGAAGGGGGGCACCTAGATGTGGGTGCAGTGGGTTTTGGGCGAGGGGTTTGGAGGGCTCCCATTTACCACCACAAGTGTAACAGGTAGGGGGGATGGGCCTGGGTCCACCTGCCTGAAGTGCACTGCACCCACTAAAAACTGCTCCAGGGACCTGCATACTGCTGTGATGGAGCTGGGTATGACATCTGAGGCTGGCAAAAAAAAGCTTTTAAAGTCCTTTGTTTTGGTGGGAGGGGGTTAGTGATCACTGGGGGAGTCATGGGAGGTCATCCCTGATTCCCTCCGGTGGTCATCTGGGCAGTTTGGGCACTGTTTTGGGACTTGGACCTAAAAAAAAAGGGTAAAAAAAAAATCGGACCAAATTCTCTCTAGGGCCACCCTTCTTTTTTCCATTATCGGCTGAGGGCGCCCATCTCTTAAGCACACCCGTGTCCCGCCTTCGCTACCCTTCCGACACGCCCCGGGAACTTTGTTCGTCCGCGTGACGGACTGCAGTTGGGGGCGCCCAAAATCGGCTTTCAATTATACCGATTTGGGCGCCCGCGAGAGAAGGGTGGCCATCTCCCGATTTGGGTCGGAAGATGGCCGCCCTTCTCTTTCGAAAATCAGCTAGTTAGTGAGAATGACCCTCTCTTCCAGAACTGTGCAAACTTTCTTTTTTTTCTTTTTTCTTGTATTATTTTTACCTGTGTTCTCAGGTCTTAATTCTGGCCCTTAGTAAACATGTACTAAACATTTTCCTTAGTACATCTGGTCAACACATAGTATTTCCACCATTATGAACCAAAATTGAACCTGCCATGAGTGGGAAAGCGCGGGGTACAAAAATGTAACAAAAAAAAAGAAAATACGGGCTTTGCCTGGGTCGATTTTGGCCTAAGCAGGGAATGAGCCAGCACAAAACAAACAGCCACAGCCTCTCCAATGGTGACATCTAGTGGCCAGCCCTGGTAAACAGTTTTATTTCAGCAGCAACTGGTAGCTTGCCTCAAGGTTCCTTCACAAGAACCAGTGCTCTCTCTACATCATAGTCTGCATCTCCCATTAAAAAAAATGGGGGGGGGGGGGGGGGGGGGGGAGAGGTCAATTCTAGCATTGAGTAGAGGAAAGAATGAGCTATTCTGCATGCTGTCAGTTCCCAGCATTTACAAATGTGCCATTGGCAGACATTGATCACAGGGAAGTGAGTAGGATATGTACCCGATTCATTCTGTGACCCTGGAGAACTCCATGCAAAACACTGCAGCTGCATGGGACATGTGGCCAAAAGAGTGTCCCTTTAAAGAATAGCAAGAGAAGGTTTTCCATTAATATCACACTGGGATCTTTAGTGGCTTAGTGTCTTGCTAGTGACAGATGTAGTGCCCCAGTGGGCTCAGGGAAGAATACTTTCCAATGTGCTGACTTTTGTTTGGAAGATCTGCTGAACAGATTAGTGTAGCTGGGTTCTTGGTGCTGTTTGCTTTGCACAATGAGCCCCTTGATATACCTCCTTACTGTGGCTACAATCAAAGCGGTTTACACAGTATATACAGATACTTATTTTGTGCCTTGGTCACTGGAGGGTTAAGCGACTTGCCCAGAGTTACAAGGAGCTCATGGTTTAGCCAGCCATGCTCCCACACAGTACCATAACAGACTCTGTATCAGATCCTCCCACCCTCCATACAGTTTTCTGTCATGAAATGCGCAAAAATAATCCATTTGGAGACATTGTCCCAAGAGGCAAACCATTTAAATGTCTCAGGACAGTGGTGGACTCTGACGATATCCAGAAGGCAGAATAATAAACTTCTTCCCATGAACACAAGAGACACCAGTACAGGAGAATGACAACCATTTTTCCCCCTCTGGATCTCATATAAAGCATAATCTCCAGGACCAGAGCTGGACAGCTGGAGGGAGGGAAACAAAGGCCTTTTCCTAGGGCAGTATTATGAGGGTGTTTTTACCTATAGGATGGCTATTTACACAGGTATAAGGACTGTCTGAAAACTGCCAACTCTTGTGTGCGTGTAAAAGTAGAAAAATTAGGGGTATTCCTAGTGTGGGGTTAGGCAGGGAATTGAGGAAATTCCTGAGGTGAGAAAAGGAAGGGGACTGGGCATTGCCAGGGTAGGGTTAGGAAGGGGATTGTGGGAGATAAGGAGGGAACTGGGGTTGAGTTAGGGGGATTGCTACATTACATGTACTTTTAATCAGAAAAGGTACAAGACCTGATTTTTCTCCTAAAATATCCTTTTTCATGTCCTGTCACTGGGAGCCAAGGAATGGGTCTGCTGCCATTAAATGAATGCTGATAGACATAAGAGATGACAGTCTGAGGAAAAGGTCAGGTTTCAGATATGAATCTCGTCCTCCTTCCTGGCAGCACTCAGCACTGTGCACAGCCACTGGGCCTGGTCTTCTGCTTCTTATTTAATTTTAATTTCGATTTTTTTTGTACTCGCTTTCCCAAGAGGACACATCCAAGATACATATGTCAACAGTAGAAGGCAGTAAAGAGACAATGAAAAGACAACAAAGCATACTTGGGAAGGGCTGAGTGTCTGATGTTTACTTTAACTGGAATTAAAAAGATCTTAGAATTAAGTTATCTTCTACTCTCCTTGCTCAGTTTCAAAGTGGCTTCTCCTTGGAAAAACTCTAGAATAGATCAGACCCCAAACAAGGTGGAAGCCTCAACTGTCTTAAAATATGGGTGGGAGGGCACTGTAACAACATCAGCTCTCATTCCCTGTGGCCATAGAAAGGGTGCCCTCCTCTCCCTCCCACCCCCCACCTCAGTATCCTCTCCCCTTACATCCATTCAGTGAGGCCTCATAGCCAGCAGTGTGAAGGGCTTCTTTGCTTCCTGTGGAACTCCGGGGAGGGGTCCAGGGGTCCATGTAAGAATTCGATCTGGCCTTCATTTCTTCCTTCAGTATCATCCTGTTGATACCACCCTGGATCTGCAATCAGAGATTAGGGAGGAAGGAAGAGTTATTTAAGCAGCATTGAGCCCTTGCTGTACCCCATCATCTACACACACAACCATGTACACAAAGATAGGTAAAGATGCACGTGCAAATCAAAACACCACACTGAAAATCTAAACTGATAAATGAGCATTTTTCTGTGAAGGCAGTATATCAAATCCATTAACCCCACCCCCACCCACCGTGCTTGCCAGGGCCTATTTTAAGTTAGGGATTTCAGGGTATGACCCAGAAACTTTATGGATCCAAAGCAGAACCTTTCAACTGATATTTTGGTTGATATTTAATGTATACCTTATCATTGATCACTCAAGGTGAGTTACATTCAGGTACAGTAGGTATTTTTCTGTCCCTGGAGGATGACCAATCTAAGTTTGTACCTGAGGTAATGGAGGGTCAAGTGACTTGCCCAAGATCACAAGAAGCAGCGGTGGGATTTGAACTCGGCTTCCCTAGTGATCAGTCTGCTGCTCTAGTCTCATATCTAATTCCTGTTGCACACTGGATAAAGAAGGCCAGATTAAACCTGCTCAAAAGTGAGGTAGGATTGGTCAGAAGACCCTTCTGTTACTGCTCCAGCCTCATTGAACTTTCTCCTCCATTCTTCCTCTCTCGGAGGGTGAAGTGACTGCTCAGTGTTGCAAGGAGCATCTGAGGTACTTGAACTCTGGCTTTTGTGGGTCTTAGGATGTGGTCCTTCCACTAGGCTACTCCTCCATCCTACCCCAGAGTTAAGCAGGCTCACAGGACAATCTGCTCTCCCTTAGCCTGACGGATCACATCCTCCATATGTCACTCTTTCCATATGATATGACACCTATGACATGACAGAAGTTTACAAAGTCATGAGTGGGGTGCAACAGTTAACTAAGGAAATAGTTGTTTAACCTGTCAAAAACAAGAGGGAATTCCATGAAACTAATGATCAGCAGGTTGAAAACAAATCATTAATAGTTCCTGCTTTTCATACAGCCCATAATTAATCTGTGGAACCTACTGCTGTACTCTATGATCTAGAAAGTGACCAACATAGCAGGGTTAAGAGGAGGACTGGATCGGTTCCTGGAGGAAAAGTCTATAAAACATTATTAGCCTGGTAAACTTGGGAGAGCTATTGTTCACTCCTGAAAATGAGCTTTTTGGGATCTGTCAAGTACTTGTGACCCAGACTGGCCACTGTTGAGACAGGATGCTGGATTCAATGGATCTTGGTCTGACTCAGCATGCTCTGCTGTGTAATTCGTAAGCAACATTCCCTATAACTTCTGTGGGAGTCCAAAGCCCACTCTCTTTCCAACAGAAGTGCTATAGTAATCTTGGGACAAGAAGGTTCTGTGGAATTGTCAGGGGGTCAGCTTCCCCCCCCCCCCCCCCCACAATGGAAACCATAATATTGCTTTAGGACACTTGTGGGCTCATTTTCGAAAGAAAAGGACACCCATCTTTCGACACAAATCGGAAGATGGGCATCCTTCTCCCAGGGTCGTCCAAATCGGTATAATCGAAAGCCGATTTTGGACATCCCCAACTGCTTTCCATCGCAGGGACGGCCAAAGTTCAAGGGGCATACTGCATCGGAGTATCGGAGGCGTAGCAAAGGCGGGACTTGGACGTGCCTAACACACGGACGTCCTCGACCCATAATGAAAAAAAAAAGGGCGTCCCTGACGAGCACTTGGACGACTTTACCTGGTTGTGTTTTTCTTATGACCAAAGCACAAAAAGGTGGCCGAAATGACCAGATGACCACTGGAGAGAATCAGGGATGACCTCCCCTTACTCCCCCAGTGGTCACTAACCCCCTCCCACCCTCAAAAAACATCTTTAAAAATATTTTGTGACAGCCTTTATGCCAGCCTCAGATGTCATACTCAAATCCATCACAGCAGTATGCAGGTACCTGGAGCAGTTTTAGTGGGTGCAGTGCACTTCAGGCAAGCGGACCCAGGACCATCTCCCCCTCCCTACCTGTTACATTTGTGGAGGAAACAGCGAGCCCTCCAAAATCCACCACAAACCCACTGTACCCACATCTAGGTGCCCCCCTTCACCCGTAAGGTAATGGTGTACAGTTGTGGGTAGTGGGTTTTAGGGGGGGGGGGGTTGGGGGCTCAGCAGACAAGGTAAAGGAGCTGTGTTCCTGGGAGCATTTCATGAAGTCCACTGCAGTGCCCCCTAGGGTGCCCGGTTGGTGTCCTGGCATGTCAGGGGAACCAGTGCACTACAAATGCTGGCTCCTCTCATCACCAAAGGGCTTACATTTGGTCGTTTCTGAGATGGGTGTCCTTGGTTTCCATTATCGCTGAAAATCAGAAACGACGAAGTCTAGGGACGACCATCTCTAAGGACGTCCCCGACCATATTATTGAAACTAAAGTTGGATGTCCATCTTGTTTCGATAATACGGGTTTCCCCGCCCCTCCATCGGGACATTTTGCGAGGACGTCCTCAACAAAACGTGGGCGTCCCTTTCGATTATGCCCCTCCATATGGTACGAATGAAGGCACCAGACTCCTGCACCGTTTAGAGTGAACAATGCACATACACATGTACATGCTAATTCGGTTCTGGGACCTAGGGTAAAACTTCTCCATTAATACTAAGACAAGCATCAATCCTACACAATCAGTCCCAATCCTGATCCTGTTTTACTGAAGGAGCAGACCTCTTAAGATACTCCACATTCTCTATACCAATAGAGCACTACCAGAGTCCTGGATAGAACTGAGATAAATAATCCCTTGGGATACTCACCTTGTACATGCTTCGGTCAAACCCATCTTCTTCTCCTCCTGATGAGAATCTCCGGGCTCGGGGAGCTGCAGGGTGACATCAGAAGGTCAGGTCAGTCCCATGAGTTTTAGTACAATGAGTGCCGAGTCCCATGGACAGGAAGACAGTCATTGCTGAAAGATGCCCAAGTCCTGTATGTGGCACTAGTAAAAATGGGAGTGAGTGATTTTGTGAAGATTGTGTGGTTGGAGCTGCAGCTAGAGCTGGAATATCCTTAATCTCTTCCCCTTTCTCCCTGCAATCCATTGTGTCCTGAAATTCCAGTGCCTTATTTACACATGGGTTAAATAGTCTCTCTTCATGTTTACATTTTAATAAGGGAAAGAGCTTGGAAGATAAATTTACTATTCTAATCCATGGCAAACCAACAGATCTGATTGGATACAATGGGCACCTGACATTACAGAGGGGTAACATCATCACAGAAGGATGTGACATCATTCTAAGACACAGCATTCTGAATGGGATTGTGACATCATAGGTTCATGTTATGGAGCTGAGCTGTGTCATGGCCCCTCAAAGAATAACATAATTGCCAGAAGGCTGTGCAGTGCCATTGGATTTAGTACCATGCAAGAATGCAGTACGATGATAAGATGCTTCTGGGACTCGGGAGTCAAGGTGAAAGGACAGGGCTCACATGTTCTTAGGATTCTATTTCTATACCTAGCTCACCTCAGGTGCATAACTGACCTCAAGGTTTGGGGTCTATAAACGCAGCTTTAGGATGGCCCTTTGCTTCTTATGCTTATGTCTACTAAAATTTGCTTAATCACTATTTTTATACCTTTAGGAGAGCCCTGGAAGGTCCAGTACTCCGTCTCAGGGTGATAGAATGGGTCAGAGGAGTAAGCTGTAAGGTATTTGGATGCTTGGACGATGTCTTCGCTTGTTTTGCTCTTTGTTGCTTCAAATTCATCATCTGGAACATACAATAAGGGGCACCTAGTGTTACAAGTTCTTTATCTAAGGGTCACTCCCTGCATGTGTCCTCATCCTGAGGGTGAGGCATACACTTAGAGGGGAAGTTATCAAGATGAGCTACCATTAAGACTGTTAACCCTAGTTGCTAGAAATTAGATCTCATCACACAAAATGGGACCTGTGTTTAAAAGTATAAGTTAGTGGTAAAATAACCCATCTTCACAGTAGCCCATGTTGATAATGTCCCCCCTTAGTGTGAAGAGTTTCAGTCTCTGGTAACTACAGCTGATGTTGTGATGTCATAATACCTCATTTCACCAATAAGAGCCAACCTCATCACTGATGTCACAATGTCATCTACTGATATTGTGATGTCATAATGCCTCATTCCACCAATAAGAGCCAACTTCATCTGTGATGTCACAATGGCTTGATTGTCCTCTACTTGGCTCACTTTTCTTACTTAGAGCAGTGATTTCCATTTCTAGAGACATTTCTTTTAAGGGAAAATTATCAACATGGGCCACTGTTAAGAGGGTTATTTCACTGTTAACTCCAGTTATTAGTAACAAGGACTCCTTGCATAAAACAAAAACTGTGTTAAAATAGCACATTAGTGGTAAAATAATATGTCTTAATAGTACCCCACATTGATAAGTTCCCCCCTTAGGGGGAGATGCTCAGAGCAAACTGGACTTGCAACATTTCATTTACACTGGTTTTAGCCAGTCTAAATGAAACGCTATTGTGCGGCTAATGCACAGAGGCTTTCGGGGGGGGGGGGGGGGGGCTGCTTTTACTGTGCAGAGAAGCCACTGAAAGTCCTTTGCAAATCAACTCACTGGTATTTAAATGAGGCCATTAGTGATTCTGTGCAATTCTCAGAGAAATGATGCACAGAAACCCCTTGCCCTAATGACAATAGTCCTTGGGTGGTGCTCAGACACAGCTGTGTCAGGAGAAGACAAACTAGCAAGATCCACGGGAATCATTCATTTTCCCTGATTGGAGTGACCATAAACACTAGGCCCAGATTTCAACAGACGTGGGTTTTTTTTTTGTTCTCATTATTATGAAGGAAAAGCAATTTCCGTACATGGAGTGTTTCATGCTCCAAGAACCTTCCCCCTTCTTTAATGTCCAATGCTCAACACTAATAGCGTGTATATAATTTGCATGCTGTTATTGAGAATTGGTCAGTATTTTGTTTTCATCGTGACAGCCGGTACTTTCTGGAACTATTCTCTACAGCACTAGAGTTCTGTGCATCTGCCCCTCAGTGTCAACCCTGAACTTGGTACCTCTGGACAAGTGACGCTCATGTCTTCCTTGTCTCAGCCTCTCCAAAATGAAAGCAGGTGAACCTGCAAGAGGGATTCCTCTCAAGTTTTGCTTTGGAATTTTATGTGTTGTCCAACTAAAAGATCATAAACTTAACTTTAGCTTTTTCTTTTTTGTCTTTTCTGTGATTGGTGTAATTTGAATTTTTTTTGAGTTTGGTCCCAGTTATCTCAGGACTGAAGGAACACATGCAGAGAGCTGTGTATAAAAATGCAGGCAGAGGTGAATGTCCTGCACAGCTGTGATCCCAAACAGAAAGAGAAAATAGGATTCAAGTTGCTACTTACATTAAAAAGGACAGATGGGGCCATCAGGGCAAGAGTGCAGAGAAGCAGAGGCAGAAAAAGACATAAGGGAAGGAGTGACATGAGAGCAAAAATTAGAATTTTGCTGATAAGCTGAGCAAGTCAAGAAGAAAACCTATAGAGGTTAGAGCTTCCTGGGGTCTTGGTGACCTTTCTGGCCCAAGACTGGATGCATGGAGGACAAATATCTGGAACTAGAAGCTATTTCTCTTTGTTGTTGTTCTTATCCAGCAGTTTTCTCTTACTCTTTCAAGTTTCAGAAACAGTCTCTGCTGGACTATGATACCCTGAGCCTCCCTCACAGCTCTCAGGGATTTTCCTTTAGTTTCTCAGCCTCTTTTTTCACAGAGATAGGCCTCAGTAGGAAGCCAAGAACCACAGCTAAGTCCAGTACTCAGTGTAGAACCCATTACTGCTGTGTGGTCACTGAGACTTCCTCCCGTATGGTGGGGGAAGGGGGTGGCTATGAGTGCTACGCCCCAACCTGTACTGGTCCCAGCAGAATCACACCCAGGTCTATACTATGGCAATGCCCAGTTCTGCCACTAGGGTATAAGCTCTCATTACTGAGTCACATACTGGAAACCTGACATACAGTAGCAGAAGAACAGGGGGACCCACCTCTGGAGATTTGAGAGTGGCTATAAGTAGGTCCCTCCCTTCTCTGGTGCCCCCCTTTTCTGTAGAATCTACTTAGGTAGATTTATGCCAGTGGCAGTGCTGGCATGACATCTTATGTGACACATACATTCCTGTATGATTGACTGTGTCATATATGATGTTCACGTTGCCTTCTCTCTGTCCAGGGCCATTGACTTGATTAAAAAAAACCCTCCCCCCAGGAGACCCTTCATCTCACTTCATTATAAGTGCAAGAAGAAACACATGTGACAGTACCGTGTCGTTTGTAGATGGGAGGTTTCCTGTAGAGGTTACTTTCACCCATTACTGTGGAAAGAGGAGGGAGGAGGGTCAGTATGGCAGGGGACATCTATTTGCAGGCTTCTGTCCTGCAAGTTTACCTGTGAGAATTAATATGTGTTTTCCGTCTCTGAAAAGACTCCAGTTTAGCAGTTTTATTGATTTTCCACCCCTACAGATGTCTGTATGATCCAGCTCATCAGACCAGAACTTCCTCATTAGTACTTAGGGAGGGACCCTGCCTCTCTGTATGGGAAGAGCCTGAAGAAAGTCCTACTACAGCTATGAAACTGGCCATTAAGACTAGTGGCACTCTTCCTTACTTCATTTCTTTCTTGTGAATGCTGGGTTGGGACCAGTGGTGGCCTCCAACTTTCGTTCTAACTGCACTGGGGAAATGAAAGCAAATTCAGAAAGCTTCCAGGTTAGTGATGTGGCAGAAAGTCACCCCAGGGGGGTGTAGGCTCATGCTCAATGTTTGGCAGACCAGGTCTGCCTCTACAGGAAGCATGCCATGTACCCAGAGTCCCACCCCTCTGCCTCCTCACCCCCTACACTGCCTCTCCCACAGAGCTCTCTTGGGTCCTTGGACTCCAGTGCCTACCTGGAATGTGGAAGTGCCTGGGTCCATGGTATGTGGTTGGAGTTGACGATCTCACATCTAATTGGCTACAGTACGGGGAGCTCCGCCCACTTTCTGTGCCTTAAAAAGCAAAAGGAAGAAAGCAGCAGTGATGGAGATAGACAAGAGGCTGGGGGAAAGTGTCACATGTGAGATCAGACTGTGCGTCATAGTGCATAAGACAGGTTCTGCAGCTCTTTAACAGTTGGAGACAGTCCCACAAACCAATATCCTAATGACAGGGAAACCATTTCTTGCAATTTTCCCCCTTGCTCCCAGCATTGGAAACATACTGGGGTAAATTTTCAAAAGCTTAATCAGGACCCACGTGCATGAAATAATGAGGTGTGCACTGAAGATGATTTTCCACGACCTAAATCTGCACAGGCATAAGAGGAATGTTTCAGGGACATGCATAATTTTAATTTTCAAAAAGTACGCCTATAGCCTGCATGTTGCTAATGATGTACTTTGAGCTGTTCTTCTGAAATGGCTACATTTTAGCTGTATAACAGTCCCATGTTTCAACACAGTGACTGCACATACCTTGTGTGTCAGGGGCATAGCTATGGGGGGCAACGGGGGCTTGGCCCCCGCAAATTTCATCCAGGCCCCTGGTTTGGCTGGCAGGGGTCCCCAACCCCCGGCAACTGAAGCCTTCTTCAGCTCCGGTCTCCGGCGCAGCCTCGTTCGCTGCCCTGTTCTTCTTCTTGCTCCTCCTGTGCACACTGACGCTCCTGAGGAGCAAGAAGAAAGAAAAGCAGGGCAGCGAATGCGGCTGCGCCGGAGACCGGAGCTGAAGAAGGCTTCAGTTGCCGGGGGTTGGGGACCCCCGCCAGCAAAGGTATTTGTTTTTGTGGGGGGAGCGACGAGGCGGTGGGGGGAAGAGGCAAGGAGGCGAGGCGAGGTGTGGTTTGGGGGGGGCAGCGGGGCAGCACTCAAAATGTGCCCTGAACCTCTGGCTCTGGCCCCCTCCCACCATGAGGTCTGGCTACGCCCCTGGTGTCCGCAGCAGGTTGTTCTGTGCATGCTTTCAGGCACAGGCATCAGTTAGGTGTGACTACTGCAACGATAGCCACGTTCAGATAACCAAGAGCCAAGATGGATGTTTCTGGAACAAGTCTGCAGCCTCCACATAGCAAAAGGTAGGAACCAAAATGCTGGCTGCTAAGCCCAGATACTGGCACAGAAATATTAGTGTAACTCGGCATTCTGTGCCAACATTTAGGATTGCCCACTTATGCCATGTGTATGGTGGGTCTAAATGCTGCACTATGGTGAGTAAATGACATTGTTCTGTAACATTTGCCCACATGAATGCCCCCCCTTGCAACTGTGCACTATGCAGGCAGCGCCAAATTAGCACTTACGTGGAAATCTGTAACATTCACGCATGTAACTACTAGTGTATTCGATAACATGAGTCACACGTTGGCATCTAGCTTCAGGCAGCTGTTAGAGATGGAAGGGGATGGTGTCTTTAGTAATTACTTCTGGCTGGTCTTACCTAATCGGTAATAGTGCTGTGGAGAGCGTGGCAGGGTTGGAGACATGCCCTGGCGGCTGTAGGTGGGAGAGTCGATGTACCCAGGACTGGAGGATCTCCTCTGTCGAAGGTCAATCCCTTCATAGATATCCTACAGTGGGTGATAATCAGAGGGAGCTGGTGATGAAATAAACACTGGACCAGCAAAGGAAGGAAATGACGGGTTCTTCCAGCTTGAGGAAGGCAGAACTATCATGGCTTTCAACACAAGCAGAAACCTTTTCAAACTTGAAGCGCAGCGCAAGCAGCATACCTGAGAGTAAGGAGACAGCATTCCCAGGGACTGAAGGCAGCAGGAAGGAAAGAAAAAGGACATTTATAATTAAGAGCCCAGTGAGTGACTGGAAGCACTGGCACTTCATCTTCTCATCTCACAGGCTACTTATACCCAAGGTAAACTGCCATTAAACCTGCCAGTGTCTGATTAAGGCCTCTGGGAGGCTGCAGTTTATCTCCAGCCGATAAATCTCCACTCCTTCTAGGAGTTGCAGCTATTGTTATATACAAAACCAGCACATCTCACTCCTAACCCATCCCAATAGACAGACTGACTACAGCCACAGGAGAGCAAGGGCAGGAGAATAATTCTGATGTATGGCAACTTATTTACACCCTGCCAGGGCAGAAGATTTATATTCCGAGGAGGCAAGCGCCTGCTTTTCACTCGCTCCTAACTAGCATAACTGTTAGCACCTAGACTCAGTTACCCCTCTCCCTCAGCTGTCCCCACAAAGACCCCTCCCACCCCAGTGCAGTAACCCCTCTATGAGCACAGGAATCACTACCTCTGTCTTATTTTCATCCAGTTTATCCTTTCAGCTTCTAGCTCAGTTGAAATCTGATCCAACTAGGGAACCTTCCCTAACAGTTACCCCCATTCATAACCCAGTCATCATGGTGAAAATTCTTGGTAGGGTGCCACTAACTGTAACTCCATTCAGGGTTCAGTACACATACACCTGTAGGTGTCACTATTGTGCAATGGTTGGGATTTCAAATGGAGTTACCTTCACCTAGGAACCAAACTTAGGTCTCCACTAATGTCACTATCACTGTGGTTCTCATGCTACCATTTACTTGTCTGTTATCATAAAATCCTTGATGATGCATGACTGTTCTCCTCAGGGAATGTAGTGTAATTTCTTACTGTTTCCTGGATTCCCTTATTAGATTTAGCAAACATCTTTCTCAGTAGTTCGAAGTGAGTTACATTCAGGTACAGTAGGTATTTTCCTGTCCCAGGCAGTGGTGGGATTTGAACCTTGGCTCCTCCAGTTCTCATTCTGCTGCTCTAATCATTAGGCTTCCCCTTCACATATTGTAGTGACCCACCACACGTCCTCAGTCCCTGCCTGCAGTGGTCAACTCCTTTCCCCACAGTGTGACTGATCAGATTTTCGTCCTGCTCTACTCAGGTTCCTGGGGATTACCTGAAACTGTTCCATACCTCCCCATAACCGTATCTCTCCAGCCTGTCGTCCGATGCATATCTCTGATAGGACTCGTAGGAAATGAGGTCTGGCCGTTGCACGTCATAGATGGCTTTAACCTTGGGGAGGGCAGCTAAATCTTTGTAATTAAGGATCTCATTATCGACTTTAGCCTGGAGAGAGAGGGGGAGGGGTGATAAAGCAGAATGAGAGGAAAGAGAAAATGTGGAAAGGCAAAGAAGTGAGGAGAATAGCTGGATCAGGAGGCAAGAAGCATGGGACTCACTTCTACTCAATATGAATCGTTGCTTTACTGAGCAATGTTAACACAGAGGAAATGAGAGAGTTATGTGTCACACATTTCTCAAAGAGGAAGAGATGGTGGTAGCAGTGGGAGGCAAGGCAAGGTATATCAATGCATGGGCAGTCTACAGAATAGCCAACATGAAAGTATGTTCATAGAAGTCTGATTGAAACAGGGATTGGGCAACACTTCATTGAACACATGGAGGCCTTGTGTCTCCAAATGCAACTCAGCTTTGTAGTTATGTGAATGCTTTTCTTTTGAAGTTGTTATTTGGGAACTCATTTTGTAGCTTCCTATATGGTAGTGAAGGTGTCACCATTGGTACTGCAGAAACTCACATTGCAAAGACCAGTGGGACACCTGACACATCACTTATGACAACTCTAACACCATGAACAACAAACAAACAGGGAGAACCTCCATGTAGAGAGTCCAATCAAAAGAGTAGAGGGTGGAGAATGGACACTGCAACACAGGTGCTTAAAAGTTGCTTTATTGGGTGCTAGTACAGCAGGACCCAACACGGTCTCAGGGGTCACAATATATTTGAACGGATAAACAATGAAGCTGTCCAAAAGCTTCCGTTCGGAACGACAGAAAGACATCCCTTCGGGTTTTGCTGGATGTCTTTATGTCATTCCGAATGGAATCTTTTGGACAGCTTCACTGTCTATCCATTCAAATATATTATGACCCCTGAGGCAGGCAGTTTATTATGCCGAAACACGGACCATATTTGGTCCTGCTGTACTAGCACCCAATAAAGCAACTTTTAAGCACCGGTTCCTGTGTTGGAGTGTTCATTATCCAACCCTTAATCCTAACACCATGGCACCTCCCAGGCAAGTTGCACCGAGAAAAAATGATAATAATTTAAGAGCACAATGGCCCACATTGGTTTGGGTTTATAGAGCCCAAGTGCAGCCAGGCTGTCAGTGTACATCATACTTACACAAATGACACGGTTAGGAGAGCCGATGCTGGACCCTGGAGGAGAAATGGAGGTCTCAGATGCTCGTCTGTGCTGTGTGAATATGAAATAAAGTGTCAGGCACAAGAACAGGACATACCTTCTTCAATTTGCACAACAGAGGTACAGACCCAGATTCAAATAACTCTGTCTTTTCTCTCCAAGAAGTGTATAAGATGAATTAATGCAAGTGTCACAGCATCAGTCTACTAAGATACCAACGGGATCCCGCATTGTCCACTGGCCTCTAGTTCATGAAGGTGCATATGATGTAAGCATCTCTTATGCACTCTCTTCTCCATTGCACACTCTCAGACAGCCACAGCGCACACATTGGGGGCAGGTCTACAACTGTGAGAAGCCTGCAAGGATCCTATTCTATACAGGAACTTAGACGCCAACTTTCCTTATAGAATATTACTGCGCTCATAATTTAGGCGCAAACACTTTCACCAGCCATAGAAATGGCTCAAATCTGTAGCTAAGTGCCAGAGCTCTGCGCATAACTTATAATATACTATTAATTATGCATGCAACTTTACACCCCGCCCTCATTCTGCCCAGTCTTCATCTATGTATGAGATGCATATTTACAAAACAGTGCATTGGGGAATGTGAACATAATTCAGTAGAGGAGGTCGCCTGAAGTTAGGGGCTGGGATGCTGCTTTCCAAGCGCACATTCTGTATCTGCAATTATGCGCATAATTCATTATAGACTTTTATTCTATTCTACCTCTGCTTTGCATACCGCCCACAGTCCTCGTTGCAAATATTGCGGTTCATACTCAGAAAAGGACCTCAACATCTGAGGGATGTATAATCAACACATTCATAAATAATCACATTAGTTTTCGAGGCCTTTCTAAAACATACATAGGATGGGATTTGTCCTAGATCACCGGGGAAAGCATTCCAAATTCCTGCACCTTGAAACGGGAGCAAATGATCACACACAGACTTTTCATCGGACATTTCTAAGTAAAATGTATCCTAATGGTACAGTTCACAAAAAACAAGAATTATGTCTATAAGGAGGGATAGCAAGTAGTTCAGTAACTCCCCTTGAATTTTGGCCATAAATTAATTTAAAAACTAAACAAGCCAACTTAAACTCAATCATCCCAATATTCAGCGCTATTTAACCAGTCAGAACGGCTGCTGACTGGTTAAGTAGCGCTTAACTGGCTATCCGCCAATATGCAGAGGATAACTGTCTATCCCCCACTGAATATCCCTGGTTAGTATCTAGTCGGTTATATCACATGATTTTTAGACCGGGTTCAGCGGCCATATTTGGCCGCGTCAAATAGTGGGATACCTTTGGCCGATTTGAAGATAACCGGCTAAGTCTGAATACTGACAGCCGGTTATCTTCAAACCAGTCAAAAATAAACTGGATATTCAATGTTGGTCACCAGAAACAGCCCTGCATTGAGTATCTGGGCTTAGATAATGCAGCTGAGTATGGGGATCACTAGGGCTCGTCCGTTTAGCAGGTCCTGCTATTTGTATAAACTCTTTGGATGTTGAATATTGGTCCGCTTGTTTTTATAGTGGCGAAGGAGAAAACCTCAATTCCAGACCTAGCCGCAAAGCGTGAAACCAGAATGAACTCAACCTATTCCTTAAGGCACGATCCTGTGTCTAACATACCTTTAACTTCTTTTCAGCTCGAGCAGCCTGCTTACATATGGGATGCCAGACCTCCGAACCTGAAAGCATGAAGAACATTGAAGATTGCCACAAACCCTGATAACGTCACACATCTTCCCAGTAAGGCTTCTCAAGACCATGAGAACATGTAGGAGTTTTCCTTACAGGATGTGTCTCATACTAGCTCTACCTTTATGGGTAAGGTCATGCATTACATGTACTTCCTAAGCAGGGGCACAGGGGGTCGGTTTAAGTAGCTGAAAAACAGGAATTTTAAAGATGCTCTTCTTCCGGGCTGGTGGTGCATTTACACCATTGTGCTTCTGAGGCTGAAAGACCACAATATGTTCTTTTACATATTGTATCTGACTAGCAGCAGTCCAGAGATATCAACCCCATCCCTCCCTCTTCTTAAGATGGCTACTTCCTTGGGCCAGTTTTTGCCAGTCCCAGACCCAGATACAGTATCTCAGGACATGTGAGAGACTACGAGAGCTCTTCCAAAAGATTTTTTCCATGAATTTTGGTCAGTTCCTGGAGCTTGAGGAGTTTATTAGGGAATAAGCAGCAAGCCAAGAGGATACTCTGGGTACCATAACCTGGTCTTTGAGAGGTTCTGCTCCTGTTACAGATAAGGATGGCTCTGTGACTCAGTCACTGTGCTGTAATTTTCTGGAACTCCTGCATTTGCTCCTGCTGTGCCTTCTTCATCCCTCTGATGCGAATGAACACTGTAATTACAGCTGTTCCCAGCAGATCCAAAATGTCAGGGCCTTAGCGGAGTAATTATTACCATTAAAGGGTGCAGTTTTTCATACATAATTCTATGTTTGTGTATGAAAAATATCAAACAACATGTGACAAGAAAGCTTTTGGAATTAACAGAACATCAGTGATAAAGGTTACGGCATAAAAATGAGAATCTTTAGGGAAATATCTCCAATTAAGAGACAGACAGTCTTACAGTTTTTAAAGTATCAAGATGTTCAGCCTGTTTGCAAGAGGCTCAACTCAGAGCAAGCACCTTATGTTGTCAAGTAAACGTTCCTCTGTTGTAAGAGTAGACTGTTACATACCTTGTTTCATATACAGCTTCCTCTTAACATACCCAGATCTTACTTATATCCCCAAGTAGAGAGCTGCATGGGAATGGGGACTGCAGGAATCCAGCAGAAGTTGCAGGATTCCCATGGTATGGAAGAAGTTTCAATGGGATTCCCACACGATTGGAAATAGTTACCATGGGACTCCAATGGGGATGGAACAGGCTGCTGTGGGATTCCTGTGGGAGTGTAGTCAAAATCTCTGAAGACTCCAGAATGATGCTTGGAATGCCCAGAGAGGAAGCTGGAACACCAGACTGAGAGTTGGAATACTCACTGGTTGAGTAGTGAAAACCATCCATAAAACCATGGGAGGCTGTTGGAGTTGGGAGGAAACAGAGGGCTGTGAGCAAGTAAATAATAGTGCTGAATCCTGCAGGTGTGGGTGGGGATGGAGGAGATTAATTGTTGGGATGAATAGGGATGGGGTAGATCTTAGTGGATATCGGTGGGTATGGGTTAGATTCCATTGGGGATGGGTGAAATTACTAACCCGATTCAAGTCTCTAATCCCAAGGGCCATTTTGTCCTCATAGAAATGTTTTTATATTCATTTAAATTTACCCTAATCCGTGTCAATACTTCAAATATATTCATTGTGGATATCCTGCAAAACAACTGGTTGTGGGTCCCCCAGAAGAGGTTTGGGAAAACTTATTCAGGTGAAGCAAATATTTTGCCATGTGACTACAAAATGTTTGATAGAATAAGGTAGTACAATCACAGACCTAACTTAACAGCTGCCTTTTTGGATACTGATCAGGGGTAGTTAAGCCTACTGATATTTGTATTTTAATTTTGCACTTTTACATGTTATCCCTGATGCAGTCATCTGACAAACCATGGTTGTGTTGGGGCTTGTAATTTGTCCTAAGTTTGGTATCTAATATTTTTACTTTCTTGTCTTTTACATTGTTAATTCATTTTATTGGTTGTATTTAATGTGAATTTCATATGGTTGCCTTTATCTCCTGCAGTTATGCTCGGACTCCAAAATACTCCTCATAGTTTATTCATGTTGCCTGATTTTCCATTGAATTACTCTTGAGGACTGGCTTTGAACTTATCACTTGGAGACATCAGACCTCCAGATAGCTTTTGTTAAAAGATCTACCTTTGCCTTTAGGGGTAAGAATGAATAGAATGGAGCCAGTGTCATCATTGGGCCACCTAACCAGTTTGTTAGTGTTTTGCTTATTACTATATTGAAGATTTATCAAGAGGCATCAGGTGGTCACATTGTGTGTTGTAGTTTCCTGGATTGTTATTTGTTATACTGACATCTGATAAATTGCAGTAAAAATATAAAGAAAAGAGTTGAACGTACACTGCTATGTCCGGGAGTTTACTTCTTACTCTCCTGATTACTGCAAAGCAGAAATAGATAAGGTAATATGAATGTGGGGTTTTTGTTTGTCAGAAAATTAACTCCTTGCAGGCTGTTAATGTGAGATCAGCCTGAGCTTTGTTCTCTGCTTCCACTCTGCAGGAAGTGACCATGTAAAGAAGTGGGGTGGGGTGGATGCTAACTCCAAGAGTAGCCCCAGAAAGGGAACCAGAAGGCTGCAATTTTACACAGTAATTTAATGCTCAAAAGAGAAAGGCTGTAATGGGATACATTACTTCATACACTTTACTTCTTCTGCATTCTCTTCTCACTGGTGCAGTCCTGTATGTCTGTATATTCCTGTGTAATATATTATCCATGTGCATATGGTTCTGAAGGTCACCTTGAATAAAAACGCTCCTCGAAAGAGCTCTGGGGAACCAGGTTAATAGCTTAGTCTGACATCTCCTCATAGCTGGCACTGCTCAGTAATACATCTCTGTCTATCTGCTACTTATAGATTTGCTGGTCGCACAATCCCTCCAAGCTCTCACCTACCAAACAATGCTTTGCTTAAATTTATGGCAAAGCCTCAGCCATTTCATTTGTGTTTCAAGAAACAGTTTTAATCTTCAAATTGTCTTTTCTGGAATTGAACCTGTATTCTTTCTTTATGTCGCACCTGGCATCCCGACTCTTTCTTATCGGAGATAGGAGAAGTCCACTGGCAGTTGAAGCTAAATTCATGCCAGTATCATAGTTATAGGTAAAAGTAGCCACATTTCCCTAATTTCCTGCTTAAGGGATCCCAAATGGTTTCCAGGTAATGAGGGACACTTGAGGGGAGCTGGGATTTCATCATGACAAATTTAGATTTGTTTTTAGAAAATAAATATACATAAAACATTTCTATCTGATACCTTTAAATGGACTTGGATATAACAAAAGAGAGGGAACGAAGTACAAACTAAAGTCCAAACAAAAAAAACAGCACCACGGGCCTTTAAAAATGGAAAATAGTTCTTTAATGAATGAGCCTTGACAAAAAGACCCAACACGGGCCGTGTTTCGGTGACTAGCACCTGCGTCAGGGGTCACAGTGATGACGTGGAAAACTTGGGGAATAACTCGAATATATTCCTCTCCAATATATTATTCCTTACCCCACGTCTCATATAGTAAAAGCTACAAAGCACAAAGGCACTTTCACTTTCTGTATCCAGTGGTGCTGTTTTTTTTGTTTTGACCTTTAAATGGACTAACATGGCAAGCACACTATTTTTAGAAAATAAAAGAAGATGCCCACAATGAGTTGGTCAAAGAGGGTCCCAGTGGTTGGCAAGATGGCGGAAGACAGTCACAAGTATGGTGAGATGGCAGGAGATGCACACCAGTGGCTGGCGAGTTGGTACAGAATTATCTCAATGGTTGTGAGATGAGGTTGTTTAGATTTGTGACTGCCCCTTCCCCATTCACCTTTTGTGCATGTTCATGGCTTATTGTCTATTGTCTAGTTGTGGTATTTCATGTTCCTTCCCCCATATATATTTTTATCACAACTACGTTAACTGCTTAGACTTTTAATTATAGTTGCGGTATATCAAATAAATTGAACTTAAACTTAATGAGGAGACACACACAAAAGGTGTTAGATCCGGTGTTTGGTGAGCTCTAATGGTTGTGACATGGCAGGGGACACACACAATGGTTGATGGGTGTTAGCTCCATGGTTGGTTAGTACAGAATGGTTCCAACAGCTGTGAGATGATGGGGGATGTATCTAATGATTGATGGTCCCAGTGGTAGTGAAATAATAGGGTAACCACCTGTTTATTTGCGCCTTCACAAAAATGTAGCACACTGGTGAGACAAGACTGCCCTTGGCTGAATCCATGTTGACTCTGCCCCATTAAAACATGTTTGTCTATGTGTTCAGTAATTTTGTTCTTTATAATAGTTTCTACCATTTTGTCTGGCAAAGACGTCAGGCTCATGGGTCTGAAGCACTGATCCTGGCTGCTGCAAACACTGGTAAGAATCTCTATTTCCTTTAGTAAATGAGATGGGATGAAAAGGACCTACTTTAACTTTCCCTTCCCTCCTTGATAGCTCAATGAGACACAAGGTGGTGCTTGAGGGCTCTTTCCTGACCTGTTAGGTACATCTCCTCCCCTTCTGTGAACATCTGGTGGCAACGGACACAGCGGGCACAGGTTGGATGGTAATGCTTCCCTCCTGCCTGAAAGAACAGCAAAGGTTACAATGGGTCGTTCACTGCCACTCATCCTGTATTAGGGGGCAATTCAATACCTGGAGCCACAAGTTAAGTACTCAGATGCAATGCGTTGAGCGTTAATTCTATGATGACATCCAGGCATCAAGATTTCATTATAGAATACTAGCGTACATTGGCATCTAATGTGTCTATGCCTAAATGTACTACTTTAGCACAGAATGTGCATGTCTGTAAGTTACACATGCATGCCCTACCCATGCTCCTCCCCTGTGAGCACCCCCCTTGCATTTACATGCTTAACAAATTGCTCATATCATTTATAGAACAGCGCTGAGCATGTGCCTAGTTCTCCTGTGTGTCAGTGTGCAGTTACCCATCTAAGTGCCAGTATTCTATAACGTAAGTGTGAAAATGGTGGTTACTTTTAGGCACTAAGTTATACAATGAGGGGGGAGGGGTTAGTGCCTTTCTGAGAGCTTAGGACCCCTTTCTGTGCCTTATGAATAAAGGACTGCAGGGAGCAAATGGTATGGGCACAGGAATTTAAAAGAAGGAAAGCTTGAACCCTATTCTCTTGACACCTCATCATCCCCTTCGGAGGACGATAAAGACTCATCAATTGAAAGGTTGAATCTCAAAGCTGCACTTGAGTCTCATGGTTGCAACACAGAGCGGATGGGACCAGAAGTGGTCACCACTTCTGGACCCGCTGTGCGTTGTATCTATTTCTGGTGCAGATCCGTAGAGCCTTTCTTGTTTTGTACTTGGGCCTCTTAGGGGGTCTTTTACTAAGGCGCACTAGCGTTTTTAGCGTGCAATAAAAATAGGTGCACGCTAAACGCTAGAGACGCCAATTTAAACTTCTCCTATTGACCTATAAGTGCATTCACTCTGCCGCTCCCCAGTACCTCTCCACTCTTGTCTCCCCCTACGTTCCCCCCCCACCCGAGTACTCCGTTCTGTAGATAAATCTCTCTTATCTGTCCCTTTCTCCTCTACTGCTAATTCAAGACTCCGTTCCTTTTATCTCGCTGCACCTCATGCCTGGAATAGTCTTCCTGAGCCTATACGTCTAGCCCCGTCTTTAGCCGCTTTCAAGTCCAAACTCAAAACTTACCTCTTTACCACTGCTTTTGACTCCTAACTCACTTACCCTGTTCTTTATCCTCACCTCTTTATTCCCTCACCCTTAATTGTTCTGTCTGTTTACCCGTCTTATCTAGATTGTAAGCTCTTTGAGCAGGGACTGTCTTCTATGTATGGTGTACAGCGCCTCGTATGCCTTGTGGTGCTATAGAAATGATAAGTAGATAGATAGATAGATAGATAGATAGATGTATTCCTATGGGCTAAAACACCAGTGTGCCTTAGTAAAAGACCACCTTAGTGACATGGAGCTGGGCTGCACTTCTGCTCCTGAGAAAGCAACAGTAATTCCACAACCTAGACTCCAGCTTCTTAGAGAGGACTTTGTGTACTGTGCAAGAAGTCACGATGCACATCTTGACAAGGATTAATTAAACATTCTGCTGCTAATTATTTTGGAAATTCTCAAAGCTACTTCTGTCATTTAGTCCAGCTTGGAAGTGGACATGGTACCAAGAGACCCACAAATTAACTTTCTCTCTTACTGGATGTGACACAAACTCTAACAGAAAATGTATATACAGCTCCTACATCATCTAACATATAAGCAAATCAAAAAAAGTTAGATGTATCAAAACTACAGTGTACTTCAAATTGTATACTGTCAACAAAGCATCTAAGCTTTGAACTATAAGGAACAATGGTGGCTTTTAAAATTAAATATTCTTATTCTTTCTCACTCTAACACGTCACTGCTTTACGTTTTAGTGAAGGTAACTCTTGATTGCCGATCTTGCAAGGCATTGTGTTTTGAGCATTGCGTTTCATATACAAGGTTATATATCGACAGACACATGGTTTTTCCATAGGCAATTTTAAAAGACTGAAAAGACTCCAAAGGCAGGCCAGTCAGCCGAAACATGGCCGTGTCAAGTCTTTTGAGCTACACAATAAACCTGGACTTTTTATACATCGTCTAGAGACCATATTCTAAAGACGTTGTCACCATTCTTTTTCAGCAACATGGACAGGAGAGACAGACCTACTGATCTACTTATGGCATACTTGAAGTTATCCCCGACTTCCTGATGTAACACACGAAACATGATCATGTCGAAGGAGGGAGAAGTTTTTAAAGATAAGTCTGACCTATTTTTGAAAAAATTGAAAGAAACTTTTGCTTTGGACATTTAGAATAGTATGGACTATCACTGAAACGCACTGAAAAGCACATTGCACTTGAAAATCGCAGACTAATATAGTGGCTAGAGGCTTCGTCAAAAGAAAGTATACAAACAAGCCCTGCAATCTGATGTCCACTTAACACTTAGGGCCCTGTTAACAAAGACACGCTAGCATTTTTAGCACACAATAAAAATTAATGTGCGCTACCGTGTAGACGCGCATAGGAATATTATGGGCATCTTCACAGTTAGCGCTCGCTAGAAATGCTTGTGCGCCTTTGTAAAGAAAATCCTTATATTTGTAAAGTAGTTTTGTTACATCTAACTTTTTTTTATTTGATTTCCATATAAGCTCTGACATCGCAAATGACATCATAACCGCATGCGAACCAAACACCAGTGGGCGTGATGTGATTTGTAATTCTCTTTCCAAGATGGCTTCTCTTAGGAATGCTAGAGAACTGTAGGAGAACCACTGAGGAAATGCAAAAATAACGAAGAGGAATATTTTTCATGAGTAAAAGGCACATATTATTCTGACATATCAGACAGCGTAAATGGCTAAAGCTGATTTTGAGATCTCATTCTGAATCTGATCAATTCTCTTGCTTTCACGTCAGTCTTTAAATATGAAAAACAGTCTAGTTACCATCCCAACCCATGAAGACTCATTCATCACTCTGCACTGACGAGCAGCTGAAAATCCGAAAGACCAGAGGACTGTAAAGGAATCATTTCTATGTATACAAAGCATATTATTCAATTCACTAGTTTATCAGATCCCTCTTTAAAGGAGACAAATGGAGAAAGAGAAATCAGGCTACGATCCCTCCCTTCACTGAGTGAACAGCAACTGAGCAAATCTGAGCTGCTGAAAGAATGGAAACTCAATAGATCCAGAGGGTAAAATGCAGCCCCTGTCACTATTCACAGATTCTGAAGAAAATGCAAGAGAGGGAGATGCTGCTTGAGGTTTCCTTAATTCTTAGGGGGTCAATCTTTAGCCTCTTAATTTACTGTGCTTGGGGTTCCTATTATGTATTTGAAAACAGGAGTCCATTGAATTAAGAAAAATAGCATTTGAGCTCAGATACCCAGTGTGCATTGAGTTAGGAACAGGGAGAACAAGAGCAATTGATATACTCAGTAGACAGGCACAAAGATTGCATGAGCACAGTCATCCTTCTCGGTGGACATTTTCCTTGTTTCTAAGTTAGGTTATAGAACAGATCCTCAGGTACAGTAAATACTAGGTATGTCGACTCATCATAATTCATTGGATTCCTGTTTTCTAACATAACTGTAGCAGATCATTGCAAGAAGCACAGAAAGATCTGTTGGTGCTAAGATGAAAACCACAAAGATCTGCGGTACTGGAAGGCGATGCAGATAACATCTTGGTTCAGGTAGATGAAATAATGGATAAGAGTGTTGGTTTTGCTTTAACAGATCAGTCTAGTGATGCCTTGGTTGGGAGTGGGGGGTCCATCCTTCTCCATCTCAGAAGTCCACAAAGAGTTGCCCTTCAAATGGAGATAAAGGGTGAGTTCTACTGTTTGCGATTCTGAGTGTCAGAAATTAACTGGGTCTTTAGGATTACTGAGGCAGGGTGATTATATTGGAGTCCACTGGATCATTATTACTCAAGGAACTGACTGGCAGTGCCAATCCTATAAAAGGCTGTGCTGGCTCTTTATTTCACAGTGGGGTGTGTTTCTTAAAACATCAGTCTAGGAAATCTTCACCATAGTGTGTGTGCAAGGAACAATATTTATACCAAGAGGGGCATAATCGAAAAGGGGTGCCAACGTTTTCATGATGGCGTCCTTGCAGGAGGGCCCCGTGAAGGGGTGGGGAAACCCGCATTATTGAAACAAGATGGGCGTCCATCTTTCGTTTCGATAATATGGTCGGGGACATCCAAATCTCAACATTTAGATCGACCTTAGAGATGGTCGACCTAAATGTTGAGATGGTCGTCCCCGGTTTTCAGCGATAATGGAAACCGAGGACGCCCATCTCAAAAATGACCAAATCCAAGCCCTTTGGTCATGGGAGGAGCCAGAATTCATAGTGCACTGGTCCCCCTGACATGCCAGGACACCAACCGGGCACTCTAGAGGGCACTGCAGTGGACTTCACAAATTGCTCCCAGGTGCATAGCTCCCTTTCCTTGGGTGCTGAGCCCCCCCCCAAAAAAACCAAAACCCACTCCCCACAACTGTACACCAGTACCATAGCCCTAAGGGGTGAAGGGGCGCACCTATATGTGGGTACAGTGGGTTTCGGGTGGGTTTTGGAGGGCTCACATTTACCACCACAAGTGTAACAGGTAGGGGGGTATGGGCCTGGGTCTGCCTGCCTGAAGTGCACTGCACCCACTAAAACTGCTCCAGGGACCTGCATATTGCTGTCATGGAGCTGGGTATGACATTTGAGGCTGGCAAAAACATTAAAAAAATATTTTTTTTAGGGTGGGAGGGGGTTAGTGACCACTGGGGGAGTAAGGGGAGGTCATCCCTGATATTCTCTGGTGGTCATCTGGTCAATTCGGACATCTTTTCATGGCTTGGTCGCAAGAAAAAATGGACCAAGTAAAGACGGCCAAGTGCTCGTCAGGGACGCCCTTCTTTTTTCCATTATCGGCTGAGAATGCCAATCTCTTAATCACGCCCCGGTCCCGACTTCGCTATGGTGCTGACACCCCCCCCCCCGTGAACTTTGGCTGTCCCCGCGATGGGAAGCAGCTGAGGACGCCCAAAATCGGCTTTTGATTATGCCGATTTGGGCGACCCTGAGAGAAGGACGCCCATCTCCTGATTTGTGTCGGAAGATGGGCGCCCTTCTCTTTCGAAAATAAGCCTGCAAGGGTGTCAAATTGGTCCCAGAAGACCACAAACCAGACTGATTTTCAGGATAGCGCTGATGTATTTGCATACAGTGAAATCAGTGCATGTAAAGACATCTCATGAATATTTATTACCACAAAGGCAATATATGGGAAACTCAATTTCAATATAGTTGTAACAACAATTACATACAAATATCATCACAATTATAACCAATTGGTTATAGATGTGATGATATTTGTATATGAATATTTCTTAGGGACACTCTGAAAACATGACTGGTCTGTGGCCCTTCAGAATTGCAGTTTGACACCCCTGATTTATGCTTTTTCTAGTAACTAAATGGTTCTAAATAATATTACTGGACTGTGAGCTGAAAACATAAGAATAGCCATACTGGGTCAGACCAATGGTCCATCTAGCCCAGTATCCTGCTTCCAAACAGTGGCCAATCCAGGACACAAGTACCTGGCAGAAACCCAAATAGTAGCAACATTCCAGAACCTCAAAGAGTAACAAAATTCCGGAATCCCAAAGAATGACAACATTCCATGCTATCAATCCCAGGGCAAGCAATGGCTTCCCTGTGTCCATATCAATAGCAGACTATGGACTCTTCCTCCAGGAAATTGCCCAAATATTTTTTAAAACCCAGATAAGCTAACTGCTGATATCACATCCACCGGCAGCGAGTTCCGGAGTTCTTTGAGTGAAAAAATATTTCCTCCTATTTATTTTAAAAGTATTTCCATGTAATTTCATTGAGTGTCTTCTGGTCTTTGTACTTTTTGAAAGAGTGAAAAATCAATTCACTTCTACTTGTTCTACACCATTCAGGATTTTACATACCTCAATTGTATCCGTCTCTTTTCCAAGCTCAAGACTTCTAATCTCTTTAGCCTTCCTCATATGAGAGGAGTTCCATCCTCTTTATCATTTTGGTTGCTCTTCTTTGAACCTTTTTTTTTTAGATATGGCGACCAGAATTGAAGGCAATGCTCAATGTCATCTCATATGCAGAATTTATGAACAGCCTTCTAATTAGATCAATATGTTGATGCCTTCTGCTGTTAAAGAAGAGGGTCTCTATCTTTTTTAACATATCTGAGAATTTATCGTACCATGAAATTATACAAAAGGGTGCAAAATGATATTGCAAGGAAAGAGCAACTTCCTTCCACTGGTTGCGGGGACAGAACCTTTTCGGTGACTGAGGGAGAATGAGATATAAAATCAGTCACCCCTTTAGTCTACAAGCATGACATGAACAAATCAGTTGCATATTCATGCGTACATCTAGCATGGGCATTTACTTCAGCTGTAGGGCTGGTATAAGTGGTCACACCTGGATGTTTGCATGTTCTCTGCTACTTCTGCCAGGTACCTAAGTTCATAGAACAGACCTACAACAGGCACCAATACCCAGGGCATACAGTAGGTGCTGTGCTAGAGAATTACCTCGCCATGTGCCCAATCCTCATAGAAGTCTTACTGCAATGGTGATGGTCTCTGGCTATACAGAAGGCCTATGGGTCTCACAGATAAGACATAGCCAAAAACTGAGAAAGTGAATATCTGGAAATCAGCAGCTAACATTGTAACAGTATCACCAGGAGGAGAGAGAGAAAATTAAAGGATAATTAGCAGAGTAAGATCCAGAAATAGTGACCCGAGAGGGTGGTAAGAAATTCTGAGCCAGTGCTGGGTTTATCTCATGACAGGCATTTCCTTATGAAAAACTGGAAAAGCCATGAGGAAATCTAAATTTAATAAATAAAAGCAGGCCACCCTTTCTGATATTCCTAATGAGGAAGCAGAAGAGGTGAGGATATACAACTAGGAAGAGAATTAAGCTTTTAGGGGATGGATTTGCAAACTTTGGACTTAGCCTCACTGGAAGGAGACATCCTGAATACAGGGCAGCCACTCCTTTCCCTAAACCACTCCTCTCCACCGACTCTCTGGTACAGCAACGCCGCGGCTCCTGGAGAGCAAAATCCCTGCAGAAGTGGGTGGGTGCTAGTGGTGTCTACTTCCAGTATCAGCTGCGGAGTAATGCATAGTCCAAGTGCACATGGATGGCTGCCACATTTGGCTTTACATTTCTGATTCTTCTGAAACGTAACATGTTCAAGATCATACGACGTCCAGATATTTATATAAATCTCAAAGTACTTACTGTATTGCTAAAGGATCATCTTCATAATAAATTCGAGTGCATTATTCTTATTGGGGTAATTCTTTGAAAGACGGTGGGTTAATAATATGGGACTGCACTGTAGTATTTGCATTCCAGTACTGAGAACACATCTGCCCAGCAGGGTAGAGTGGCACAACCCACAAATCCCCCTCCAGTCAACAAATGGTGCTTGGGCAGGTCTGCTTGCACAAGCACACATCACTATTATCAGCAGCAACAGTGATCAGGTTTCCACCTGGGTACATCAGATCTTTATCGTTCCCATAAGTTCTTTGCCTTTGGCTGAGATTCAAGAGTAGGGTCTGAGCCGTCAGCTCAGGTGGTCCCTTGTTGGCCTTGGGCTGAGGTTGAGAACTTGCTTAATATGGGGAGGCTGAAGCATTGTCACTCAATCTCAGTGGGGAACATAATGAGGAAGGACCATTGCCAAAGCTGGAAGCTTAAACCAAAAGAAATTGTTAGTTAGTCAGGATATGGTTAATTCCCTCTGAATCCATTGTAAACGCTTATACTGACACTTTACCTCTAACACTCTTCCGCTGATGTATCTGTTACAGGTCTCACATTTTATCCCAAACTGAGCATGGTAATCAGATTCACAGTATGGTACACCATCCCTGGAAAAGCAGAAAAGCAGAGGCATTTTTCAGTTTTGACTGTTTTTGACCAAAGTGTACCTGGGCATGGTAAAGGCGGAAAGGTAGAGCCATGCCGTATGGGGAAAGTGCTTTGAGATAACGTCCAAACTATTGCCAAGTTCACTATCCACTACTTAGCTTGCCAGGGTGAACTAAAGCATATTTCCAACCCTATTCTGTAAAGATGCTCATATGGTGCTGATGGCTGCTGTGGATATGGTGTATTCTCTCCAGTGCCAGGACTGTGCTCTCCACAGCTTCAGAAGTTCAAGCACCAAGTATAACCTGATTGAGTAAGTCCAGAGGGCACCTACTAAAATGATTAACAAGCTTCATAATAAAAAGTCAAGATCTAAATACTGTATTGTTTCTAATAATAGTCCATTTTTTATAATAACCCTCTTCCCATTTTAGCACTGAAAAACCCTGTAGATTTCATCTTAAAGCCAAATTTAGATTCCCCTAATAACAGCCCCCCCTCAAAATTCGCATTGCTCTCCTCCACCTTCCACCCTCCCCTGTGATGACCAGATCTCTCTTCTCCTCACAGTTATGGCATAACCCAGCGCCATAACCTTAAGAAGAGGTAGGAAGACAAATCCGCTCATTGAAGGGGAAGGGGGGTGTGGTGGAGAGTGGAGGGTGGAGGGGAGCAATGCTGGTTATTGTGAAGAGCACGGTGGAGGAGAGAAATTGTGCCTCCATTAATTGCCAACCCTAGACTGCAGAAAACCTAGTGTTTCTAACAATAGCAGGGTAGGTGTATCTTAGAGCCTGATATTCAAAAAAGGCTGAGCTCATAAATTTAAGCTTCTAAAGTTCTCTCTGTCTACCCCCTTTCGTTCTATGAGCCCTCTTTGCAGAGACTCCCTTCCATTGTAAATTTATAGCAATGAGGTCTTTAAATGTCTCTATCATATTCTAACAGTTTTTCTTAGGCCGTGGCTTTTCTGCTCTGGGAGAGAGGGATAGGGGCACATCCTGAATTCCCTGTAAGCTTTTGGGGGCTGAGACCACAATGCTTAACCTCTTTTCTCCAAACTGGGACTAAGAGATTCCGGCCATAAAGGTTATCAGCATATCACCTCCATGCAGATATGGAACCCACCTACCAATAACCTGTGGTTGTACTCACTTGCTGATGTACTCCCCAGTCAGAATAACACTGCAGGTCTGGCACTTGAAACAACTGACGTGCCACTGTTTTTCCAGGGCTAGGAGTGACTGTCCATGCTTAATTTCTTCCTTACAACCAGCACAGTCTGAAAAATATCAAAGCAATATATCTATTCACAAATTATAAAAAAGAAGTGTTACCCCCCCCCCCCCTCACTCCAGAGCACCACACTGATCACCATCACCAAAAGAAAGCAACGCTACACCCCTATCTGAGCTCTCCCACCACCAGGGGGCAACACTGCACCCCTTTCTGAGCTCCCTCACCACGAGTGTCACAACACGGGTGCGAGAGCCACGATCACAGGAACGGGGGCGGAAGCTGCGATCGCGGGAGCAGACATGGGAGCTACGGGAAGACTTAGTGCTGCTCTGTCCCTACCTGCTGCTTGCACGCCGCTTTGTCTCCAGGCCTGGACCATCTCCCCCACAATCTCTTGGACTCTGGAGAGTTTGGGATCACCACTTCCCCCTGTGGGCATCAGTGGTTTGCTGCCTCTTTCCTCTCGGGGTTCACGCCTTCAGAAGCCTTTCTCTCTGACATCAGTAGTGACGTCAGACACCTTCTCCTTCAGGTGGATTCCTCCTGAGTTCGGAGCCTCAGCTATGACCCATCTAGAATAGCTTCCGTATTTGCTATTTACTCTAGTCCGTGCCTGACTCTTAGCCTGGACCTGACGCTCCTCTGTCTGCTGCCTGCCACTGACTGCTCACCTGGACCTGACGGTTTTTTCTCCTTTGCCTGTCCTCAGCTTTCGGTTTGTCACCTGTGTTACCCTGGTTCCTTGATTAGCCCCCAGACCCTCTCTAAGTCCTGTTGGTCACCAGAAACTAGGGGCTCAACCACTGGGGAACGGTGGCTGCAGCAGATGAAGCTCCTGGCTCGTTGACTGTTGATCCTCCGGACCAGCGCAAGGGCTCATGTGTCGGGACACTGAGGGCAACACTGCACCCCTATCTGAGCTTCCCCACCATCTGAGGGCAAGACTGCATCGCCATCACAGCTTCCCCCAATCCTGACAGCGTATTGGCATCACAGCCCCCCCTTCTTAGTCCCTCCCTGAGATCACTGCTTATCCATTGCCCCCTGACAGCAACATGTCTCAATCACCACCAGACAACACCACTATGTTTTTACCATTAGAGAGCAGCACAACGTCTCAACTGAAATTGTGTTTCAGTTGTGTATCTGTCACAGCATGACTATGATCGAACAGGACATCACGCAATCTTCATCCATTCCGACCCTCCACTTATACCTCATATGATCACTATACAACTTTGTATTTGTTATCCACTGACTGGGCAAACGCCTTTGACGGTACTATGTAAGCCACATTGAGCCTGCAAATAGGTGGGGAAATGTGGCGTACAAATGCAACAAATAAATAAATAAATAAATAAATAAATTTCCTTTGCATCTTTATGCAGAGCGGAGGGACACAGAGGACCCCTTGTTCCTCCCCTTTCTACTGCTGCAAAGAGAAGCAGAGTGCACAGGTCATGTCATGAACAACTTACGACTTGGTCCATGAACCTTTATCGGTTTGTTGCTGACCAGCAAGTGGGAGCAGTTTTGGCAGACACAGTCCTTCCCGCTGAAGGTCACTTTGTCTCCAATGGGAAACGGCTTCCTGAAAACAAGAGAGACAATTATGCATATTCACGAAGGAAAGTCCTGACCAATCAGGAGAGGGCAGGTTACAAGCTAAAAAGATTCCTTACTTTCACCAGGGCTGCCAAAGGGGGGGGGGGCAAAATTCCCCAGGCCCAGCCTCCTAGGGAGGGCCCAGGCAGGACGTCAGGCCTTGCAAGCTTCTTCCTGCCTGTCTGCCCTGTTTCTTCCCAGTCTGTCCTCTCCTACTCCTTTGTGCCACCCAGGACCCGGATGATTGCATTAATGTGATATCACACCCACACACACGCACCCACTCACAAGGTACACACAGACACACACCACTCACACCTTCACACAGTGGTTTGAATATAACAGGATCACTGCATCTCTCCTTATAATTATCAATTAAAAAAAAAATTAAACTAGCTAGTGAAAGCGGAGACAAACACACTAAGGAATCCAGTGCATTTAGGCAGTGGCGTAGCGAGGGCTGCTGCCACCCGGGGCGGTTCGCCACTGCACCCCCCCCCCCCGGTGCAGCATGACACCCCCCCCTTGGCGCATCACCCAAGCCCCCCCTCGGCGCATCAACCCCCCCTCGATGCATCACCCAAGCCCCCCCCGAGTGCATTCTTGCCTGCCGTGTGCACGCTGCTGGGGGGGGGGGGGTGTCGGTTCCGCTGGTTCCCTGCTCCCTCTGTCCCGGAACAGGAAGTAACCCGTTCCGGGGCAGAGGGAGCAGGAAACCAGTGGAGCCGACACCCCCTCAGCTGCGTGCACCCGGGGCGGACCGCCCCCACCGCTCTGCCCTTGCTACGCCACTGCATTTAGGTAACTGCGTAGCTCCTGGAAGAGGAGCTGGTGACAGGATCACCAGCTTCCTTTAAGTTCTGTAGGCAATGTAGAGGACAGGGTTAGTGCAGGGGTCTTGAGGACAAACCTTCAGCCTTCTGCCCCCTCTCCTTAACTCAACCCCTTGAGATTCTGATAATTAAACTCAATCATGATTATCCGAACATTACCCTTCCGCCATATTTATACATACAAAGCAAATCTTCATATTTAAATGTGATAATGTGTGTGCAGTGAAGGCAGTTTCCAAAAGTCATGTAACCTAGTAAATGAGAACAGATAAAGAGACTTGTCTGGTCCTTTTCGTCTGCTCTTTGCTGATTGCACCCCTTGATGCCTTTGTTTAAGGTTGTAGCTGGCCACCCTGCCTGCAGGTAACAGAATATGCTGATGAATCCTAGGGTTTGTCTGGCCATCAGGGTCTATTGTTTTGCTTCAACCTTTGCTGGTCTTTGCCACTCCTCAGGAGCTGCCACCCTAGGCCACTGGGTAGTTTTGCCTAGTGGTTAAAAGCCAGCCCTGATAGTAAGTGATATCTGTATCCAGAGGAAGAAGAGAAGACTGTAGGGACAGTGGCCTGATCAGAAATTAAAAAAAAAAAAAACCCAAATAAAAATATATTGAGAGACAGAGGTGAAAAATCTCAGATAAATTGAAAGGTAATAAATAGAAATAAATCAAAACATAGAAAAGAAGATATATTTTTTTAAATCAACATTTTAGAGGAACAGGATTTTACAAGAACTTCTCATAATAAACTCATTTATAAGATAACTAATGTAGTTTGGGCCTCTGACAGATAAAAACTGTCACAATGGATCATTAATGAAAGAAAAGGAAAGCAAATCCTATTTCACTGAGCTGCTCAGTGTCCCTGATAGAAGAGAGTAAGAGAGACAATCATATCAATTTGCAAATGTGGTAGTGTAACATTGTGTTAGTCTTGAGTTTCAAACGTTGTGTATGTTGCTAAATATTTTTTTTTATTCTTTGCCAGGTTGGTGGGTAATAATTATTTGATTTTATTTATACCTATATGTATTGGATGATCACTGTTCCTTTATTTGTTCTATTTGATTTTTAGCCCTGCTTCTCCTCCCTACTTCCGGGGTATGGAACTGGGTAGACAAAGAGTCCAACAAAATCTCAACCCAGTAAGGAAAAGGGATTTCTTTCTGTAAACCTCCTAAGGGTTGGTCATCTTGAAAGGACCTGTACATTTATAACATCTTCAAAGAAACCCTTTAGGGCACCAGCAGATGTGCTAGCGCCCCCCCCCCCCCCTCCAAAACAGCAGGTGCACATAGGAGATCTCGGGCAATAGGGAGGGTTACAGAAATTTAGAGACTATTTTCTCCCCCAGTTTCTCTTTTCCTTTTGCAGTTGTGCTCTTGTGACTAGGGTATACCTGCTGTAACCAGACACTAGAGTGATGTGTTCGTTGGTCTTCTGTGGCCCAGGTGGAGTCATGAGCTGAAGACTTTATATCATTCACCAGCAATGGGACTCTCACATGGGTAAAGTATATAATCAGCACATTCTCATGGACACATTGTAACTCCGTGAATGAATGGCTGAATTGTCCCTGGATACATTGTTTAGTGCTGCCTCTTGCTTCTAGGAAACTCTTAGACCTCTTTGTTATTGTCAGACCTTGCCAGTTTGTCCTATCTTTCTGGTTTCTGATTGTTGATTTCCATCGCTTCTGCTCCTGCGGGGTCACCACAGCTGAAACGTTGCTCCTGGACCCCTCTGAATTTCATTTTATTAAACGCTTCTCCTGTGGGTGACAAGGTACACACAGCTGTTCTATCACAGGCCTGAAATATCAGCATGAACAGCTGCAGACTCTGCCATTACCGAAGGCCAACCCTGGCATTAGGTAACCTAGGCACCTAGTGTGGCAAAATATCAGGGGCAGCAATCTTTCCCACTCTCCCCCGTCCACAGTCCAGCTTTCCTCCATCCTCTGTCACCTCCCTCCCGCTCACAGTCTGACTTCTCTTTTTCCACTCCCCCATTCAGCAAGTCTCTTTTTCTCCCATTAGTGTACTTTCAAATTTGGGTTCACTTCTAAATGTTGCCGGCAGTGGCAGGCAAGTTGCACACTTGCCTGCAGCTGCCCCAGAAAAGTTCCCTATGAGAATTCCTGCCCTGCCAGAAACAGGAAGTTGTATCAGAGGTAAGGCTTTGGGAGGGGGGGTGCAGGTACATTGAGGGGAGAAGGGGGACTAATTGTGGGTGAGGGAAGAGGAGTGGAAGAAGAAATGCCAGACTGTGGGTGAAAGAGAGGGAAGAGGAAGAAGGGGGGGGGGGGGGGCTGGAGAGAAGGAATGATGCTGGACAGGAATTAGAGTGGAAAATTGAGATGATGGGGGGGGGGGGGGGCAGTTTTCAATTAACCACTTATCTGGTAAGTTGCTTTTGGAAATTGACTTCATTATGTATGTATAGAGATATTTTCACAAAACAAACTTTAAAATGTAAATGTATGATGCTCAATTATGCAATTTATTTTAGAGGATTGTTCTGGAAGGGCCTAGAGGCTTCAGAGTTAATTGGGGGGGTGGGAGGAGGCTGAAGGTTTCCCTGGAGTACCTAAAACCCATACACTGTATTAGACATTGTATTCTGTGTTATGGGATCCTGCAGGAACCCCTAGAGATCTGCATTAGATACAGTGGAAGATAATGTTTCCTGTGTTGTGGGATCCTGCAGGAATGTTGTCCCAGTTTTCTAAGTTCTATTTTACATAGTAGTGAAGAGTAATAAGAACCTGATGCCTCTTCCTAATGATGAGGGGGGACATGACGGCACCCCAGGATTTTGTAAACTGAACCCACCTACACATGCTGCAGACAAAGCACTTGGGGTGGTAGGTTCTGCCCAACGCAGAGATGACCTCGCCTGTGATAAAATTCCTGCAGCTGTCGCAGCGCGTCCCGTACAGCTGCTGGTAATCCTGAGTGCAGACGTACTCCCCATTCTTGAAGAAAAACCCCGACTTGGCCAGGTCACAGCCGCACACTTTAAGAAGAAAAAGTGATGAGAAGAGTCACTCAGCAAATTAAACAGCACAAAGAAAACAACATCTCCTGGGAGGTCCTGACCCACCCTTTCAAAGTCCCTGTGCGGTTATGGAGCACTTCAGCCTGACCCAGTCTGTGCCCGCCGGGTCTGAAATCAGTGATCCACGAACAGGCAAATGTTCAGAGCTTTCACACAGCACATCTGCCTCCTATTTAGATGTATTTATTTAGATTTGGCTGACCCTTTCTTCCTATGAAAGCAAACATTCCCTCTACAGTTTTCATTTCATCAGCCCTTGGTGCAGGACAAAGTTCACCCTGACATCCCCTGACCCTGTCCCTTCTATATAGTCAGGGTCTGCATAACCACTAGGCAGACCAAGCAGTTGCCTAGGGTGGCAGCTTCTAAGGGCAGGAAAGAGCATCTGCTACAAAATCTCAAAGAACCACCAGTGTGCAGGGAGGGTGAGCGATTTTCAGACAGTCTCTTTGCCCAAACAAATAGCTGTTGCAAATTGCCCTTAGTAGGGATAATTATAAAAAGCATTTTTTGTGTGTTTACATAAAGGTCAACTGTAAAATTGTGTAGCCAAACATGTGTACAGGTGGGGCACACAGTCAAGATCTTGTACACACACTGTGTGTAAGTGTGCCTGGGGACAGTTTTGGTGTAGCTGGTGCAGAGTTTCAACGTATACATATATTATATTTTATAAAAGAAGTATGTGCTTACATAGGGATGATTCCGTAATAAGACACCTTCATAATGCGGGTAGTGAGTGTCTTCTATATGGACAGGGCTGCCGAGACACAGCCGGGCCCAGGGCAGAACCGGACCACCATACGCCGCTGCTCCCTCCCTCTTACCTTTGTCTCTGCCTTCAAGGGGGGAGGGGCAGGCCCGGTTCAGGCAAGCCTCTTCCTGCCTGCCTGCTCCCACTGTCTGTCCTCTTCTGCTCCTGTCCATGCCAGGATTCAAGTCCCGGATGATTGCATTAAATTAACGCAATATCGTGCTAATGCAATCATCCGGGTCCTGGGTGGCACGCAGGACTGAATGCTTAGTCCAAGGCAAGGATCTGATTTCCTGTGATAAATGTATGCACATTGAAACCCTCATAAAAGAAGTACATGAACTAAGAGATGACTCAGAAGCATCTGTGCCAACCAGAAATTCATTCCAGAGATGCATGTTGAAACACTGGTGACCTCTAGCAAAGGGAAAGGAGATCTAATGGAGAAAGAGGACAGCTGGACACACATTACCAGATCCTACAATATCAACCCCCCCCCCCCCCAACTCCATCTTCTGTTGAAATGAAGAATCAGTTTGCAGCCCTGAATGTAGAAGAGCTGAAAACATCTCAAGAACAGGAGGAAACTACGATCAAAAATCCCAAAGCCGCTGGACTGGTAGCCAATAAGAAAAGAAAGGTAGTGGTGGTTGGTGATTCTTTTCTGAGGGGTACTGAAACGCCCATCTGCCAACAAGACATGATGTCTAGGGAGCTGTGTTGTCTGCCTGGTGCCAAGATTCGAAACGTAACGGAAAGTTTGTTGAGACTCATCAAGCCTACTGAACTCTATCCTATGCTGCTCATCCATGTTGACACAAATGATACTGCTAGGTATCCTACTGAACATGTCAAGCAGGATTTCATGGCCTTGGGTCAGAAGGTAATGCACCTAGGTGCAAAGGGAAGCTCACATATTGGAGCTGAATGTGTGGCAGCGTGGATGGTGCCAACGTGAGCGCTTTGGCTTCCTTGACCATGGGATGATTTTCCAAGAGTTACTGAGCGGTGATGGTGTTCATCTATCAAGGAACAGATGAAGTGTCTTCAATTACAGACTGGCTAAAGTACTACAGAGGGCTTTAAACTAAATTGACTGGGGATGGGTGAGAAAAGCCCTAAAGTCATTAATAACCCTCAGAAGGGCAAAACATCAAATACCTTTATAGAAAAGGGGGAAAAAAGAGTAAAATCTGGAGAGCCTTGTATACCAATACCCGTAGTATGGGAAACAAATTTCTAGATTTAGAGTCTGCAATGATATAAGCCAATTTGGACAGTGGTGGTCCAGAGATGTGGTTCACAGAGAACCATGACTGGGACATAGTTATACCTGGCTAGGACAGGATAGGAAAAAAGGGTGGAGGAGTGGCATTATATGTTAAGAATAATATTAAAGTGACAGAATTGCAGGACATATGGGGTAAGGAAGAAGCACTGTGGGTTAAACTGGTAAGAGGGCAAGGAAAATGTATTTACATTGGTGTAAAATATAGGTAACCTTCACAGTCAGAAGAAATGGACAGAGATTTAATTGAAGACAAAACCTAAGCGTTCCTTTGTAAAAGGGGCCCTAAAATATTTATACATGGATCTTTACAGAATAGCGCTTAGCGGCATGTGCACATAAATCCAAATTGTTACCAATTAGTGCTAATTGCTCGTTAGCGCCCAATTACTGGCACTGATTGGTTCACTGCCTATTTATTTCTACATGCATCTCAGAACAGCACATAAATTTCGGCACCATATATAGAATCTGAGGGTTAATGTTTAAACCTATGATGTTCAATTGTGTGTTTTACAGGATTGATTTTTTTTTTTTGGGGGGGGGGGGGTTCATAATTGTTGAATTGAATTACCCAAATCATTTCATGGTCCAGCTGATTCCTTCACAGCCTTTAGGTTTTTGATGTACAGCTACTGAGTCGACCCTTCTCCTCCTCCCAGGCAACCCTGCCTTCACAGCTCTCGGTTCCAATGACCTCAGTACTGGCCTATTTACTGGCTCTGGAGCTCATGGTTACACTCTTGCCGATTCAGGGACCACAATTAAAACAAAGCAGGGAAATAATATAATTTAGCCTCATTTATTTTCTCGGCTTGCGAGGGTTTCATCATTCTCCCTGGGCCCGTTAGTAAATCCCTCCGGTACCTGCTCTGAGCTTGAAGGCAGACGACTCAACTGTTTACAGTCTGACCCAGCACTTTACTCTTACCCAAAGAGCACATTCAGACGATGTATCCAAATCAGCTTAGTATCACATCCCGAGTAAAATCATTCTTTCAGTCCTTTTGGTTTTCATTGTATACCATTGATATACCACCTTTCACATAAAATCCAAGTGGTTTACCAATATAAGAATACATAAGGAAAAGAACATCATAAAATGACAGAAAGTACACCTACACCAAGATCTCACATAGGACATACACTCACTTCAAGAAAAGTTCTATGTCACTCTCCAGAGCCCTAATGGAGCTGCAAAAATGCTTTTGAAAAAGCCAGTGTTCACCTAAACGTTATTTGGAAATTTCTTCCAACAGGGAAAACAAGACTTTCATTTCATACAGGTTTCTAAAAGAAAAGAGGCCTGGAAGGGCAGCAAAAGAACCTTCCGGTTTCCTCCTCAACCTGAGGAATTAGTGTTTCTAGTTCTGAATTGCTGAAGCTCTAGAAGCTGTTTATTTATTTAAAACTTTCTATTCCACACTATCACATGATCCTCCTAAGGGTTGGCTGCCACTGCTTTTTCTTGTCCTTTGTAAATATCCTTTTTTTTGTTTTGGACCATTGGAGAATCCTGCTTCTGAAGCTGAATGCACTTTTCCCTACCAGCAGTACTTGACCATAGATCTCTTGCCTTAAACAGTGGGGGCCCTGGGAAGGGGGGGGGGGGGGGGAGGCTTGTGCTGTGATCACATTATAGAAGTATCTAGAGGCTGAACTTAGGTTTTCCATCTATAAAAAAGGTGCACTTAAAGTCTGCCTGGGAATAATCCTTTACATAACAAACTGCTGGAATCTGTAATAATATTCCTTATTGGATTCGACAAATCTCATCTTATTTTCTTTTTCGAAAGGCAGTTAAAACCTAACATAACATAAAAGTAGCCATACTGGGTCAGACCAATGGTCCATCTAGCCCAGTATCCTGTTTCCAACAGAAACCCAAATCGTGGCAACATTCCATGCTACAAATCCCAGAGCAAACAATTGCTTCCCCATGTCTGACTAAATAGCAGACTATTACTTTTCCATACCTTTTTTAAATCCAGATACGCTAACCGCCGTTACCACTTCCTCCGGCAAAGAGTTCTAGAGCTTAACTAGTAGTGAAACAATATTTCCTCCTGTTTTAAAAGTATTTCCATGTAACTTCCTTGAGTGTCCCCTAGTCTTTGTACTTTTCGAATGAGTTAAAAAAATCGATTTACTTATACTAGTTCTACACCCCTCATCCGTCTTTTCCAAGCTGAAGAGCCCTAACCTCTTTAGCCTTTCCTCATATGAGAGGAGTTCCATCTTCTTTATAATTTTGGTCACTCTTCTTTGAATCTTTTCTAATTCCGACCAGAACTGAATGCAGTACTCAAGCTGCAGTTGCATCATGGAGCGATACAGAGGCATTATAGTATTTTCGGTCTTATTCACCATCCTAGCATCCTGTTTGCTTTATTCACTGCCACAGAGCAAATTTCAGCATATTATTTGAAATCAACAGTTGTAAATCTAATTCCCTCGAATGTGAAAGTCTTGCATCCCTAGGGATAAAGGCAAAATATAAAATGCATAATAGACTGGAATCAGGGGGCCTAGATGTCACTGCTGTAATTGGACTTCCTCCTTGTAGGGGCTGTGAACACTGTATCTACATCAACCCAACGGAATCAAAGATCTGACCTGGGAGATCCCCTGGCAGTGCAAAATACTGGCTCAGCAATTTTGTTTCTTGTAAGTGTCAAGTTCAGTTATGTAGAAAAAAAATGTTCATTCTGGTAATTTAATTCGGGAAATGCATGCTCAGAGCAGGTCCTGTGAAAGGAAAACTGAGAGATCAATCACAGGAGTGTGAAGAAAGTAAATTGGAACGTGTCTGTGTTTGTACCCTGAGACACTGTTCTTTCTGTGTCCTCTCCTGTTACAGATCTCGGATATCTGTTATTTTCCCACACATACCACAGGAAAAAAAATTCACATAAACCTCACTGCACACAACTGTGACCAGACCAAGTGTCATGATGAGTTTCCACTTCAGCTATCCTGCTCTTCTGGTTGCCCCTAGCAACCCTCTGCTTATCAGAGATACCCTGTCCATCCATGAAGACGTAACTTCATATTTCCTTTTTAAAACTTTCCGAGGCAATGATATCCACAGTCTTGCCAGGAGTAGGTTATTCAGTGGAACCACCTGTAGTGACAAGATCTTTCTCAATACTGTGCATCTCCATGTCAACTTTCCGATTTTGAATCACAGCTACTTCCCCAGGTTAGAACTGGATCATCAGCAGAACATAAGTGGTTCTGCTGTAAGCCTTGTGCTCCTCTAGAGTCAGGAGGTGGGTAAATGGAGATTCCCAAAGGCAGAATCCCATGATTTATCAGGAAATTCTGCTTTCTGCCACTGGTAGAGTCCATTCCTGTGGGTGTCATCCACAACTGACTCTGTCAAAGACTTTTGCAGGCTGTTACCCAGTTTTGCTTGTCACCAACACTGCAGCTGTGACAGAATTCTTTGAAATTTCTTCCAGGAGGGGGGGGGGGGGGGGTGCAGCTATGTCTGCTGCATTCTGTCTTGGGTGCATGAAAAGGCAGCCATGGTAACAGATCATCCCAGCAATTCCTCATTAAAAGAGCCACAGAAGATCGAGCAGGTTACTCTGCCGCTAGTCGTACTGAGGATCTCAAATGCAACAACACTTTGTACACATCCATGTAAGCTGATGGTGAGAAATCTGACAGTAGCAATCTACATTAATCAGGATACAATTATGCAGAATCAAAACCTGTCATCAACTGGGACATTTCTGACCCCTCTAATGAGAAGCCTGAAGTTAGAAATCCAGACGTGGTAAAAGAAAAAAAAAAAACCACAGACACAAGAACAGCATTATTAACAGAATTGCCAGTGCCAAGTGATACTTCTGTACTACACTGATTGTACTACATAGATTGGGTGGCAACGCCGGTATTTGGAGAATAAAACCGGAGCAGGGCGGATTTCTATGGTCTACGCCCTGATCGTGACTGAATAGATATGGATGGGCTGGAGTGTAAATTTTAAGGGGCTTTGACGTTAGCGTCAGAACTTTTAGAACAGGAACAGTGCTGGGCAGACCTCTACGGTCTGTGCCCTGAGAAAGGCAGGGACAAATCAAACTGGAGTATACATATAAAGTATCACCAGGTAAAATGAGTTTATCTTGTTGGGCAGACTGGATGGACCGTTCAGGTCTTTATCTACTGTCATTTGCTATGTTACTATACATGTGGAGAGAGAGAAAATCCTTGAATATCAACAAATGCATCAGAGACCAAGGACGCAGAAAGGTGGATGCCACCAGCCTGGGATATTACACCTTTGGAAAAATGAAGTGTTGAGGTGAGAGTCAGTAGTAAATCCCGGACACTGAGATCATAGTCCACATCCCCTGGTTTAGGAATGAGGTTCATTCCTGTCATGAAATGTGCAAAGCCAACACTATTCCCCCCCCCCCCCCCCCCCCCCCCACTATCCACCTCCAGCAACACAACTGGTGCTGCAAGATAACTGAATTCATGTGCAGGAAACAGATAAAAACTGAAAAAAAAAAAACAATTTAAAAGGCTCAGATCATAAAAATGTATAAAAGTGTTCACAGTATTCTGTAAAATTGTTTTTAAAAGAAGGTGACCTACAGATTAGAAAAATGGACTATGAATCTGGAACTACGGGTTAAAATTCTGTTTCTGCCACTGAAATTTGTTACAATCTTTGGTCGTCATTCTCTGATTTCACCTCGGGTACCCACTTAAGACTGTAAGCTCTGTGGGGAAGGGACTCATTGTGCCTGGATGTACAGGCACTTCATACATGTTGAAATAATACAAAAATTCATCAGAAATTGGGAAAATATGAAAAACAGAACAAGCTGATAAAACACAAGCTGTTGTTATAACATCTGCGCTATGGAGAGAGGCTCAATTTAGAAGGTAAGAGAGGAATGCGAAGCTCCATTTATCAGCCCTTATAATTATACAGTGAAGGCTGGGGCAAGTGATAAAAGGAAAATGCCATTGCCAAGTGCCTGAAACTGCCCAGGAAATGTAATAAAAGGAAGGTGGAAAAGGGCTGAGAGCAGGACGTATCATGACTGATTCCTCTCAGTATAGAGAAAGCAGGGACTGGGACTTGGATTTATAGATCCCATTTGCTGGGCTTGTACTCTACAGTAACAGACAAACAGATATAGAAGTAGTCCTCAGTGTCCATTCTGCTTCATTCCCTGTACCAGAATGCAATTTGCCCTCAGTTACCACTGACAAAAGACATTCAATTGTAGGGAATTAAGCCGCTCCCAGAAAAAAGGAACTCTATTGTTTAATCCTACCAAAATAATCTAATTACTGAAATAATTTAAGCAGCTGTTAGGATAAACAAGATCATTAGGCGAACAACATTTTCTTTTGATGTTTGTTCTCTGCCGCAGGTGCGAGGCTGTGTTTAAGGCTCCTTCTGACACACAGGTTGCAACAGCCATGGATCAGAGATCAGAAGGGGGGGGGGGGCATTCGCTTAATCCAAATCCAAAAGAAAATAAGACTATCAGAGAAGCTCGTTGGGTGACGCTACGTACATTATTTATAGGGTGAGAGAAAGCCTGTGTTCAGGTAGTTTATTTGATAAAGGCACCACAGAGGTCTCTGCACCTTTAGAAAATAAGTATTCAACGCCAGCTCCAATAACACACCGATGCCAACGCAAATGTATACATTTACCTCCTAATTCTATAACTTGTGGGCTCAAATTTTTGATTTGCATATGGCGATATGAAAATTGTAGAGTGTCAGTTCTGCACATAGCTTAATTAGCTCTTGGGAAATCAGCATCCAGGGGTGCTCCTCTTCCTCTGATGCTCTGATTCTCCTCCCCCCAATCTTCTCCCTCATGTGTGCTGCCAGTTCATTTCCCAGCCAAGCGACATGTGTGTGAGTTTGGCATGAACAGTGAAAGTGAGCAATGCCCTGATGCCGGACCCCACTGATGCTCTTTTCCAGCCTGCTGCTTTCTGTCTGTTTCCTGGAGTGAGACTGGAAGTTGCACAGCTTTCACAAGTCCTGAACAAGCAATCCTTGGACATGCACCATAGGTCTGTGGATTAAACAATCAGCTCTTCTTTGAAACCTTGCTGGAGCTCCTGTTTGATCAGGAAGTGTGAGAATCTACTCCCTGATCCCAGGAAACAGCTCTGCACCCAGGGGCAGATGTTTAAAGGTGCTGACTAATATGCACATTGTTCTGTGTGAGACACAGCTGGGGGGGGGGGGGGGGTGCAGCCCTAACATTTACTGTGTTGCTTACAGGAATACTTTTTAATTTGTTTTTAATTATGGAAGTAATATTATTAAGAGTGCATGCTCTTTCAGAAAGAGTGCCCCCCCCCTTTGCAAACAGTGCACGGTATTAATGACATGAAGAAAACTACAATTTCAGGCTTTTTCTGTCATTTCAGAAAACAAAAACCTAACATGCAACAGCATGGGAAATGTCTTTTCAAACAAGTGCACGTCCCTAGTGCAGGCCAGGTCTGGGTGAATCTCTTCATAAAGGCGGTTAATAAATCCCAATAAATAAATAATACCGACTAGTCCATCTGCTCCTGGTCCACTGCTCATGTTTATTGTGCTATTTCACAGTGAGCTATAAGAAGGGTGGGACCAATATGCAAAGTGAATTAAACAGCTGCAGAGGGCTCCTGGCCAGTTAATTCACTTGTCCGGGGCTAAAAGAGAATATTCAGAGGTAACGTAACCAGATAGTGCCACTGAAAATGCCCGGTTAGTTTCCAAGATGAAACCGGCTATTTTGTGGACACTCTGGGGGTGGAGTCAGCATTTAACCAGTTAAGCGCCATATTCAGCACTTAACTGGCTAAGATACCACACAAGTCACAGTCTTGTCTTTAAGCAGTCCTTCTTAGCTAGTTAAGGGGCCCTTTTACAAAGGCACGGTAGGTTCTACATATGTGCAGCGCATGCCAAAATGAGACTACCTCCAGGCTAGCATGCCCCTCCCCCAGTGGTAATTTTGGATTTGGCGTGTGCCCATACTTCGGGCAAATTAATTTTTTATTTCCTACTGCACGTGGTGTTTCCAGTGTTAATCAACAGTTGGCATGTGCCAACCAGACAACGCATGTGTAGCGCCTGAGCCCTTACCACTAGATCAGTGGGTGGCATTAAGGGCTCAGGCTGTAAATTGGCGTGCCCTGGTTTTAATTTTACTGCAGATCCTTTTCCTGGCCCATTGAAAAGAACACCCTTTTCCCCAGACACGGTAAAAACTGGCCCAGCGCACACCCAAAACACGTGCCCATACTACCGCAGGCCACTTTTTGTTGCAGCTTAGTAAAAGGACCCCTAAATATTGAATATCACATTTAACCAACTAAATTTAAGCTGGCAGATGCTCAATGCTGGAGCCTGGTACGGCCCAGCATTGAATAACTGGGCATGAATCCATCGGTGGTCAGCAAACAACTGAGTGCTGTTGACCGAATATTTGCCCCGATAAATCAGACTTAGAGAAGTGGACCAAGGATGATCAATAGATGCCACAACTTTCCAGAAGGCTTTGCACATATTATTTATTTATTTATGCATTTGTATCCCACATTTTCCAACCTGGTGGTAAGTTCAATGTGGCTTACAGTAAATCAGACAAACAAGTTTCTAGATGTTTGAGATTGATGCAAGCCTGGTTCGGTTTGTTCGGTGATCATGGTTGTGGTGTGATAGCCGAGATCTCCTTGGTTATGCGGTTTCATCAGAAAGAAATTTCCTAAATACACGGGCTTTGAGATGTTTTCAGAATGAAAAATAATTTTTCTTGGATTTTAATTCTTTCGGTACAGAGTTCCAAGTTTTGGTGCAGACGCATGTGATACTGGTTGTAAGTGTAGATTTGTATTTTAGACCTTGGCAGTTAGGATAGTTGGGATATATTACAGAATCAGCTTTTGGGTAAACACTGTGTCAGCTGGATCTTGGATTTATTTAGTAAGTGATGGCAGATAAAGACCTGAACGGTCCATCCAGTCTACCCAACAGTGACATTCATTATCAATTCTAGGTTATTATATGCTTGATCATGATCTTTCTTCGGTGTTTCTGGAACATAGACCATAGAACCTTGCCCAACTCTGTCTTATGTTCCAACTGCTGGAGTTCTATATATCACAAAAACAATACAAGAGATACTTTTTATAAAGTATGAACTAGCCAGAATTCTTTTATGCTAAAGAGGCGTAAGGAGGAAAAAGCCTCAAGAAGCTCCCAGCATGATACAGCTATGGGAGCAGGACTGCTTCATCGTTGGCTAAAAACTTCCTCTATAAAACGTTATTATGCCTCTCAAAATTTAGCAAAAATATATCAAAACAGAATTCAGCCTTTGTCAGATCAATAACACTTGCTCAATAGTATGAACAGAAAGAGTTCAGTGCAGCAGCAATTAGCAAAAACTTAGCTAATTTTTTGCTTCCTCTTTCAGTGCTTCCTTTTCCACAATCACGACCCTGACCTATGATGGGCCAGCATTTCCTTAGCCTGCTTCAGGGTCTGGTGGCCAGTGCTCTCCACAAGTGATTTATCAGGAAATTCTGCTTTCTGCCACTGGTAGAGTCCATTCCTGTGGGTGTCATCTGGGCACAACTGACTCTGTCAAAGACTTTTGCAGGCTGTTACCCAATTTTCCTTGTCACCAACACTGCAGCTGTGACAGAATTCTTTGAAATTTCTTCCAGGAGGGGGGGGGGGGGGGGGTGCAGCCATGTCTGCTGCATTCTGTCTTGGGTGCATGAAAAGGCAGCCATGGTAACAGATCATCCCAGCAATTCCTCAGTAAAAGAGCCACAGAAGATTGAGCTGGTTACTCTGCCGCTAGTCGTACTGAGGATCTCGAATGCAACAACGCTTTGTACAGTCCTGCTTCCATAGCTATATCAGGCTGGGAGCTTCTTGAGCCTTTTTCCTCCTTACGCCTCTTTAGCAGAAAAGAATTCTGGCTAGTTCAGACTTTACAAAAAGTATCTCTTATATTGTTTATGTGATATATAGATTAAATTGAAGAGATCACCCCCCTGTGTTGGGCTTTAGTCCAACTGCTGGAGTTGCTATTAAAGCTCACTCCAGCCTATCTGAATCCGTCACGTCATTTGCGGCACACAGACCGTAAAAGTCTGCCCGACACTGCCCACTCCAGACCATCCTAAATCGGATTGCTATATGCAAACTCTGACCTTACAAGCCAGCCCAGCACCGGCCTCAGTTGATGCAGCCAGGGCTGTCATCTAAACACCACTTGACATGCAAACACATATGTAGCCTTTTAAGTTTTGTTTTTTATACCATTCATTTCCTAATTAGAGATCCTCTGTGTTCATCCCACGCCTTTTTGAATACCATAATGGGAAAGACTTTGACGAACAAGATGCAACTTGGTTGTTGGGTTTGTTTGGTGAAAGATGTGTGAACTGCCATGTGATGCAGCTTCTTCTCAGTTACCTGAGGCTCTGCTTTCCTATAGCATGTTGACACATCGCTACACATTCAAAGCAGGGGCGTAGCCAGACTTCGGCGGGAGGGGGGTCCAGAACCCCAAGGTGAGGGGGCACATTTTAGCCCCCCCTGGCACTGCAGCCCCCCCCACCACCAAGTTTCCCCCACTGCCGCTGTCGCCGCCTACCTTTGCAGGACGTCAGAAACAGTCAGAACGAAGCCTTGCGCAGGAAGAAGAGGACCTCGGCTGGCGGGGGTTGGGGTCCCCCACCAGCAAACGTAGGCGACGGCGGGTTGGCAGCGGGAGGGGGGTCGAGAGGGTCATCGGCAGGGGGGTCCAGGCCCCTGTGGCCCCACGTGGCTACGCCACTGATTCAAAGGGACTAATACAGTAACCACAATACTGGGCTATAAGCTGAAAGGAAAGCCAGTGTCTTACCTTGGCAGGTGAAACATTTAATGTGGAAGTGGTTGGTTTGGACTCGCACAACCTCCCCTTTACAGGTGTCTCCACAGCGATAGCACTGGATGGTCCTGGAGCCCCCCTGGGCACTGTACTGGTTCTGCTGATAGGGAACTGCTGGGAAGGAGAGACAGACAGACAGACAGACAGACAGACAGAATCATTATTGGCAGGGAAGTTTCTACATGGTTGGTTATGGGAAAGGATCACATCAAACCTAATTACTAATAACTGAGGTTTAACAGTAAAATTACATATCTTAACATTGATAACTTCCTCCTAAGACCATTATTTTACAAACATTCCTACATGCAAACAGCGACATTCACAGAAGTATGCTGTCTGCACATGTAAATATGATTTCAAAAAGCTGATATTTACACGTAGAAATCCATACCACACAGACATTTCAAGGGGGCGTGGTCTGCGTGTGACATGGGCAGAACTAGAATCTACACTTGTATTCCTCATTTTCCAAAAGGAGTACATGTTCTTGGGAAAACTTTCTATGGCAGTTTTACACCATGCACCATGTGCCTGTATTTCAGTTTTGTACTGTGTTTTCTGCAACAAAAAATCTTTACGAAAGTATATTTTTTATGTGATGTTAAGATTCAAATCCTAGGCATGTAAAGGATGTCTGAATCTGAAGACATGTCCCCCCTCCCCCCTGTTTACTAAGCCGTGCTAGCAGCTTCCATGCGGCAATACCGACACAGCCCGTTCAAAGTGAATGGGCTATGTCAGCATTAGTACACGGCAGTCACTAGCGTGGTTTAGTAAACGGGGGGGGGGGGGGGGGGGGGAGAGGGGGAAATAGTTTTGCAATTTAATTTAACTTCAGCATTTAGATTCTGCATTACCTTTCAGCTCAAGGTGGATTAAAAATATAAACAAACATTACATTATGCTTCAATTGCAACTTTAAAGATACATACATATCCCATTAATTCACAGAAACTAACAGGTATTTTTTAGAAAGCCAAGTTTTCAAATGCTGTCTAAACATTCAACAGGAAAAGATCGTTCTAAGCTGATTCGAAAGAGAATTCCACAAGGCAGGTCCATATCCTAAGATGATTTATATCCTATGATGATTTTACATTTTGTATTGTGCAAGGACTTGGCAAAGCTAACTGAATTTCAGTCTGTGATCTTAAACATCACCCTGGGACATAAACATTCACAAAATGGCACACATAACCTGGTGCAACTCCATATAATACCTTAAAACTTTATACTCTATTCTCACTTTTAAAGTAGAGAGGTGTGGTAGCCGTGTTAGTCCACTCTTAAAGGTAATCAATAGAAATCAAACAAAATTAAAACATGGAAAAGAAAATAAGATGATACCTTTTTTATTGGACATAACTTAATACATTTCTTGATTAGCTTTCGAAGGTTGCCCTTCTTCGTCAGATCGGAAAGCTAATCAAGAAATGTATAAGTTATGTCCAATAAAAAAGGTATCATCTTATTTTCTTTTCCATGTTTTATTTTGTTTGTTTTCTATTGATCACTTTTAAAGGTAACCAATGTTTTTTAAAACTCTATATGGAGTGATGTGCTCAGAATAAGTCCTTCCCCAAATTAATTTCACTGCCACATTTTGCAAAACTTGGAGCTTACGGATTTGCCTATCAGGTAAACCCAGTAACATAACATTCACATAATCCAGGTGTGATAAAATTAATGCCTGCGTAATCAATTTCAAATATTATGCCTCTAAAAATTTGTAGATCCATCTAATTAACCTTATATTATAAAATACTTTTCACACCATCATATTAACATGAGATTCCATAGACAGTTTAGCATCAATTATCCCTCATAATATTTTTATTTCTGGGGATATAGAGACAGTCGCACCAGTTAAATAGTTGCTTGATATAACTCAGCATATTGTCCAGATTTATCTTCAGTGCATTTTTATCCATCCAATATTTCACATTCTTAAAATCTTAATTTATAAAAAAGAGCGTCTTTTGCTATGAATCCTTAATTAGGAATACTAACATAATATCATCCACATAAATAAAATGCATAATACCCAGTCTTCAGCTGGTAGGGCTTGAGGATCCCCGCCAGGTCAAGTATTAAATTAAACAGAGACTCACAGAAGGGACAGAAATTTTTGGGGTATGTTCTTAAGTTTATTTCATGCCATGCAATATGTGCTACCAGAAACATACATGCACCCTGTGTAACATGTAACTGATAGAGAAAGAGAGACTGGAAGGACAGACATGCCAGTATATGAACTTCATTCCAGGCAGCTAAATGCCTTCATTATCGAATCTAATCCTCAGTTATTGATGTGGAATGAACCTGTTATTCTAATGGCAAAGTGTAAAAGGATTCCACTGGGTTAATCCATCCTGAAACAGCTGTTGGAATGTCCTGCAGCAGGCGTTTATAGCCTGGATCCGGTTGGTTTTCAGCCAAAGTCTACACAAGTCCAGCAGCACAGAACAGAGTCTTCCGGAGAAGATCTCCCAGAGTGTGCAGTTAGGGTCCTATTTACAAAGCATTCTTCCCAAAGACACAAAATTGGAGAAAATCTTTAGAAAATAGGACCTTCCCTCCCCCCCCCCCCACCTCTCTCCACCTTCCAAAGCTGTGTCTGCAGAAGAGCCTTCTGAAATTTCAGCAGGCAGCTCCACAGCCACATGTCTAGTTCCACTGCAGTTACCACTGGTGGGTGCTGATAGCAGTGGCATAGGAAGGGGCCCCACCCACATTGAGCCACCCTTACTATGGCTGGTGGGGATCTCTAAGCCCCACCAGCTAAAGAGTCCTCCTGGCCAGAACATTTTGAAGCTGGGTAGCTGATGGCAGAATTCCCCTTCCTGCACATGTGTGAAAACTGAACATGTATGAGGGAGCCTGTGGGGGTGGTAGCAGCCACTCTGAGACACTGCCACCAGCTACCCAGCCTTGAAGAGTTTTGCCTGGGAAGGAGTGCTGTAGCTGTTGCCAGCATGCTTGCTTTAAGTACGGGACGTGTGTTTTTTAACCTCCCCTTTTATTTCCTGCCCCTGAAGCAGCCTTGTATAGGCGAAAGGTGGCCACTTTGGGCTATTATCAATAAAAGCATTTTTCCTTAATCTCCTGTGATCTACTTTCTTTCTTCGTTACTACTAACTGTGGATCCCACTTGCCTCTCGTGTGTTGATAACGTTACACGGTTTCCCCTGGATTCCATATAGTGTAACTTAAGGTGTGCGTGCAAATCCAGTTGTATTCTGGATTTGTGCATACAACTTAATTAGTTAACAAGCCAATCAGCACAAATAATTGCCACTTAACAAGCAATTGACTCTAATTGGCATTAATTAGAATTTACACAACAGATCCTGCTACACAACGAAACCAAAGCTTGCAATGGCCATAACACAACTCTTCCTCTCTATGATTCCAAATGTGTCTGTAACACATGAACCTTATCCTACCACACATCACACTGTATTTGCTCTTTACCGGACTGGGCTAACGCCTTTACGGCACCATGTAAGCCACATTGAGCCTGCAAATAGGTGGGAAAATGTGGGATACAAATGTAACAAATAAATAAATACACGCAGAACTGTCAAAGTGTATAACGTAATGCGTGTAAATTCTAAGTCTCATAGTTAAAAAGGGTGTGTGGCCATGATCGTGGAATGGGTGGGTCTTGGGCATTCTAAAATCTATGTGCATTGTTATAGAATACACCCAGTCCATGCCTAATTTAGGCTTTGGGATTTACACAATGTTTAACTTGGTGTAACTGCCCGTGACTAAATTTAGTTGTGCAGATGGGCACTTGGTGTATTCTATAAACTGTGTGGAAATTTAGGTTTATTCTATTAAGTAAGCCTAAATTTATAGAATGCACCTAGGAGTATTTTGTTTCAGCGTCAATGTTTTTAGGTGTGATATATAGACTTTAGTCCTTTATGTGCCAGGAGTTCATAGACAGAAGATTTTGCTATGTCTGCATCAGCTGATTATGGAACGTAAGATATACTGCTTATCCTGGAAATAAGCAGTAGATTTTCTTCAAATCCATGGAAATACTTTTAAAACAAACAGGAGGGAATATTTTTTCACTGAAAGAACAGTTAAGCTCTGGAACTCAGTGCTGGAGGATGTGGTAACAGTGGTTAGCGTATCTGGGTCTACAGAAGGTTTGGAGAAGTTCCTGGAGGAAAAGTCCATAGTTTGTTATTCAGATGGATATGGGGAAGCCACTGCTTGGCCCAGGACTGGTAGCATAGATTGTTGCTACTAATTGGGTTTCTGCCAGGTACTTGTGACCTGGATTGGCCACTCTTGAAAACAGGATACTGGGCTAGATGGACTATTGGTCTGACCCAGTATGGCTACGCTTATGTTCAGCCTCTGGTGGTTGGTGTACAAGAAAACTATACTGTCCTCAGATTGAGAGGCACTATTGGAAGGAATGACGAGAGATCATTCCCACCCTGTGAAGACTTTAGGCATAGAGTGAGAGGCGGGAGCAGCTTTTAGGATCAGAAGAGGGCCCAGGATGCTTCACTAAAATGGTTTTTCATTAAAATTAAATAATTTGATTTTATTTCAGTTCATTTTAAAAAACAAAGTTAAATCAGACAGGAAATGTATCTCAGGTTCAGGAATGTTTACTCCGGACATTTCTCAAAGAGCACAAGAATTATCTCTGTAGATCATCCCCTCAGTGGGATAGAAGAACACCTGGGCAGATGTTGAAGCAAGGACCAGTTTAGCTATTAGAATTCTGCACAATAGGTCAGATAACCTGAGTGAGCTTAGTGTTCACTGCGTAGAAATATGTCCTGTGTTCATTGATTTGCCACTGCTAAGACCCCAAATTGGTGATGCAAAAACCTTGCCTTACCAAAAAAAAAAAAAACTTGAATTAACAGCTAGATACCACTGTTGCTATAAAGATAACATTACGTTCATACAGAAATAACACTGTGCTATTAGTGAAATTGAGCCTTACCAGCCTCACAGTCATTCTTCAGTTCCCCTGTCCATCCTTCTTCTGCCCCCACACCCTTTGCATACAGAGCAGATAACCCTGCTCACACACCTAAAACGGCTGCTCACCTCCACCGCCAACTGCCCTCCTAGACTTCATTTTCTAAGAGGTAATGGACAGTTAAATAAACATTTAATCCAATGTGTGCAAATTTACCCATCACATTTCTCAGCTTCCCGTTGCCAGGGGACAGTCGGTATCCATGGAAACATGTCATCAGCATCCCCCTGAGCTGACAGCAGAGGGTGCTGGAGAAGGAAGGAGGATGAGAGGAGAAAAGCCATTAGCAGCAGTGTTATCCCACTTCAGTGACTTCCTTTAGTGTGCATGGAATGCTTTGCTTGATTTAGGATTAAACTAAGAGCCATCCAAGAATTTGCAGGATTTCTCTGTTCTGTTTGCTTGAGATCTGGTGTTAGCTGAGTGGTATTAAGCTGGAGCTTAGCACAGCTGAGGACAGTTGATGGGGACAAGTTCATGATAGAGGTCCATAAAATACTGGGTGGAGTGAATCACTTGTTTACTCTTTCCAAAAATACTAGGACTAGAGGGCACACAATGAAGCTATAAAGTAGTAAATTTAAAACAAATCAGAGAAAATATTACTTCATTCAACATAATAAACAGAAATAAAACACATTAGAGAAAAGAAAATAAGATGATACCTTTTTATTGCATTTTTATTTGATTAGCTTTTGAAGGTAACCCTTCTTCAGATCATGTAAAAGCAAATGAACAAACTTATGGAAAAAGAAACAAAAGTGAATAATCACCTTTACTTTCTGATTATTTCTGTGACCACAAACTATCCAGTCCCATGTGACCTGTAATGTGAGCACTTGCTGAAAACTCATTCCATAGCTAGAGTTCAAAGGACTTCATCTCTTGAGCCACAGCTTAAATGAATTGCTCGTAAATGACTCGTCAGTCTAATCATAGGTCCCAAAGTCCATAATACATATATGCAAATATTTTAATTTTTTGATAATGCAATTAAAAATATACTTATGTGCTCAGTGAGATCTTGCTCTGAACCCAGAGTTCAAAAATGACCTAACTCAAGTTTCATTTGTGCTTTAAAAATCCAGAAGTCTACTGAATTTGCTTGAAAATGCTGTCAAGACACCAGGAAAGGGGTAAAGTAACAACAGCATTGATACAGAGTGAGAAATAGTATAGTGATTAGAGCAACAGGCAAGAAACCATGGAAGTTAGGGTTCAAATCCTATTGATGCTCTTTATGACCTTGAGCGAGTCACTTAACACTCCGCTGCCTCAAATACAAGGGGTCCTTTTACTAAGTTTTTCCACATAAGATTGTCCCTCTCGTCTCTGGAACCTGTGGTCCATCGCCCACTTTTTCCTCTTCGCCTGTGTATCCTTGTGGGACCATAGAGTTCTCCGCTCCTGCGGATTTCTGTTGGAACACTCTTATGAAGGACAGAACATAAAGGCCAGATTGCATTTCTCATACTAACCCTTTCTCCTATAGGATTTTAACCTTCATTGCTGTTTGGCATATTAAAGACCATCAGAGGTTTCCTGATTTACAAACAATGACGAGAACAGGATACTATAGCACTTCTTCAGTTGACGGCCCATGGTTGATGGATCACAAATATTGCCTGTGTACCCAGTTACAGTCCTGCATTCTCATGCAATGATGGGCGCATACAGCGAAAGTCTAGCAGTGGCTTTCATCTTGCAGTGCATGATGGGATTTGTACTATTGATCACTTCAGTAGCTAAAGCACAGCTGACAAAATGCATTGGGTTGAAAACGCAGGAAATACTCCAGAAGCACTGGAAATATCATCTTTTCCCCAGCGCATGAAACCAATATAATGCAGTTTTGTGATTGCTAGGGGTGTTGGTTATCATCAGTGACAGTGTGAGTAAACTGTAGCTGAAGCTTCAGAGCGTATTAGCTGCTGACAGACCACACCTTACTGCCGAATGACTGCTGGAATGTGCCCCTAGCAGAAATTCTTACCAGTGAGTTTAATTGAAAACAAGAAGGGTTTGTGCAGGCCCACTGAGTGACCCATTTTCTGTAGACAAATTCTGGTCTTGCATGCTGCCTTCCAGTGCATTCTGGTACCTGCAGTGCATATTTTAGGAACTACTAATCTCTCATAATTTATCTTGTCTCTGTTTTTTTTTTTTTTTGGGGGGGGGGGGTCTCTCTTTATGTGGTTATTCAGTGTGGAGAAACATGAAAAGCTTTTGACTTGTTTTTCACCCAGGGGTGTCCGGATCAATGATGCCTTGACCCAACATGATAGCCTTGGGCATAAGGAGTCTCCCTTAGGCAGACTGACCCCTAGGGATCCATCCCAACTGACCACTAGAATCAGGCACAGCCATTTCAGAAGACAGAGGCACTAGAGGCAGGATTCCTGCCTTCCAGCTCGTGAAGAGGTGGTGGTGGTGAAGTTGGCAATGGACTCAGGAGGTTCATGGCCCAATGGGCCACCAAGGAAGGTTTGTGGGGTGGAGGTTTAGGAGTCTGGGACTACTGGGCTATCTGGAAATGTTTTCAGGGTGGGATTCGAGGAGGGTCCAGGTGGATCACTCATAGCTTGACAGGATGAGAGACACCTTCACCCGATGCCGGAAAAACTGGCAGATTACTACGGCAGTGTACTCTGTTTTTTTTTTTGTCAGTGCACATTTTTTTATTGCTGTAGTAATTTGAATGCCATTAATTTTATGTCCGTGGAGTAAAAGTTTTTGTCAGTGCATGCGTTAAAGTGCTGAGTGTATATAGAACACATTGACCTGGTCTATATGAAAAGCGTGAAGAACAGGAACCCCCCCCCCCCCCAAAAAAAAAATCCCCAAAACAAAAAAACCCTCCCCCACAAAATAACCAAAAACAAAAAGAGTCGGGACCAGTCTGGAGGAGTGTAGAAGTGTTGTGAAACCTTTACATTTATTGGCTTTACAACACTCCTCCGGGCTGATCCTGTTTTTTTGCTGCTCCTGTCTCTGATTATGGGATTTTTTTTCCTTCTCCTGCTTGCTCGTATGAAAGGTTTTTACCACATCAAACTGAGATTTGATTATGGAGGAATAAACTGAAGCTTAACCTTTTGAAAACAGAGCTGTTCTGCTTGCATAGGCCCAGCCTTCTGACTCTTTGCCCAGATGTTAGGTTGGATGATCAGGTTTTGAAATCTGTGGAAGAGATTAAAGTATTGGAGATAATGTTGGATGTTTTGCTGACCATGGAGAAACAGATTGCAGCAGTGATTAAAAATATTGATATTATTTATGAAATATTCATTATCTACACTCCAACATCAGGGGAAACCCAGGGAGAACGGATGAATATTTGTCAATGAGACGGCTTCCAGAAGGCAATGAAAAATAGATGCTCAGATTTACTGAAAATGTCCATGTGAACTTGTGCAGCAGCATCACATACATGGAACATGTTCATTTCTTTCACTTCCAAATGTCTAATCTGATTCTCATGCAAAGTAAAAATAAGCAATGACGCTCATACCGGACAGGGGAGGAGGGGAATGATGCTGTTGATGCTATTGTGTGTTTATTTGTTTTGTATGGGTTTAAAAAAAAAAAAACTTTGGGCCTTGTTTACTAAGCTGCGCTGTAGACATGCTAACGTTTTAGCACACGCTAACGATAGAGGTACCCATAGGAATATAATGGGTGTCTCTATCATTAGCACGCGCTAAAAAGTTAGCATTCCTACAGCAGTGGCTTAGTAAACAGGGCCCTTTATTTGTTTTTAACTGTACCCCGCCAAGATTTGTGGCTAGTGCAGGTAATAAATGTTTTAAATAAAACAAATACATGGGGGTATGTGGGGTAGGTGAGGAAAGGGGATGGGGAAGACAGTAAAAACATTTCACTTTTCAATCTTCATTTTCTCTAGGGCTGTGTCTGCGAAAGTCACGGAGCGAACAGGAACTAAAGCCTTAAAAGAGGACAATGAGGTTTCTGTGCTCGATTTGCAAATCTCTTCTGATCCAGCGCAAGTTTACTATTCGCTCTGCAGTTCGGAATAGGAGTGGGCCAGAAAACACTGAATCCTCTTCAGCCTTCTCTATCTCAGGTTTCACATGCTTAGTCAGATGATAGGAGGGTAAAAGGCATGACCTGGGAGTGACAGGACCTGATCCGAACATTTGCAGAGCTGCCTGATTTCTGTACAACTGGCAGTTGTCATAGACCATCAATCAGGATGGTCCTTCCATTCTTTGTAAATTCCATTGAGGTAATTAGCCAGTTGTTGCCTGGTCCTGTTTAGAAATGCATGAGATATTTGCCTGCAACAAATCGAGGACTTCAGGCTTCTGAGTAATTCCAACCTAACTGCAGTTATCTTACCTTGACTTTAAGAGGATGGGTGGTAATTTCCTGAAATATTTGGTACATGCCAAAGATTCTCACTTCTGCTCTGGGCACATTACATTGAGTCTCATTCTACTGGTCTCCCACTCACCCTCTAGCTAATTTATTAACTATACTCCTGAAATCCACGCAGCTCTCTGTAATGACAGTTCCCTTCTCCAGTTTTACAGATTTATTCATATTTGCATTCTTCTTCTCTGACTAACTCCTGGGTTCTTCCCACAATCTTTGCCTATATTCAGAACCCCCCCCCCCCTCTCTCTCTTTTAGCTTCAATGGAGACCTGGCTTTCACTCAGCTGAGGTTCTCTGTCACGCAAGGTACTTTTTTTTTTAATCCCTCACCACTTTTCCCAGACAATAATTTGATTTAATTTAATATAATTTATATTCTGCCTTTCATAAATAAATCACATCAAAGCAAATTCCAATCTATAATTTAGAGGAGTTGATATTTAGCGTCAGATAACCAGGTAGGAGGCAGCGAGGACAAAAAATCCAGCTCTTCAATGACAATATCCAGACAGTGGCTTCCGTTGAATATGCAGATACTATGGCGAGTACAGCACTGATAAGCAGTTACTATCTGGAGAGCTTATCCAGAGAACACAGGACATCTTGCTGCCCTAAATTATCCAGATATTTACAGTATCTTGGTAGTGGTGCTGAAAATCAGCCTTACCTGAATAACACTTGTCTCTGCCCTGGCTCCAAGGCCTTGGCCCTATCCAGATAGTGTCAATGAATATCTCTATAGACTGTCACGGCACTATCCAGAGAGGGCCACTGAGGTGGTGTTAAAGGGAAAGGCGCAGCACCACAATGAGGTTCAAAGGAGTGGAAAATCAAGTATAATAATTGGCAACAAAGCCCTTTGTGAGAATCCCTGCACATCTGGAAGTTATTCTTAGGCAGGGCAGAAAATTAAAAGTTCAGGAAAATGATAGATCCAACATCAAAAATAGTAATTTGAGGGACATATGTACCTTTTTGAAGATTGCCCTTCGTGCATAGAATTGGAACAGCTAGGTTGAACTAGCCATGCCACACACACACAACTCTCTGGTCACCATCTCAAAATGAGATGGCTTAGCATGAGAGGTCTCTGACAGTCTAATGTTCTTATGCCTCTCTATCACATCAGAGCAGAGGAAAAGATTTATCTGGAAGGAATTACACGGACTGGCACAATGTAATAGCTGACCCGCAAAGGGCACGACACCCACGTTTAAACTCTCCCCAGGTACACTGAGACCACACACTTTGTCTCTTAATGCTGTTCTATGGCTGTTACCATTCTGTGCCAGCTCCCTGTCATAGGACAGAAGTCATAAGGGGGTTTTGGAGAGGCGCAGAGAAAAAAAGGGGTGACCTCAGGATGGCACTCTGATAAAATGGGTCAATCTCTTTATAAAGGCGGTTAACAAATCCCAATAAATACATAAGAACATTATGCCAGACCCAAAGCAATTTGAGGTGGACATTATCTGGGGAAAAGTAAGTTTCTGGAGGAAAAGTCCATAAACCATTATTTGGCAGATAGCCTTAAGAAAGCCACTGCTTATTCCTGGGAGTGAGCAATGAGGAATAGATCTACTTTTTGAAATCTGGCAGAACTTCTTTAATAACCCAAACTGGCCACTGTCAGAGACAGTTCTTATAAGAATAGCCATACTGGGACAGACTGATGGTCCATCTAGCCTGGTATTCTATTTCCGGCAGTGGCCACTCCAGATCACAAGTAGCTGGTAGAATGGCAAACAGTAGCAAGATTCCATGCTACCAATCCAGGGGCAAGCAGTAGCTTCCTCATTTCTATCTCAATAGCAGACTATGGACTTTTCCTCCAGGAACTTGTCCAAACCTTTTTTTTTTAACCCAAACACACTAACCACTGTTACCACATCCTCTGGCAACGAGTTCCAAAGTTTAACTATTCATTGAGTGAGCTATGATCTGAAACAGAACAGTGTTCACTAAGCTACAGAGTACCACACAATCAGTTTAAACTCAGTTACATCCATTTTTGAGGATTAAATCTGAAGAATGTTTGTGTGCATACATGATTAGAAAGCTATTAATGGTAGCAAGGATCAGCTTTACCAATGCCTCTCACTCCTGCCCTGCAGCACCTCCTATCCAAACACAAACAGCTCTGCCACTGCACCTCATTCCTGACCTGCAGCACCCCCTGGCTACCTAATACTGAGAGCAAAATACATACACAGCTCTGTCAATGCATCTTATTCTTGTCCTGCAGCCCCCCTGGCTACCTAATACTGAGACCCAAACAACACATAAACAGCTCTGGCAATGCACCTCACTCCTGCCCTGTAGCACCCCTTACTATTCCAGTATTGAGATCCCTGAATCCAATTCTACTAATACATGCTAGTCCTGCCCTGCAGCATTTCTACAATTTCTAAACTCCAAGGTCAAACATTTTTCACATATACAGAATGGAAGAGAGCCATAGATGAACCAGAAGAGATTTAAAACCTTTTCCATCCACGTTTCATTGATGCATTAAAATGAATGGCCAGGAGAGGGAAATCCTTCTTCAGACTGAGGGATGAGAAAAAAAGTAGCTTTCTGAGGTACAGTTGGAGGCTGAGGTGTGGAGAGCCCCCATCCCCACCCCAGGAAAATGTCTGCTGAAGAATGAAGGAGGAGGGGTAGAACAGAGGAGTGCTGGCAAGACAGGGGCTTCTTCCATGTTGTGCCTTTGGGGAAATCCTGTGAGGAATCAGACCCCAAGCATGGTTGTCAACATTTCTGAAAGACTGGGGAGGGGGGCAAACACAGTTCAACTTACTCTAGTCACAATCAAGGAGATTCTTCAATGTTGGGGTGCTCAGCACCCACTGCCCACACAGAGCTGGTTTGGTGTGACCCCAAGAAAATAAGAGACCAATAGACACAGGCAGAGGAAGACAAGAATTAAGGGGATGGGGGGACTGAGAAAGGAAGAGAGACAAGAGTTCTTAACATTTTGGGACTGTCCAATTTGGTCATTTGAGGTGACAATTGTGAAATATACAGCATTTTGCTTGGGTAAAGCATGCTGTCTACACACAAATATTGTGCAGTTGAATTCATGTACCAAAACCAAGCACACTGAAAGATACAGCCAATTTTTACCTGATCTGCATGTCGGCATTCCTGAGGTCCTAGTTTGGGCAGGGTTGTAATGTACCACAATTATATACACTTACAGTCCATGAACACATCTCCCCTGTCCTGTAGCAGGTAATGCTTGTATACGCATATTTCTATGCTACTGGGGCTGGTTTTGGGAACCCTTTTATACAGGTGATGAGGCACCTATGCAACCCTTACAAAACAACCATAAGACTGGAACTTTTCAGAATGTTAAACCAAAATAGAATGAGCTGTGAAACCTAATAATCTCAGGTTCTCTGAGATTTTAATTGATAAAAACCAATCCAGAGGTTTTCTTCCATCACATCTTTGGGGGTCTGGAAAAATTGTTTCCTTTGCCTGCTTGGATCAAGACAAATGGCTGGTCCGTGGTTAACGATGGATTCACTTTGCTACAAAAATTGATGAAAAGGAAGGAGGAGATGGAAAAAGAGAAACAGCGATGGGAGAGAGAAAGCTTGGTCTTTTCAGGAAGGCTGATCTGTTTTCTGGCTTGGTTCATGGAAATACTTTATAATGAGTGATGCTGAAGGAAGCTGCTCATTGTCTTCTTCTGGCTAATGGTGACCTGGGATTCCACTGCCTGGGCTCTTGCAGCACGTTCCACTGCAAACAGGATGTTTACCTCCTGAATTTTGGGGAAAACCAAGATCATATCAAGATCTGCTGATCTCTCTCCCATGCAGCCTCTCCGCATACATCAACTGACACCGGAGCACCAGTATCCACTGCACCCTACACTGACTGACAAGTGCTGCTGCCTTCCATAATAACACAGTACATGATTTATTTTTTTAGATTTTTGCTCACACCTTTTTCAGTAGTAGCTCAAGGTGAGTTACATTCAGGTACTCTGGATATTTCTCTAAGTTTGTACCTGAGGCAATAGAGGGTTAAGTGACTTGCTCAAGACCACAAGGAGCAGCAGTGGGATTTCAACCGGTCACCTCTGAATTGCAAGACCGGTGCTCTAACCACTAGGCCAATCGTCCACTCTGATGGCAGATAAAGATCTGTATGGTCCATCCAGTCTGCCCAACAAGATAAACTCATTGTATGAGATACTTTATATGTATACCTAGCTTTGCGCTCTCCTCTATAAACACTGCTGTCCAGTGCTTTCTGCCCTCTATGGCTTCAAACACTTTTTCCATAAACACTCACTGACACCCAGCAACCTCTGAGGGGATAACGTGCTGTGACAGACCAGTGGTCCATGGAGATGCCTTTTACAGTGACCAGCTCAAGTCACCTGGAAGTACCTGGCAGCTTCTCACCCACTGCGCCCCCTCTTTATAAATACCCAGTGTACCTGAATGTAACTCACCTTGAGCGACTACTGAAAAAGGTGTAAAATCCAAAAAAAAAAAAAGCTGACACCCACTGACCCACTGCCCTCATCCACTGCACCCCCTCCTTATAAATAGACTGATATACAGTGTCCTCATCCACTGTGCCCCCTCGTCGTAAACAGACTGATACCTGGTGCCCTCATCCACTTGCCCCCTCTTTATACACTGACTGACACCCTCTTCACTCATTTCTAAAGACTGGCTTCTTTTAATATTCTGCTTGATTATTCTAGGCAGCATGGTTGGATAGGAATGTATATAAATTAACGAACATGTCTGGAGGGCTCTGGGCCTCTGTGCAATAAAAAGGGTAAATACTAAGTAGTAATAAAGTGAAGTTTCATTTCCTGAGAGTCACAAATCAGGAGTTATAAAAACGGCTGCTCATTGGACAACAGCAGGTCACGACGACGATTACAGTTGGGTTACAGTACACAAACCTCTTTCTGTTCCTGAAAGCGTTTCAACAATTATGAAGCCCTAAAGATGAAAAGCAACACAATTTCATAATAATAAGTGGGTGGAGAGGCCATAGAAATGTAACCAGTCACATGTACTCAGGATCTACCAGTCAGCTTTCATTTCCACGGGTGAGCAGTTAATAATACAGTCTTTTCATCGCTCCTCTACAAGTTCTATGACGTAGCCTCTTTTTATTGAGAGATTAATCAAGTTAAGGGATCTATTTTTACAGGTTGCAGCAAAAATAATCAACTGATTGCAATGTCTGCAACACAGGTTCTTGGAATGGAACAATCAATAAATCTGAGAGGCCTTACGCCTAGGGAGCACATTTTCTTGCACTCCATAAAATAAAAAGTACCTTGTTCCAAAGCAAGACTGATTTTACTGACAAAAGGGAAGAAAAAACCATCAACCAGACTATAGAAGAAAAAGTGCCGACAAGGCTAAAGGGGCAGCAAAGGCGGAGGCTTCATGAGTTAGTTCTGCGCTGTCCTCTTCTTTTCCTAATGGCAAAGCTAAGACTTGGATTTACATGGCTGACTCTTTGCTGTGTGGCCCAATCGATTTTCATTTTGCAAGGTCTTCGGCGTGGGATCTTCATCAACTTTCTGGTGTAAGAGCATCGCTGAGTGCTGTGGTAGGAGGAGGACAGCTGCTGCAGTCTCCTGGCCCTGATGTCTCCTTCAGCTTGCAAGAGCTTGTATCTCCCCCTTTCCCAATGCTGCTGGGAACAGCAAGCAGATTCCTGTTGACAGTTATGCCACTGACTGGTGGTGCTGTGGCAGTGAGCAGAGAAGAAGCAGGGAATCGGTTGCCAGTAGTTGTTTCAACTCCCAGGCCTTCGATTTAAGGGGGAGTACTTGAAAGACAAGATGAGTTATTGACTGATGAGGAATTTCTTCGAAGCCTGGCATCTTTGAAGAGAGACAAAGTCAGGAGCAATAGAATTTGCCCCTATACCCAAGGTTATTCCAGAAAGAGAATCAATCTTTGAGGACCAAACCTAAGGTTGTGAGTTTAGAGACATTGTGGGAGGCCATTTCCTCAATTTCTGGGCACATAACCCAGTTCTCCACAAAAGTTCAAGCTGTGCTCTCTATACAGCGGTCTTATGGAGAAGAAGTTGAAAGTATGAAGAGGAAAGTGGGGGTTTTGGACCAAAGCACAGTTAAAGTACAAGAGATTTCCTTGTCTTTGGTTAACGCTCATAACTCTTTAGAAGTTAAGATTCATGAGTAGAATCTTAGACTGATCAATTTTCCCAGGATTATGACATCACTAGATGTTGTTAAGGTCGTATTTTGTGGAAGTTCTTCAGATATCTGAGAAGGCTGTTCCATTCTTTGCTAAAGAGTATTAACTTCTTCCTTTTAAAAAGAAAAAAGCCGTGGCGAGGTCTGCCCCGGGTGTCAGCTCAAGGGGGGTGCTCCCTGCCAGCTCCCCCCCCCCCGGGTGCAGCATGATGAACCCCCCCCCCACCGGCGCATCAACACCCCCAGACCCAGTGCCTACCCTCAGCTCCATCCAACCAGCTCCCGCACCCTACCTTTAAAGAAATCTTGGAAGCCGAGGCGAGGCGCAGAGCCTCGCGCCTGCATGTAAAAAAAGTGTGGATCGTCTCATCGGGCCTTCCCTCACTCTGTCTGTCCTGCCCTCCGCTGATGCAACTTCCTATTTCCACAAGGGCAGGACAGACAGAGTGAGGGAAGGCCCAATGAGACGATCCACACTTCTTTTACATGCAGGTGTGAGGCGCTGCGCCTCGCCTCGGCTTCCAAGATTTCTTTAAAGGTAGGGTGCGGGAGCTGGTTGGACAGAGCTGAGGGTAGGCACTGGGTCTGGGGGTGTTGATGCGCAGAGGGGGGGTGTCATCATGCTGCACCCGGGGGGGGGGGGGGAGCTGGCAGGGAGCACCCCCCTTGAGCTGACACCCGGGGCAGACCTCGCCACGGCCTCTGAGATTTCTTTAAAGGTAGGGTGCAGGAGCTGGTTGGACGGAGTTGAGGAGGGTAGGCACTGGGTTGGGGGGGTGTTGATGTGCTGAGGGGGGGATGTCATCGTGCTGCACCCGGGGGGGGGGTGCAATGGCGAACCGCCCCGGGTGGCAGCCCCCCTTGCTACGCCACTGGAAGACAAGCTTCAAGTCTCTTTTCTGTGGATTTCTCATGTCCTTTTTCCAATCTCTGTAGCCCTATCAGCAAATACAGCCACTCACCAATAATGTTAACAGCTAGACAAGGGTTTGGCTTTGCAAGCAAAAGTAGATGCAAAAATGATGCAGGTTCAGTCCAGAAAAACAAGAGATACAAAAACAATAGCAGGGAACAGTCCAGCTCATCTCTAGCCTTCCCTTCCCTCTCAGTGTCCCTCCCTCACGGAAAGAGGAAATTACATCAGAAGAAGGCGGGACACTGAGAGGGAAGGGAAAGTTAGAGATGAGCCTGCTGCTTTCACTGCTGCCGCTGCGACTGAGGTAAACTAAAAGATTTAAACCCCCCAGTGCGGCAGGAACGAAAGGAGGGCTGTCGGGGAGGGCAGGTGAGATCCGAGAGCTGCCTGCAGTTGAGCCGCCCGGGCGGCGGTAAGCATGGCTTGTGGCGCCCTCCAGAGGTTGGCGCCCCCCTGCCATGCTTACCACGCTTACCGGGTTCCACAGGCCCTGCATTGTTGATCCAATAAAAGGTATCAGAGCCTAAGGTGACTCCATTTTCTGGCCATAGGACCTTGGTGTGGAAGCGAATAGACTGCACTGACTGTTCCTTCTACTCTGCAGTAGAGTTACTCAGAGCATTAGAAAGATGTCCAACATCATGCATATGGAGGGTAATTTAATTTAAGAACTCATAGGCAGCTCTATATCTTTAGAAAAGTGGAAGAAGTTACACGCTTAAATTAAGATCACATGTAAATTAGCAGTTTTATAACTATGCACGTACTTGTGAACTCCATCTAGGCTCCACCAAAACTCTACCCTGTACATGCCTATTGGCAAAGTGTGTGCCCTCAATCAAGCCATCATGGAGGGGCATAATCGAACGGCACCGGCCATCTATATGGCCGGGCCCGCAAAGATGCGGAGCCAACCGTATTATCAAAAAAGATGGCCGACCATCTTTTCTTTCGATAATACGGTTGGGGCCGGCCAAATTTCAACATTTAGGTCAAATGTTGAGATCGCCGGGTTTAGAGATGGCCGGCTTCGGTTTTCAGCCATAATGGAAACTGGGCCCGGCCATATCAAACCCTGCGAAATGCAAGCCCTTTGGTTGTGGGAGGAGCCAGAATTTGTAGTGCACTGGTCCCCCTCACATGCCAGGACACCAACCGGGCACCCTGTCATGATAGCAGCTAATGAAAACGGAATGCAAATGATCTACAGGTTATTATAATGAGCTAATTAGGAGATTCACAGCAGTTTTCCGACCCCATGCACCGTGGAAAAAACGGGAGATCTACACCTCTCGTTGGAGCTGCGCAGGATCCATGCAGTGGAGGACGCCCACACTGTTGGGATATGGTACTTCTGGATGTTTAGATCTTGCTGCTCAGTTATGCTATGACTTACTTGTTCTGGAGTGCTGTATTTTGTGATGCTGTTTAGATAAATGTTCAATAAAGACTTCATACAACTTAAAAAAGTGGGAAAAAAATCCAAGTGCTTGTCAGGGACATCCTTTTTTTTTTTTTTTTAGCCGGCCACTTCTGAATTACAAGACTGGTGCTCTAACCACTTGGCCACAGCTCCACTTAATTGGATGTCCCTCCCTTTTGATTATGCCCCTTCAGGTCTCTCTCAGCCAACCACAGACAGGGGTCTCTCTCAGCCAATCACAGCGCATTTAGCTGTCTGTGAGTGGCTGAGAGAGACCCCTGTCTGTGATTGGCTGAGAGAGACCTGAAGGGGCATAATCAAAAGGGAGGGACATCTAAGTGTGGCCAAGTGGTTAGAGCACCAGTCTTGTAATCCAGAGGTGGCCAGTTCAAATCCCACTGGTACTACTAAAAAAGCTAAGCAAAAATAGTTTTGATTTAGGACATCCCTAACGAGCACTTGGATTTTTTATTTTTTTTGGGTGGGATGGGATTGGTGACCACTGGGAGAGTAAGGGCAGATCATCCCTGATTCCCTCCGGTGGTCATTTGGTCAGTTGGGGCTTTTTTTTTTTTTTGAAGCTTGGTCGTGAAAAAAAAGAGACCAAGTAAAACCGGCGAAATGCTCATCAAGGCCGCTTTCTTTTTTACATTATCGGGTGAAGCCGGCCATCTCGTGAGCACGCCCCCATTCCACCCCCGTCCCGCTTTCACTACCCTACCAACAGGCCCCCTTGAAATTTTGCCAGCTCCGCGACAGAAAGCAGTTGAAGCTGGCCAAAATCGGCTTTCGATTATACGATTTGGCCAGTTTTCAGGAGATCACCGGCCATCTTCTGATTGTGTCGGAAGATGGCCGGTGATCTCTTTCGAAAATGAGCTGGATAGTAACATACAATAGTAGATGATGGCAAAGACCTGTATCATCCATCCAGTCTGCCCAATAAGGTAAATTCATTATATATGGTATGATGTGATACTTCATATGTATACCTGATCTTGATTTGTCCTTGCCAATTTCTGGGCACAGACCGTAAATGTGCTTTTTGGGCTGGTCTACATATTTACATGCGCATGTGGTCACATACAGGTGAAAATGACTTTACAACATTACCTTCCCAATATGCTCATTTCTTCAGGGTGTGAAACACATCTTGGGTGGACAAGAATGAAGATCTGTATATTCCAATTTTCAGGCAGAAAACAGCTCAAACTCACTGGTAAAGAATCAGTTAATCTGTTCAGTCCTCAATCCCAAAGAGCTGAATAATTTGTGGTCTCCATGGCAACGAGCCAGCTTGCAGCACTGCACTGGTGCCCTCACGGTGATTACAAGATGGCACAGACTACACACATCTGTAAGCGAAGTCTTCCTGAAATCCAACCGGCAGTACGGCCCTGTTGTAGGACCCAGCTTGGACTGCGGGATCGGAACCAGCAGAAATTACTGGACTTGCTAACAAGTGAAAGTGAATAAATTCTGTTTCTATAAGGTCCATGCCTGAGAGAGCTTGCAAACACATGGTGAGCAGAGGAAGACTTGCCAAGGTCATGGGTGAGTAAACAGGCTTCCTGCAAAGGTATATCACTTCCTCTTCTGTAAATGACCATCATACACAAGCTTGGAAAGGGCTTGGTAACAAGACATCTATGAGTAACATCTGGAAACATGTGGTGCACAGACTGAAATCTTGGCCAGTTCACCCCAGCTGGTCTTTCTTCTGGGGTCTTTAGTGCACATGAAGGCCAGTTTCAATACTGCGATAATAACAGTACATAGCATGAATGACACCATGAACGTGCTGGGATTCTGAGCCAACATCTTCTCTCACAAATTCACTCTGGGATTTGGGTCTACCTCCTCAACCTCACCAACCCATAGAGAGTCTACGGCATTCCTCACAATGTGGCTCTCCTTTGTAAAGCAGTTTGAACCCGAATTACATAGTGAGAGTGTGGACTGGGGACCATGCAGGTCTTTTTCTGCCGTCATCTACTATGTTATGTTATGAAAGGGTAAGAAATGCAGAGATGGGGGTGAGAAGGAGGAGAAAAGCTGACACAGAGGGCAGATAGAGGTCCTCAGAAGGGCTCTTCCCCCACAATGCCCCAGTACATAGTGGGTAATTCTATACAGAGCTGCCCAGTTTAAGGTAGCAGGAGGGCAAGTAAATGGTGGTATTCTAGTCATTTCTGCACATAAGTGACCATTCATGCATGTACACAATGTCTCATAGACTAGTGCAGTGATTCCTAAACCTGTCAGGTTTTCAGGATATCCACAATGAATATGCATGAGATCAATTTGCATACACTGCCTCCTTGGTACACAAAGGTATCTCATGTATATTCATTGTGGATATTCATGAGATCGATTTGCATAATCTGCCTTCTTGGTATGCAAATTGTTCTCATGAATATGTGCACAACACCACTCACAAACACTCTTATAGATTAATAGGGGAAGTGCACGTGTAAGTGGCAATTAAGATGTCATTCACACACACAGTTGGAACATAGTTACACAACTACCCCAGGTGTATTTTGGACAAAGGTGGAACCTAATATCCCTAAATTATTATCTTTCCTGTCTAGTTGCAACAAACAGATACAAAAAAAAAGTCAATTAGAGGCAGAAAGACTCTGAATATCTGCAATTTTGCAATTGCACATTCAGAACCTAAAATGTTTCAGGCTAGAAAAATTAGAATTTTGTACTGATCGCCAAGGTTTACAGATCACATGAGGGGATGGAAAGGGGTGCAGGTGGATCTGAGGTGTAAAGAAAGTATGAGTAACTCTACAACACTTTCTATATCTCAACCTCCTCTCTAACGACAGCACAAGGTCCTTACCTCCCCCGACAGAAAAACCTTCTGGCAAATGCTAGAATATTATTCTGGTTTCCAGCCTTGCCCCTCCCCACCAAGTGCTCCAGACCTTTCCAGTTTCTCCCAGCCAGAACAAATGTTCTGCCAAGGATTGGAGAGAGGGAGGGAGGGGGAGATAATCTGTAGCCTCTCCCTTATCTCCACAGAATCCAGAACATCTGTATGAATGTGGATGTGGGTGTGGATGAGTTGAGGGGAGTATTTGTTTAGATTTCAGACTAGAAAAAAAGAGAAGAACTAGAGAACAGCTGGTAATAATTCATTCAGGAAATAATTACTGCTGTCACCACTGCTGGCTTGTGGGATTGGAGCCTCCCTGAAGGTTTGAAGAGCCTCCGCAGTGTGAGGCCAGCTGTGTGTGGGTGTCCCTTTATCACTTGTACTATTGAACTCGAGGGTGGGAGTTGCACAAACTGATGATGTCTTCAGAATATTGAGAACCACATTCCTTGCTTCTGGGTTTGGTGGGCAAAGTTCACAGATCCCACCCAAATCCAAGACGCCAAGCTTTGTGCTCTCAGCGATGGTGGTCTCATGTCTGACCTTACTTGGACCAAAGCCCAGGAAACTGCCCAAAACACAGATGATCTTCTCAGATGAAAGTGATCAGATAGCTTTGGGGATAGCTGTAGCATTTGGAAAAGTTTGCAAATTGTACCTAAGCCAAGCTGTCAATGAAAGACCAACCCTTAGTGTGCTCTCATTTAAACAGTCATCTCTGGAATTATTGCTGCTCATGGTTCTGTTTTGCTGCAGGCTTGGGGATTAAAGTGACACATGATGAGAGTGCAGTAGAGGTCCTGTAACTGAGTGACTCTTCCTAACAATGACCTTGTCCTGGTTTGTGTATATGCTATTGAATATTACCAGAGGCTTGAAAATGTTGAAACACTGGACAGAAGTATATTCAGTGATTCAGATGCTTAAAACAGCTGTACAAATATCAACCGACCTTCTTCGGGGGTTTACTGATTCCTCCTTTTGCCCTATTCTGAGCTCTCCTTTCCCATAAAAAGACATGTTATTCCTTATATTTCACGCTATTCTAAAACAAAGAGTCTTGACCTTTCAAGGGTCCCATCTCTAGTTTCCAAAATCTCTCCCAGTTTTCCAGGTGTCAGTGCTGTATTCCTGTTTCATGTGTACGGTGTGATGTCTAGATGTGGTTCTGATGAGACGTGGCAAAGCAATGCCCAGAATATTTAGATTCACAAGGGTTGAAGAATGAATAACCAGGTTCCAATAATAAGAACCTAAGAGCAAAATACAATGAGAATGATGTATCTCAGTGGAACATCTGCAGAATCATGTAATTTTGTTAGTGTGTCTTCAAAGGGATAACCTTGCTTTACTTATTAACATCTATCTTGACCCACTGTGTCGTATTTTTAGCATCTTTGGGTGTTCAATTTAAGTCTATGCTGATGGTGTTCAGTTTTATTTTTCTTTGAAGAATTCAGTACAAGAAACTGTGTTTTTTGAAGCTCTGTTTCCAGGTGATTAGAAGTGGTTGAAAGGCAATCGCCTTCAATTAAACCTTAGTAAGACTCAAATTGTGATTCTATCTGGCAAACTCGTACCCACCGAGTTTCCTTGACTAGATAATAGATGACGTGGAATTTCTATTGTTACAAAAAGTTGATATTTGGGAGTTGATTATTGATTCATCTTTGTCATTTATTTATTGCATTTGTATCCCACATTTTCCCACCTATTTGCAGGCTCAATGTGGCTTACATAGTTTTGTTTAAAATTGTCATTCCAGGATATCAGATACAGTTAGTGTTGTGCAGAGATTAAGTAAGGGAAGAGAGAAGGAAGGGAGTGATTAGGGTAGTTGTGGAAGGTGGGTTTTCATAACTGAGTGGGTTGCTGAGGTGGATTAGTGAGGTTATTTTATTTTTATGTTACATTTGTACCCCGCACTTTCCCACTCATGGCAGGCTCAATGTGGCTTACATATTGTATACAGGTACTTATTTGTACCTGGGGCAATGGAGAGTTAAGTGACTTGCCCAGAGTCATAAGGAGCTGCCTGTGCCTGAAGTGGGAATCAAACTCAGTCCTCAGGTCAAAGTCCTCCACCCTAAGCACTAGGCCACTCCTCGTAGGCTTTGTTAAAGAAATACACCTTATGTATCTAGAATTTTACAGAAGGTGTTCTTTAAATTGAAGCTTCTTAGGCGGTTGAAAGATTTGCTATCGATTGACAATTTTCATACAGTTTTGCAAGGATTAATTTTACCGTATTTGATTATTGTTATTCTTTCTTATTAGGACACCCAAATACTGTTCTACAGGCTTTACAAGTAGCCCAGAATGCAGCACAGAAGTATTAACGGGTTTGGCTCATTCTTGTCATATTACACCAGTCTTAAGCGATTTACATTAGTTGGCAGTTAAGTCTAGCATGCAATTAATGTCTTATTGTGATCTATAGGACTTTGTGTAACGAAACATCACCCACCATTGTGGCTGCTTTGCGAATTATCAACCAAGTCACAGTTGAGATTTTTGAGAAATTACCATTAGAAGTACCTTCAAGGTATTTCATATTATGTTAGGTTTAATTTTCCTGATATACTTTCTTTTATAAAATAGTTTCACTTTATGTAGTCTTGAATTCATATTTGATGGACCTGAATATAACTATCTTATTAATTTGTGCTTTTGACAGTTTTTTTTCCTATAATGTTAAGCTTGGTTGATAGATTTACCTTTCTGTACAAGTATTTACTTGTTGTAAGATTTAAAACTATGATAAATAAAAAAAAATTAACAAATATTTAAAAAAAGAAGTACTTTTTAAAAAAAACAAATCAGACTTGATGTTTTTCGGTCCACTATGGTCAGTGTTGAAAAAGCCGTTTATGGAATGCACTGCCTTTTGAGCTTCGTAGCATGATTCTGTTTTACGTTTTAAAAAATATTAAAGGCAACCTATTTAATCTAGCTTATTGCAATTAGGCATGTTTTGGCTTGTGGTGTGTTTTAATTCTTTTTCTTTATAAGTTGTTTTTGTGTTTATTGGAGTTACTTTGTCTATTTTATGTTTGTTAAAATGACCACCTATTATATGTTTACCATGTGCACCACCTACAAATGTGGATTGAGTGGTCAATAAAAGTTTTAGATAAATAAATACATTTGTGATAGCAGAGTATATCTGCAGAGAGGTGGGAAGGGGAAGGGCTGTTAATTTCTGGAAATCCTCACTAGCTGTCATAGCACAGAAAGAGAATCAACTTCACACATTGTGAATATATGTTAGAGAGAAAGCAAGAGAGAGGCAGGGAGGGATAAGGAGAGTAGGGGAGGAGAGAGGAAGAGGAGAAGAAAGAGGGACAGAAACATCAAGAGAAGAAAGAGACTGGGAAAAATAGGGAAGGGGAGAAGGAGGAAGGAGGGCAGAGAATAGAGGAGAGAAGAAGGGGAGAAGAAAACATTAAGAAAGAGAATGGGAAAAAGGAAGGGGAGAAGTGGAAAGGAGGGCAGGGGAGAAGAGAGGAAGGGAAGAAGAAAACATTAAGAGAAGAAAGACTGGGAAAAAAGGGAAGAAGGAGGAAAGGAGAGCAGGGGAGGAGAGGAGAGAGTAAGGGGAGAAGAAATATTAAGAGAAGAAAGACACTGGGAAAAAGTGAAGGGGAGACAGGGGAAAAGATTGCACAGCACATTGATTAAGCCCTTCTCGTTAGACTGGTTTGTCTTTTATGCTTGTCTTGATTACGGCCGAGTGTACATATATTAATTTGTTGGAATATGCATGTAGAAATGATTTATGTACACTTTGAATTTTTAGGTGTCCACAAGGAATTGCATCCATGTGCATGAATGTGAACAGCCTTAAATGGCCACAGGGATGGACCCTCGTGGTCCTTATTGGTCATCACTTTATGTTTCTATGAATTCGCTGGCACACTGTAGAACGTTGAGAGAAGCTATTGCTCATCAGCCTTCGGAAGTACCACATATCTATCTACAGCCCTAGATAATTATCACTTAATTGCGAGTAACCTGCTGGTAGTCTAGCAGAGATTCATCACACTGTAGATTTCACAGAAGAAAGTTCATTGCTCCGTCTGTGCTTGCAGGAAGCAAACGGAGTAACAACTGGTGCTGAGAGAGGAGAAAAGCAGGTGTATCGAGCTGCGAATATTTATAGGAATCAAGCGTTTATGGGCAGGAAGGTTGCAAGAAATAGGGAGAATTTGGTAGAATGTCAAATGTAGGTGGGAACATGCCACAGTTCCTCCTGTGTCTGTTTACACAAAACAAAGGGACTTTTTTGCCCAGTGATCACTCTCATATCTTCTGCTATCACTACATGACTGCCAGTTTGACAGGAATCTAGAGAACCTGTGTGGACCACAAACCAACACACTCTTTCCACAGCTACAGCTCTTGATAATTGTTGGGAGAAATGTCACAGCATAAAATCAGCCCTGGGTACTGGTTCACTCCAAGAACTAACACAGTGGTAATAGGCCCCGGGGAGCACACCAAGCTAATGCATTTTGTTAACTCTTTACCATAATAATTTTGGATTTCTACTCTTGATTTCCCTAGGTCCATATGCTTCAGGATGCCAAAATACAAGCTCTGGGGAGAAGTTCCCGAGGAGTTCTCAGTTTGTCTGTTAAAGCCACTGTTTCAGATCAGCGGTGCCACTTTGCTGATAGTATATGTCCACCAGCAGGCCAGGGTTTTTCCTGAGCTAGTGTTGGGACTTTATCATACAAATTGGTTACGCCTTCAGATGAAATATGTTCCTCTCCTCCTATTACCTTCCATACAAGGTCATGTGATCATTTATATCAATGATAAATAAGAAATTCTAGGTTACCAAAAAAGCAGGCTTGACCCCAGCGTGGCCTCATACTGGATAAACTGCCCTCACGGGGCTTGGGGTTTATATCACATATGCTTTGAGTCACTGTGTTTTTTATTTTATAGTTTTAATTCATTGTAACACATTTATTTTCAACTAATTGGGCAACAGCCATTCTCTGCAGAAAGGGTGTTCCATTGGGAATAAGGCAGCGGGTGCGTTGATATTTTCAGAAGTATAGGAGCCATTTTACCGTCGCCTGAATTCCACTGCCTGCCCAAGAGCACATGCAAAGTACAAAGCAACTTCTAGCTCTCATACTTTACAAGAGCTAAGTTTAAAAGAGAAAAGAACCGGCTTCTCTGCAAATGAGGTGAAGTAAAAATCTCCACAAACTTGGAAGTAGGGCAGCTATTCAACCTTTCTCCCTGAAAGAGCAGCAGGACCTGCGCTCCAGTAAGCCAGGCAGTGCTAATCCACTTTACACAACCTCCAGGTCCAGCACAGCAGACCTGTGACCCTCGTGATTAAGAACATAGGGGGCAAAAGCACCAGTACTTGCTGCAAGGGGGGAGGCCTGTCCACCCCTCTTTCGGTCACCACCTCTCAAAGCCGTGAAAATAGCTCAGTCTGTCCCAACAACTTGCTGCAGATGCTGGGATGGACTTGGGGATGTGCAGACCTGTAATCCAATGCCCTATAGCATGGGCAGGTTTAAGTTTCATCCAATGCCCCACAGCATGGGCCTGTTTTTAAGTGTTATCCAATGCCCAACAGTATGAACATATCTGGGATGAAGAAGAATTTTCTTGCATTTAATTCTCATTTGAAACCTATTTCACATTTTAGTGGTTCTAACACTGTCCTTGGTGCTGAGAATGCTCAATTCCTTCCTCCCTAATGCTTTGTCTTTGAAGCAGGTACTGGTACAAGGACATAGTCCAGGGCTCCTGAGGAAGCCAGAACTTTCTATGTACAGCGTTTTAAACCAAAGATGTCTCGCCTTTGGTTTCTGAGGGCTTTTCTCCAATTTTCAAAAAATATAATTAATATATAACATCAGCTATTTTGAATGTTATGAGCTAGAGTCAGTCTGTATTTGTATTAGGTTACTTTGACCTTTCTGTGTACTGCAAGTCTCACACTAACTTACTTATCTTTCTACCTCTACCGCCTCCCCACCTCCCATCCAGTTTTTCTTTTGTGTGGAACGTGGTACACTATGTTATTAGGGTACTGTCATAGTTACCAAGATGTTGTTCAGACTTTCAGTTAGGCCCTATCAGTACCAGCCCTCATCAGTACATTCCACCTTAGGGGAAGTACATAGTTTATTTTAGTTTAATTTATTGCAAGCTTGATACACCGCCCTTCACAGGATATCAGAGCGGTTTACAATAAATAGCAAGAAAGGAAAAATCGAGAGCAGAGAGACAGCGACAGATCAACTGCTCCAGGACTTAGGGCTGGGCGTCAATGCACCATGGCTAGGGAGGGGAAGGCCAAGGTGAAGAAATTCAGAAGAGTTCAAAATCAGGGGTAGGACTGCTCAGCAGGGAGGCCAGGTGGGAGGGCATCCCAAAGGAAGAGACCTAGACAGAAAAAGTCTGACTGCTGGGTGGACGAGATGGGAGCAGCAGGTAGGAGGAAGAGAGAGACAGAAAGTAAGGGCAGAGCGTAAGGCTCAGGTCGGGGTGTATGAGGGCCAACTAGTATATAGTGTCTTATGAACTAGGGTAAAGAGCTTAAACTGTACATGAAATGGGACAGGTAACAAGTGGTGATGGGCCAGCAGAGGTGAAACATGATCAAACTTGCGTGCATGAGCGAGCAGCTGGATCGCAATATCTTGCACCATTTGGAACCACTTAAGGCAACTTGAAGACTGGAATAAATGACATTAAAATAGTCAAGGCATGAGAGAATCAAAGAGCACAGCACAGTAGCACAAGAGTCGTCTTCTAGATAAGGACAAAGTGAGCGAAGAGCTAATGGAGGCCTTTGTAGTAGAAGAGATGTGGGAACTAAAGGACAACTGAGAGTCAAGGGTTACACCAAGGTATTTCAGGGTCTGCACCAACTGAATTGGGGCATTATGCAATGAGGGGGTAAGTATGGGGGCAGGAGCATGACGAGAAACCCAAAGAGCAACGGTTTTTGATGGGTTCAGAATCAAACGGTTGGAAGTCAACCAGAAGACAATTTTATCCAGGCAAGATTGAAGGACAGAAAGGTTGGTACAAGAAGGGCACTGATGGAAAACCAGCAAGGTGTCATCTGCATAAATATGGAATATGACTTCAGTAGGTTGAATAAGTGACGCCAAGGGGCTCAGGAAAATGTTAAAGGGAATCGGAGAGAGAAGAGCCCTGGGACACACCACACTTGAGTGGAAGGGGGAGGAAGACGATTCGGGAAGCTCTCCTCTGCCCTCCTGCCCAAAATTATTGAAGCTTTTTTTCCATATTTTGAGGCCCCTGCAGAAAGCTTCATGGTAGAGCCCCCACTCTACCGTAAAATTACCGAAGCACGTTATAGGCAATGAGCATGCAAATTACTCTGTCCTGCAATGGCAAAAGGAAGCAAGTGCTTCAGTAAAAATAGGCACTTGCTTCCTTTTCCCATTACAGGACAGTACTGTCGTGCTAACATGGCGGCATTAATCCGCAGCTCATTGCCAAATGTCACCTTTCCTGTCAGGGCTTGAGCAATAATTGACTCAGGCACTGACAGGAAGGGTGACACTAAAGGAAAATTTTTTTTACCAGCACTCTGACCAGCTTTCTGCACAGCCCCTATTTCTGGTAGTCTAGCGGCCTCCCTCCCTCTCTCTCCCCAACCCTAACCCTCCCATTCCCCGACAGTAATGCATAAAAATACCTGGTGGTCTAGTGAGCCCCCACCCCTCAATCTGACCACTCCCAACATCAACACACCAAAATCCATGATGGTCTAGTGGTCCACCTCCCTTCCCCCACCCAATCCACCTGCTCCTGACTGTTAAAGAAACCTCCCTGATGTCTACTGTCACTCCCTAACCTCCCAACCCCTTCTCCAAGCCCACACAGATCCCCTGAAGGCAGGAGTGATGCCCACTCACTGCTGCCTCTTGCACCGTCATCTTCAAAATGGCAATGCCTGCTCTGCACGGTGCACTGTAGGATGTACCAGGATGGGGTCAGTCTATGATATCATGGAATTTCTCCCTTATATGGTGGACTGGTCCCGCCCAGTGCATCCCAGGATAATGTTTTCGGCATGGGCCCCTTTCTGGGAGGTGAACTCTCAGTGGTGTTATAGGGCAGGAGCCATAATGAATTTCTAAAGAGGTCTTAATTGAGAAGGAGGAGAAGTTGATTGATTGGGGATATAATTAGACAAGGCTGTTGCATGACCTTTGCAAGTGATGTGTGTAGTGTTTGTCTAGGAATGAACACAAATACACACTCTCTCTTTCTTTATAACAGACCATGAATTTCAGATCTGTCATCTCTTTAAATCCAGCTAGTAGCCCTCAGTCTTAATCAGTAATGTAGTTCTTATTCTATATATACCTCTTTCATTCTGTTCCCTATGCACAAAACAATCTTCAATCTTTTCATTCCTTCCCTTATTAAGAATCAATTTATTGTAGTTTCTCTCTCTTGTTGATAGTTTGTATAGACCTTTGAAATGATTTTGTGTGGTGGATATTGCTAAGAGAAGAATTGAAACTTTGGTCCAACTGATTGAAAGTAAATCTTTGTGTCGTCTGTCGGCGTTGGGTTGTTGTTTTGTACTCTGCGCTAGCAGAGACTGGGTGTATGAAGAATGAAGGCGAATGTTCAGAAAAAAGTAGAACCCAGAACTCGAGTGTAAGCAAACTTTACTTACAGAGGTCTAAAAAGAAAGAAAGAACACTTTAAATAATTACATGCAATGAGATGACTGGTAATTCGAATCCAGGTTGTGCACAAGTGATTCCCAAAAGGCAAAGCCATCAGCAGATGCTCTTCTGTGACATTCCAAAAGGTTCTCATGAGATCTTTAGTGAACATATGGACAACCTGGTGCTTTATTCAGCTGATCCCAAACGAGAATCAGATTCTGCATGTCAAGACATCATATCCAAAGGAATGCTAAAGATCTTGATGCAGTTCAGTGTCATGTGGATTTTAAGGTTCTCAGTCACCTTTAATAAGAAGGCAGATTCTTGGTGTGAAAGTAGTTTTGGTGGGTCTTAATTACCTCTTACCTAGTGTTTGGAATATGTGAAGAAACAATGACTTCTTATGGGTCTCACTCTATTTACTACTGTGCTAGAAATATATTTTTGCCTGCCATTCAACCTTCTAATTCTTCAGTGTACAGATACTTCTCTTAAGTGAGAAATTGCTGAATGCTATTTAAATATCCACTCCAATCAGCTCAGTTCTGCTGAGTATCAGTATTTTTCCGAGAGGATGGCTCCCTGCCCAACAGTTCTATGGAAAGTGATTTCGCAGAACCCTGAGTCTGCTCATGGTGGACAGGTTCTTTCTCAAGGATGGCACTCTGCCCAAATCCTCCATGGGAACTGGTTTCTGCCGAATCCTGAGTCAGCTCATGGTGGACGGGTTCTTTCTCAAGGATAACACTCTGCCCAAATCCTCCATGGGAACTGGTTTCTGCTGAATCCTGAGTCAGCTCATGGTGGACGGGTTCTTTCTCAAGGATGGCACTCTGCCCAAATCCTCCATGGGAATTGGTTTCTGCCGAATCCTGAGTCAGCTCATGGTGGATGGCTTCTTTCTCAAGGTTGGTTCTCTGCCCAAGACCTCTATGGGAACTGGTTTCTGCTGAATCCTGAGTCAGCTCATGGTGGACGGGGTCTCTTTTTCAGAAAACCACCATCATAACAAATAAAAACAAAACAACCAAATCAAAAAGTGAAGCCATAAAAGTCGAATGTGATAGCAGGATCAGTGAACAGCAGAGACAGGTTTAGGCCTTGCTGCAAGTGAAGCACAGCTCTACCTTAATAATTCCGTAGATTTGCTTGCCAAGAAAGACGTCCATTCATACACAGATGTGCAAATGTCTCTAATGTACTCTGAGTGAAGTGCACCTGCCTATTGATTAGTAATTTCTTACATATCTATATAAAATATCAATGTTAGCAAAATGCAGTATAATGATGGAACAGCAACAAACTAAGGGGGTCTTTACTTAAGCGTGCTGGCGTTTTTAGCCGGTATTAAAAATAGGTGCGCACTAAATGCTAAAGATGCCCATAGGAATACATTGGCGTCTTTAATGTTTAGCGCACACCTATTTTTAGCGCGTGCTAAAAACGCCAGCACACCTTAGTAAAAGACCCCCTAAATAATTACAAATCTGACACGGCTAGAATCAGTAAAAAATAATGATTTGAGATAGAAATAATGATACAAAGGGTAAAGGGCAAAAATGATAGTTCTGCCATCATTTTTTGTGTTACTGTGTTTAATGTACTACATTCCCTCTTCTTATCCAACAATTGTGATGTATACAGAGGCCTCTGTTCTAGGCAAGTAGGAGCTACCTTATCTCATACTATATTTTCCCAGGCTTCAAAAAGTGTCTCAGCAGAAGAATTATTTGCTATATGATTTTCTTCCACCTCCACTAAGGAGTAGTCTAGTGGTTAGTGCAGTGGATTCCGATTCTGGGGAACTGGGTTCAATTCCCACTGCGGCTCCTTGTGACTGTGGGCAAGTCACTTAACCCTCCATTGTCCCAGGTATAAATATGTAAACCACTTTGAATGTAGTTGGAAAAACCACAGAAAGGCGGTATATAAGTCCCATTCCCTTTCCTTACCTGCTCTGCATCACTTTGGTAACACTGTAGGCCTGTTTTGACTCCAACCCTTGAAGGGTATCCAATCTTCTTACAAAGTCTTGAACAAGATGATCTGACCAATGTATCTTAGATGAGGAACAACAATCAACTATCCCCTCTCCTATCAAATCTACAGCGCCTTGAATGAATTCCTTCAAAAAGGCGTTAAATCAATCAATAAATACGTGAGGAGGAGACAATTGTATCCTCCACAAGGGGACAACCTGTATTCATTTCTTTCAGATTTAAACTGCTTAAAAATTATGGAAAGCAGCTACCTTTAGGTCCTCTAAAATATCCAAATGGAAATTAAAATCTCCCGCTATACCTACTGATGAAAAACAAATATGAATGGCAAAAACAATATCTGCAACTCCTCTGTTCTAGAGTCCCATTTCCCTGATGGTCTGTGTAGATCACTAACAATAGTCCCTCCAGTCTAGTGCTGGTCTACTTCCAAGGTCTTATTAAACATTACTGCAATCCCCCCACCCCTCTTCCCTTTGCTTGTAATAGAATGAATGGCAGATCCCTGAGGGTACATCAACTCTAATAAAGGATTATCACTTTCAGTTAACCAGGTTTCTGTTCTTATTGATCATCTCCCACCCTATCAATGATTTGACCTATTTTATTGCTGAATGATCTAGCACTAAAATAACATACTGGGATCAGCACAATTTCTCTCCCATTTTTCAGTTTATTTCTTTCAACGATTGTCCATATTTTTCCCTTTTCTCTTTTATCAATAAGCAATCTATCAAAAAATTGTCTCTCTCATTGCTGAAAGTTCCTCATTTTCAGAATTTGCCTTCTCCTACCCTCTTGAGAATTAATCCTATTATTACCCATCATGCCTGAGGGTCTACTGTCTACTTTAACCTCCAATACTTATCCACTGATCACCTTCCCATACCACTGAAATAATGCTTGTTTGTTTTATTCATTTTTGTACTGCCCAATGAGCAGACTTTCTGAGCAGTTTACAATATAATAATAAAACAATAAAATAATGAAGTACAATGACTGATAGGAAAATTTAAAAAAAACAACAAAATGCAATAGCAGCAGAACCAGCCATGACCCCCTGCTAATTCCCCCCCCCCCCCCCCCGAGCATGAACACAGAAAGGAGGAGGACCTATGGTAACAAAAAACCATCAGGTTGAACCAAAGGCATCCTGAATAAGAAGTGTCTTTAGGTTTGTTTGTTTTTTTTAAACACCTCTATGAAGTACTCCAGTGTGAGGTGAAGAGGGAGCTGTCAAATGTGTATATTTTTTATACTGTTTCACAGTAGTTCTATTATTAGGTTTGAATTTAATGTTTTCAAGTTTACCTCATTTATTGTACTTATGTTTATTCTTGGTTATTTTACTATTGTTATGCTGTTAACAAAATTGTAAGTTTTGTGCTAAACTGTACCTGCTGTACACCGCCTTGGGTGAATCTCTTCATAAAGGCAGTTAATAAATCCCAATAAATAAATAAATAAATACCTCCAGTACTGTTGGCGCATTGCCTCCCAATATCGCTCTTCAATTGAATTACCCAGGTCCAGGTGAGCAGCAGGAAATACATTTAAGTGCATCGTTTCATGCTTCTGCAGGGCTATGTCTTATGCATTTGACACAAGGCTTGACCCCAGCAGCAGGAGACAATGTGTTTCAATTGCCAGGCGGGAATAGGTAATTCAGTTGAAGAAAAAAGTTGGGTGACAACATAGCAACGGCATTAGAGAGCGAAATGCAATGTTGATTGCACTCTCTCTGTCCCTGTAGTTTGCACTAGAGAATGACATGTTTACTGTACTACAAATATACCACGGTAAACTGTGGTAAATCCGTGGTAATGACAACACTCTAAAAATTTTACCACAGGTGCAGGAACAAAACTTTATACCGCCCTGTGGGAATGGTAAAAAGCCTTGTTCCCATGGTATAAAAAAAATCCTCTCTCCCTGCAGGTGTCACTCTGGTATTGCAGTCACTTACACTTTCCTGCAGTCAGCCGGCAGCAATCAGCGATTCACACAGGCCAGCTCTGTGGCCTCCCTCCTGTCATGTCCCGCCCTCTCTACTGCAACTTCCTGCTTAGAGTCAAACAGGAAGTTGCAGTAGACAGGGTGGCACTTGGCAGGAGGAAGGCCACAGAGTCGGCCTTGGTGAATCGGTGCCGGCTGGCTGCAGGAAAGCGTGAGCAACATGGAGGGGGGTGGGCGTAGGAGAAAAGTGCTGGCTGGACGGAGCTGTGTACAACTGTCAGTTGTTGAGTTGAGAGTGTTGTTTGTTTTCAATTGTGCACAGAGGAATCCGGGCCCCACAGCTGTGAGAAAGTGGGGAGAGTCCAAACAAAAGTCAAGATATGTCTCCAGGACAGAAAGCGTTGAACAATGCAGGTTCAGAAAATGATTTGGAGACTGAAATACTCGAGAGCTTGTGGGGAGGGAGAGGGGGGAGAAGAGTCATTGATAGTGCTGTGGACATGTTTTACTGCATCTCTGCTCGGATCGCGTCTTTTTAAAGACTGTTATCCTGACACCCAATATTCATCAGTGATTGACCCCAGATGTAGGCTTTTTGCCGAAACACAGTGCTGTGTCGGGTCTTGATGAATAAAGATTTTTTTATTACATCACTCGACCTTCTGTTACTTTATGGAAGAGCCTGCTACTTATACTCCTCCTTCTGCTGGTTTCCACTTATGGAGCGACATGCCGTCCTCCGCTTTTGCGGTGTCCCATCTTTATATTTTGCACAGTACAGGAGTAAATGCATCTTTCTATATCTCTGGCATTATACTAAATAACTGGCTTATACAAATGGGGGTCAGAGCTTGCGGGGACGGGACAAATTCTCTAGTTTGCACATTGCCGATGGCCTCTTGCACTGTGGAAATTGCTTGGGTGTGGTCTGTGCCACTGCTTGGAGGATAAAAACAGAAAAACCTTTCCAATAGGTAGAAAAACATTTTTGGGCACAAGGTTAAGCATGACCTCACTGACATCTGCATCATGATGTCTTCTAGACACAAGATTCATTCACAGACTATAATATGAAAAGAAAGGCCAAGGCTTCCTGTAGTTCTTTTAATCTATTCTAGACATGTAACTGTGGCTTGTGAGGCTCATTGCCTGAAATCCTGGCCGTCACATTGAATGGTTTTCTCAGATGGGCATTTCAAATCAGAGTAAAGAAGAGTCGCATTTCCTTTGGGGAGACAACTGTCTGTTGCACAGAAATGGCGTCAACACTTCAGCGTTTGATCTGATTTACAGCAGCAGGTGAAAGGGTACTGGAGAAGTCATCTTCCACATACCTTTCTCCCTCTTCCTGAGAATCTCTCAGGGGAAACCCTTCCGTACCAATGAAGAGCATTAGACGTGGAAACCCAATGCCCTCCACATACCACGCTCCCTTCCCGGGGAGAGCCAGTTTGTTACTATCAACAGCTGCGACTCACGGTCCCAGCAGTAAACGCTGACACATTAAAACAAGTGCACTGGAGGGTGAGGAGAGAGGTGGAATGAGCTCTGCCCAAGCCACCTGTTTTCCAAAATGAATTAAATAAAATTACAGCTAAAATATCAGTCACGGAATCAACTGCCCAACATGCCGGCCACGATAGAAATGGTTAAGCAGCTCCTAGTACAACCTGTGGTCCATCCTGGAAGGCTGCTGGTCTGCTGCCTGTTAAAGGAAGTTTGATAGTCTCTGTTTGGTGATGGAACTATAGCAGTCTATTTGCTTAACCCAGAGAGACTGGAGGTCTCTGCTTGGTGATGGAAGTTCAGCAATTTGCTTAAGGTAGAGAGCCTGGAAGTCTCTCCTTAGTGATGGAAGTTCAGCAGTCTATTTGCTTAGCCCAGAGAGTCTGCAGTCACTGGTTGGAAGTTCAGCAGTCTATCTGCTTAAGTCAGAGAGTCTGGCAGTCTCTGCTTAGTGATGGAAGGTTGGTTTGTGCTGCACAAAGGACTGTCTATCTGCCTTACATCTGAAGGGCAGTTCTATAAACTAGGCAATAACAGTTAAGTGCCTGTCGTGCATACATGTTTAGAATACTAGCATGTACACAATTATGTGTACACTTACACATGTATACTACCTAAACACTATTTTTCAGATACCTGCTTAACTTACATAGTGAATATCTGCAAGGGGGACACACAGAGAGGCGGAGCATAGACAGGACATAGACGGGGCTCCCAAATACACGCATAAATTCCAGAATACTCTAAGTTATTTGCATCTCTGCACATTTAAGTGTCCATTCTTATGCCAGCCGTATGGATGGTGTAACTGTGGGCACCTAAAAGTTAGGGAAAATATACTGCCTTCTGTGGTTACAATCAAAGCAGTTACATATTATCTAAGTACTTGCTTTGTACTTGGGGCAATGGAGGGTTAAGTGACTTGCACAGTGTCACAAGAAGCTGCAGTGGGAATTGAACCCAGTTCCTCAGTTCTCAGGTCACTGCTAGCCATTAGGCCATAGGCTACTCACCGACAGTGGGTCACACTTGTATTCTATTTTATTGTTGGATGCTCTTATTTTTCTTCTAATGGCGACTGCATTCACAATTTACAGATTAACCTCCCAAGCCTATGTCTGCCATAATATTGTGTGTACAGTCCTAATCTGTAAGCTTTTTATGACAGGATCTTAAAGATCTGATCCCTCTCCAAAAGAACACCCTTATCTTATTATCTAAAAATATCAGCACAGCCCCCTCTTTCCTTCCCAGCTTATCATCAGAGTCTCTACGAGGGCTGAGCAGTTTCGCATTATATCGTGGGCCTTGTCATGTGTCCTGTCCGCCTTCCCACTTACAGCCCAGTGACAGGCCCAACACAACTGCCTGCAGCTTCTTACTGGCAGAGGGGCAACCTATCATTAAAGGCCGTAGTGTTCCCATTACAAATGCAATTATCTGGCTAAACCAACCCGACTCTGTCATTAGGAAAATTAGTATTTATTCCATGACAGTGCCTCAGATCTTCAAAACAGTGGAACTGCTTCCTAACAACCATTTAAACAACATTAGGTAGATTTTAGTTCTCTCTGAAAAATAGGCAACTTGGGCCTCCAAGAGTCAGAAGAAGAAAACCAAATATGAAAAGCCAGCTCTGAGAAAGAGAGTCTGAGGACAGGATGGCCTCCTGTGCCCACTGATTTCTACTCTATTTTCTCCTCTTAGAAGTTACACAGCACCGCTAAAGAGCACAAAACAGGAATATACAAAATTAGGGTCCTGTTTACTAAGGTGCGCTAGTGTTTTTAGTGCATGCTAAACATTAGCGCATGTGTAGATGCCCATAGGAACATTATGGGCATCTACACAATTACCGTGTGCTAATACTTAGTGCACATTAAAACGCTAGCACCTCTAGCGCAGCTTAGTAAACAGGGCCCTTAGTCAACTACTGCAAAATAAATAAATAACAGGGCTGGAGTGGACCTCAGGGTGATCTCCTGCTCCAAAATGATCTCAGAATATATTTCTAACATGTGCTTAAAAGCCTGTAGTAGTAGATTCTACCATCTCCCCTACTCTTGTCTGAATCTCTCGACTTTGTATCCCACCAACGAGGAGATCGAGAGCTTATATCCATCTTTTTTGTAATCCGTCTTCATGGACTTGATTACTGTTATAAAGTTACTCATCAGACTTCTCTAGACTAAATTAACCCAAACCTTCAACTTTCGTCATGAGTCATATTACCTAAACACTACACAACCTATAATTGTTTCTCTTCTCTTGATGCTCTAAAATCACCAAATCTTTATATGGTTACTGGGTCCTGCTCACTATCAACTTACACTCTAGGGTTCGGCATTTGTACTGTAGGAGAATTGATTTGTCTAAGGTCCTAAATTGAGATGTCTCACTGAATGACCCCAACTCAACTAATATTTAAGGACAAGACACATAATTCTCTTTCTCTCTTCTTCTTTAGGAATTCACTTACATTCCTATAGCATCAGACGTTCTACAGCCCCCTTTATTACCACACCCCTCCTTCCCGCCAGGTAACATTCCTAACTGTATGTGGGATCCCTAGAGGGGAGTGGCAGAATATCATTCCTGGGCTCCGGATTGAGCTTCAGTAGAAATGCTCAAGCGTCTTCCAATTCCTATTTATATCGCTGGAATCCCATGTGTGACCCAAACCAGGGTTGGCAGTATAAATAGTACAAGTAGTGGAAACAGTGACAACAGAAGAATCTATTTAAGCCTTCACTCAAGAAGATCCATCTGTCTGTGTGTCTACATGTCCATCTCTCTGTGCATCTTAAGGTGGCCACATGGCTGCCACACCAGATAGGTTGAGTCATTCTTCTATGGACAGGTAGTCCCAGTGTCTCACGAATATAAGGGTGATTTTCAAAAGCATTTCCACATATTAAAAAAAAAGGCTTTATGTACAAAAAAATGGGCTTTTGAAAATTGTTCAGTGTATTTGCACCTTTTGGGAAAACATTCCCACAAGAGGGGTTGTGGGAAAGAGTGACAAAAATATACACATAAATTTTCATGCAAACAGCAGGAACATACTTTCCTCAAACCAATTTTCAAAAGGAATTTTTTTTCTCTGAAAATTGAAGTAAAGTCTGTGGGGAGAAAGTTTCTGCAGACTTTGCACATATGTGCAATGTTTGACAGTGGCCCCCTATACAGCAGGACTACAAGACCCCTGATGCATGTAGATGAAAGCATGTCCTTTCTGAATCAGAGCTGTCTCCCGTGGTCTTACTGTGCAGTTCTCTTTTCATTCACTTTTGAAGTGATCGGCTTCAGCGTGGTCCAGCAGAACAGTCTAACTTTTCGTTGGGCATTAACTCTCTGGCTGCGGAGTGCAACGCATCCAGTCCCATACAATCAAACGTATGCATGGATCTTTACGCAACAGACCACACAGGACTATTCCATGTGTGTCCCATTAGCCCCTACCTGTCTTTCAGTCACATCATCTGCCAAATGCTGGCTTTTAGAAGTATTATGATGTGTGCATTCCTTCACACCTCAGTCCCCGAACCAACAGAGATCAGGATTTGTTTTCTGTTCTTCACAACACTAAGCATTTGAAAAGTGAGAACTGGACGTTTAATCTACCTGCGACTCCCCTTCTCTCTGTCATATCTAGGGAAAAAGACAGCACTCTGTCATACCACTCAGCTGCCCTCATGGGAGTAACCCACTGCTCACCTCACAACCCTTTTCAACTCCTCCTATCTCTGTGACCTTCTTATTATAAGACAATCATCCCCTCTCCTCCCCCATCCACACACACTCACACACAGCTCCCAACTGCCCTTATTTCTCACTGTCACCGCCTCAGGTAATCACCCTCTTGCATCTCTCAATGCCTGTTTAGTATAGGGCAGTCACCTTACCTCTCATCCTGGTTCTCCCCTCACTTGTTAGGGATCACTTCATTGTAAGGCAGTTACACCCCACACCTAACTCTCCACATTCTTCAAAGAACCCTCCTTACAAGCCATCACCCCCCAGAAGAGCTGACCCTCTCCCCATACCTCCTAACTCCTGTCATCTTTCAGAGACAACCTCACTATAAGGGCAGTCACTCCCCACATTTCCTGTCCCATTATTGCTCAGCAACCCCTTCATAAGAGTAGCCATACTGGGTCAGACCACTGGTCCATATAGCCCAGTATCCTGCTTCCAATAGTGGCCAATTCAGGTCACATGTACCTGACAGAAACCCAATTAGTAGCAACAGTCCATGCTACCAATCCCAGGGCAAGCAGTAGCTTCCCCCATGTCCATCTCAATAACAGACTTTTCCTCCAGGAACTTGTCCAAACCTTTTCTAAACCCAGATACGCTAACTGCTGTTATTACATCCTCTGGCAATGAGTTCCAGAGCTTAATTATTCTTTGAGTGAAAAAATATTTCCTCCTATTTGTTTTAAAAGTATTTCCATGTAATTTCATCCCCCTGACCTTTGTACTTTTTGAAAGAGTAAACAAATCAATTCACTTTTACCCATTCTACATCACTCAAGATTTTATAGACCTCAATCTATCCCCCTCAGATGGGCCATCTCTTGAGCCATCTCTTTTTCAAGTTGAAGAGTCTTAACCTCTTTAGCCTTTCCTTATATGGGAGGAGTTTTATCCCCTTTATCATTTTGGTCGCTCTTCTTTGATCCTTTTCTAATTCTGATATATCTTTTTTGAGATACGGCAACCAGAATTGAACACAATACTTACGGTGAGGTCGCACCATGGAGCATTAAATATTCTTGATCTTATTTTGCATCCCTCTCCTAATAATTCCTAGCATCCTGTTTACTTTTTTGGCTGCCACCACATACTGAGCAGAAGATTTCAGCATATTGTCTACAATGACACCTAGATCTTTTTCTTGAGTGTTGACTC